>NC_034412.1:37533572-37843572 GCF_002078875.1 Numida meleagris
CCCGGGACGTGGGCCCTTGGGTCCCCCGTCCCCTTTGTCACGGAATCGGGCCTAACGCCCGTAAACCGTCGACATTAGCTCATCTGCTTTCCACAGAAATTTGTGGGTTTTTGTGAGAAACAGTAAACAAACTCTCCAATATTTTCTTCCACTGTATACTTTTACTAGAGTATGTTATTTATAAACTAGTATATATATACTATGCTCAGACTTCAAAAAGATTCTAAGGATGCTCATCAGCCACACAGAACTATTAAATAACATAGAAAAATATAAATGTTAAATGTAGACTCAAAAAAAAAAAAAAAAAAAGGCAGCAGTGAGCAAGCAGTGAATTGTTGAATTTCCTCCTGTTTTAAAAATGACATGAAATAAAAGGCTTCTCACCTTCCTGTTCCACAGTGTACCGTGGAGATAGGTAGACATAAGCCTTGTAAGCCTTCTCAGAAAACATAGGGTTGGATATTCCATAATGTGGTCTTTCAGGTAACTTGTAGAACCTTTCTTCTAACCAAGAATCTTGCTGAAAAAGTTTTGGTCTTGCCATTCCAAAAGTTTTGGTGTCATAAGAGTTGGCATTATTTTCCACAATAGAAGCAGCACTCACAGGAGTCTGAGTTGAGGCCCAGTGGCAATAAGGCACAGTAAGTTTCTGGGAAGATATGGATCCTTTGCATTTCTGTTGATAAAGTAGATATATGTCATTAAGTTGATGATAGTTTTGAATTATTTCTTTTGCACGGAATTATCTCCAATATCCAATATAAAATAACAGTGAAATAAAGTTATCTCAGAAATGCCACACATCAAACAGTATTTCCCTGTATCATTTCACTTATGCTTTATTCGCATTTAAGAGAACTCATTGTATTTTTTTCAATGAAAATCACTACCTTGTTCTTAAAAAATATGAAAGAAAAAAGGAATAAATTAAGCTGCAGTTTTCAGATCTCCAAATGTCTCCTGATCCCAAAATCTTTACCTATAGGTTAAGTGCTGTAATATGAAAATCTTTGGCAAGAAACCATCCATCCCTGACCCAGAACTTTGAGATTAGATTTCACACCTACTTAGCAGCTGGTCACTTACCATTGGCCTATTTTATGGAAATAGTCTTCCATTTAAATAACAGTCATTTACATTTATTGTCAAAGTAATTTAATTTCTTGAGAACAGCTTAATAATACAGCTGCTCCATTATGCCATTTATGAATGTAGTCAAATACTTGTAATTATATTTTTAACATGTTTCTGCTATTTAGTATTCTATCCCATTTAAAAGCTTGGTTGGTAGTTCACAGATATGAAGTAGAACAATCCCTGTCTTATCTAGAAAAAAACTGCTCAGGTTCCTGTGCTAATAAGGATCATTATATTAGTCTGTTTAGTAGTGCTCATATAGGTAAAATTAATGAAGAATTGACATTAACATTATGGATATTTACTAGCTCAGCAGAGGTTAATTACAGCAGTAACTACATAGTATTTTAGAAAGTTCCTCTTCCATCTAGACTCTGAGCCAGGTTTTGCCACACACTGTAATACCACTTTAACAAAGAAGGGGTGCATCCATCTTGCATGAACTAGTCTAGCACTAGGTGAAAATATCCTTCTGCAACCAAGCTAGTTCCCATTGCAATGATAGAAAAGGGATGCAAAGAGAAGCAGCTTTTGTGCTGGAGCAGAAAGCACAGGACCAGACTGGAGAAGGGCAGCAGATGAGCAGGAAGAGGTAAAAAAAAAAAAGAGAATCATCTCAGAATTTCTAGTTTTAATTAGATACAAACAAGTTCCCAGGAACTCCTGGCTCCCCATCTCTGAAAGACACCAGCCCTCATTTTAGTCCAACAAAACCCACATCTGTTATGCTCTATATGGTGGCACACACTTCTCCAAGCTACTACAAAGCAAATATACCACATCTTTCCACGGCACAAATAAAGTAGGTTAATATGCTCAGGCTATTCCTGGACTGCCCCTCTCCACCTAAATACACATTAAAAGTTATTTAATAGACACAGGTGATAGAAAAGTAAACAGCAAATTTTAACAAGTTCTATCAAAATTTTATTATCTGAGACCTTCCCCCAAGAGGTTTATCCTTAATCTGAATTTGTTGTAGGTTCCCCAAGCATATGATTTCTTCTCCAACCAACACTGCTCCAGATGTTGTAAGATAGACTTTTCATTCTCCTCTTGATTTCATCCTTTTGAAACAGTCTGGGGGGACCACATCATTTCATTTATCCTTTCTTAGTTCCCAGATGAGAAAATTTTCAATTATCAGAATCAGCACAGTCTTCTGGTTGGTAACTTAGAAGTGCTGGGTGATAATTACACTTTTAAGACTTATTGGGAAAAAGAATAAAATGCAGCTATCCTCAACTGCCTCTTCCATAAACATTACAAATTAATTATTTTCATGAAACATTTAGTTTTACATCAGCATTAGAAGGGATACATAAAAAGGAGCAGTTTCCTGTACAGTTGTCTCAACAAGGATATGAACTTGTCAGCCACTGGAAAGGCAAAAAAAAACAATTGTGCTCACTAAATTTGTTTTCATTAAGGAGGCTTAGAAAGTATTGAAGATACCAAAAATAGAGGCAAAAATACATACAACAAAAGTAAAGCTGTGGAACAAGCTCAAATACAGAGAATAGAGAGAAGAGAAAGAATAGAGAATAGACAATACAGAGAATAGAAAGAAAAGATAACAAACAGAAATAATGTAATTTAGTGAGAGAAACATTAAAATGATTGAGAGGTAATCGGCAACTGAAAGAAGATGCATTCAGCGATAGTAAACCTGAACTATCAAAAGGGGTAATGAAAACCAAGACATGTAGTTGCAGGGGATGGGTCAAAAACAAGTCATCAATATAAAAACAGCAGCAGATACAGTGCAGAGAGAAAGCTCTTCATGAACACATAGAAAGTTTGCAGCATACTGAAGGATGTCGTGGAATTAAGCAGGGAAGTGTGCAAAAAATTAGAAGAAAGTTTCACCAAAAGCTGCAAAAGATACTATTTTCAAAGGAAAAAGTGAATTGAAAGTGTCAAGGACAAAGAAAACAAAGGAGAAAAGAGTGTGGAATACATTCAAAGCAATTCTCAAATTCGGCTAGCTGAGAAAAGTTTCAGGAAAGAGTTGAGATGGGAAGCTAAGTGGAGGCAACTCCAGGTGAAGGAGTGGAAAAGAATACTTTTGTTTGCAGAGGCACTGAATATAGTTTTCTAAAGAGATGGATCACTGTAAATTACCAATGAGATATTTGCCTGCATGTAGCAGGTTGAGATATTTTGTATAGGTAGATAATTTTGTGGCCTACACCAGGAAAAACTGTTTACTCAGATTAAAATTATTTTTACATGTATCTATGTACATTATTGTACATATATCTATGGAAAACAATGTTTTGTATATAATTTCAAATAATTTCCCTGCAGAAAAAAAAATTCTGTGAATGCACATCGCTTCATGTTGTAAATGCACAAGTGATACATCACACTTCTGTTTTAATTTTTATGTTTATTCAAGTAGCATAGTTTTGTTCATTACAAATAAAAAATGAATTATCAAGACTGCTTCTTCAGGAAAAAAATTGATTTGCAGTTTTATGAAGAATATTCCCCTTCCAGCTGCTTATACATTTGAACTACTTCGTAAGCACAATGTACATTCAGAAAAGGTCAGTTGAGTGAGTATCCCAAACACTAGTTCTAAAAAGAAAGTATCTGTATAGTTATCCCTATGTGTTGTAGGAACCCTTCTACAATTTTTCAGGTAGTACCAACACAAAAAAAAAAGTAGAAAGAAGCCATTTTGTACATGCAAACAAGACGATCCTCTATAATATTATGATATTTATGTGACATAGGCTTTAAGGATGAAAAAAAAGAATAGTTCAGGGTAAGCCATCTAGATAAATAGTTGAGGAGTTTCATGAAGCATTACTCTCTACGTAACTGAAAGAAACTTTTTTCCAATGTCTGGTTCTTTTACCAGCTTCTGTTTACTAAGAAGGCTCGATGCAGTCAGCAAACTAACAAGCTTTAAAACCATCAGAAATTAAATGGTTCAGAGAATGTTCCTTGCTGTTTCTACTGGGGAGTCTGAAGAAATGAGATTTTCTATCACAGCTCATCAACATAGGGTGAGAAGAAATAATAAAATATTACTCCAATTTTTGTTTTCTATGAAAACATTTTTCTCCACAAGTTTTATCCATGCAATTAAGATTGGACAATTCTTTGATGTAACAATGTGGACAAGTCACTGTACTAGTTACTAGACAAAGATTACTGAGAGAAAAAGTTCCAAGTGAGAAACAAAATCATGTCTTTTCCACCAGTGATTTCAACCTTTAACGTTACCCAGGGAGCTTACAAAATTGAGACCTAAGAAAATTTATGTAGGCTGACCACAACGCAGCCCTTGTTCTCACAATCCTCCTGCACAACTGAGCTAGACAGGTTCCTGCATCACAATCATCATCCTCATAGTTTTGACCCAGTTTAACTTCACAAGCCTGCCTACTAAAGATGCAGATGAACATTGATATTAATAATAATATATAATATATATCCTTCTATTAAGAAAAAAGATTGTGAAATGTGGTTTTCTCATCTTTCCCAAAAGTTTAATTGTTTTTATGGAAATGGAGGATTGTACCTTGAGCACTCTGTCTACAAGCTTTAGAGTTTTTCATGGGAGAATAAAAATGGTTAATATACAGTACTTACAAAACTGTAAAGCATTTGGCTTGTTTTCATATCTGTCACATTTTTGCTAATTTCTTGGGGTGAGGGATGGATAGTATTAAATACAACATACAAATTATTAGATTTATTTTAAAATAATTAGTTACAACTTTTGAAAATATACTCTATACTCCTACAATAAATGAGGACTGCCTATAAAATCACAGTATTTATAATATAGGCTAGCAAGTATCTACCTCTTTAGTTGTATCATTTTCAATGATCTGGAAGAAAATACAAAGCAATTGCTGGCAAAACTTGCAGAGCATGCAAAAATTGGTGGACTGAGGCAAGTGTTCTACAGAATAATTTGTTTCAAATGGTTAGGTGGCTTCATTTGAACAAGATAAATTTTAATAAAGAAAAATGAAAAGTCATAAATCTAGGCAAAGGGAACACAGGCCGCGTTTAGGATGGGGAATTGGAAAAAAGTGATTCTGAAGGTGGGTAAGAAACTGTCAACACACAGCGCAAAGCTACTGCTAAAGGAACTAACTGGATCCTTAGAAAAGTAAAGGAATATTAAAAAGAAGTTGATGTTTTCCATTATTTCCATGTTTATACTGATGCCACCAGTGCTGGAATACTGTGTTTACTCTGAAATGTGCATTTAAAAATATATATTAAAAAATTGAAAAGATTCAGAAGGGAATTAAAAGATTATCTGACACCAGAAAAATCTACATTAAGAGAAGGTCAATCTATTTACTTTCGTCAACAGAATGTAAAAAAGTGATTTGCTCACAGTGAGAGAAACTTGAGTAAATCAGCTGAAAGTGTGGAAGCCAGTGAGAATGTCTCAGCTGCTTAAAGGAATACAAACAGGCAATGTATAAAGAAGCCACATACATAGATGATATTTAGACACTGCTGAATGTAAATGATATCACTGCTCCTGATCAAAAGGGCTTGGTGCTGTTAATTTCCAGGAAATTGGGAAAATAGACAATAGTAGAGTTAAGAAAAAGTTTTTGCCTTATCACCACTCATGTTCAAAATAGGCAGAAAAGAAAAAAAAAAAATACAGTCACCAGCTGAAAACACTGAAGAATGCATTTTCTTTCACCACTCCTTCAAAAAACAAGGGAGAAAGGAATTTGGATTTGTTGGTCAAATGAGGAATGAGACAAATTCAGATCTGTAGAGTATGAAACAGTGTGTGCAAATATTAAATGGGGTTAGGGGGCATGTTACTTGAGATTGGGGGATGGGAGAGGAGCGTTGGTGTGGGGGATTTTTGGCTGGTTGTTTCTGTTTGGGACGGGGTAGTGGATTTTGGGGGTAGTGTGGGTTGTTTAAAACGAACACACCATTAGAAATAAAGGAAGATCCAACAGAAGTTGAAAGGGCAAGGGTTCTTTAAAAACATCCTCAGCAAATACGGACGATATCTCCAAAGAAATCAGTAGAAATCAAATTACTTACTTGCTTGTAAACCAAGAACACTTACTGTTTTGCCCTCCATAAAAAAGGGTTCAAACAGTAAACCTTTCTGTCAACTATCAACTTTTCATTTTCTTATTTACCATGAGAATGAAAATATTCTGTAATAACAGAAGTTCTGTGTAATAAATCACAGTCTGAATGTACCTACATGGTAAGAAGATTTCAAATACTAACTGGCTTTTTAGTCAGACAAAGAGAGGTAGGAAAGCCCAACATGTTAAAATGAAGTGCAAGAATTCCTCAGCCACATTACACAGGAAGCCAGTCTAGATTATTTTAACAGTTCCTTTCAGTTTTGAGTTCACTAAAACTAAGAATAGAGGCATTCCTGAATCCCATTGCAACAGAAAAGGTTACTTGCACCAGACAGAAATGGTAGTGCATACAGATACAAACCCTAAATGAATCCTCATCTGCTACTGAGGGGCAGATGTCGCAACATTTTCTGCCTTTCTTGAAAATATATTTTATAGGGTGACCAGGCAGAGGGAAGACTCAGAAGGGTAAGAGGGTGTCAGAAATTAAAAGGAACATTCACATACATATATTCATACTTCTTCGAATTGTATCTAGTCATTCCAAGGACATTCATAATTAAGCAAGGATAAATCATTTCATTTTCTTTTTGCACATTGTCTAGTCTTCCAGAAACACTTTCAATTTCTTCAGCCTTCAGCATCTTCCTGACTTTTAAAGGTTTGAATGTTGTTTGTTATAAGCCTGGAGTATTCTATGTGATGTTTCCAAATAATATATGTTATCAAATGATTCTCTGTAATAGCGAGCAATATGAAATACTAAGCAGCAGGAACATATTTGAGATTATGCCAAATTTATTTTTCAAAATATATTTTTGTTTATTACCATAAATAATAACATGAATAATAATTTCTGCTGGAAAGAAAAAAATATGAAGAAGAGATCTACAATTATGTAAATATATGTATATTTTATATTTATATATGTAATTCCTTGACAGTAGGTTCCATGATAAATATCTTGTAGGAAGCAAACTGGAGGGAAACAAAGGAGCAAAGAGAATATTATCAAGGTATTTAGAGGTATGACACGAGCATTTTCCTCCTAAATATGAACTACTGATGTATTTGAAGATAAGGTTTTCATCAATATCCCTGTTCCTGAATTTAAAGCTTTAAAATAATCTTAGAATTACAGCACAGGTGAAAACAATTTTTCTAAATGTGAAGGATAATGCAGAAAAAGTTCACCTTCAGCCTATCACACTGTCGCAATTCCAACTAAAATACTACTTTTTGTGACTGTAGATCCTATAGAGCTTTTACTCCCTTTTGTCAAAGATGTCCAGAAATACTACCTGTTCCCTTATCCTCATATCTGAGCAAAAAAATAATCCCATTTTCTTAAGACATCAATTTTCACCTCTTTTGTGACGATTTATAAGGTTGCAGTTTTCCTATTATTCTGTCAGACAGACTTCTGTATTCTCAGTGCAATGCAGCTGATCTCTGAATGCACCACAGGAAGCAGAAAAGTTTGATACCGTCACTGCAGGGTAACTTCTTGGTGTTGAAACTTCTTGTTATTGAAATCTCTTAATTCTAATCATTGAAAATACTTCTTCAAAATTACCCTGGAGTTCCTGATCTGATTCTTGTAAAAGTCAATGTTGAAGTAGCTGTATTCAGTCAAGGGAGAATTTTAATACGAGCAGATGCAATAAGCAGGGCCTTATTCTTCTAGGTTGTCTCTGACAAATTCACTCCACACTCTAACTCCAAGCTGTTATTCTAACCTAAACTCTCTCCTTTGCTCCCCAGTGCATTCCTACTGACTATTAAATAGAAAGGAATAATCTTGGAGTGCTGTCATTAAACATGTTACTTCTCATGATACATTTGGAAGTTAGCTGGTAGGAGGGTACGCAACAACTAGAACGAAAGCAACAGCAGACTTTTGGGGATGCTCATATAATTCACCTTCATTTTTATTCATAGAAAACAGCTTTTTTTTTTTTTTTTTTGACACACATAAAATGCGTTGGCTTCACAGGGACGATTGTTATAACAACAGAATGAGAAAATCAAAAGTCTTTTGTACATAGTTACTTGTGAAGTATACTCTCTGTCCACAACTGACAAGACAAGAAATCAACCACTAAATTTGCAGTAGAAGATACAGGCTGATAATGAGGAAAAATGATGTCTCAGATAGAACACACTGGAATAGATTGTTACAGGACCCTGCTGAGCACCGCGGTTGCTGGAGGTTTGGTAAGCTTATGCAGGAACAGTGTAGCTACAGTTGATCCTGCTTTGGGTCAACAGTTAGATAAATGTAATTATTCAATTAATGAGTGGACAATAGATTTGAGAAAAATAAGCATCATCTTGTATTTGATTTAGCTGGCACATTCAGGAAAAATTATTCGAAGTATTTAGCTTTTATGTACATTTATGTAACTAATTCTTAAAATACTAATTAATGTAACTTTATGATCCTTTTTCTCTTTTTAATGAAGATAACTGAGATTGTGTTTCAGTGGTTCATACGTACAAGGTTTTCAGATTTGAAAGTCACTTTCTAGATCACCTTAAGAAGCTTTATGAATTACCACAGATCAGCTGATTGGAGATTGAATAATACTGCTCCAAAACACCTCCTAAGAATCTTTTCAGATGTATTTTTCTTTGGCCTTATTTTAAATAAATAAATAAAATAATTCCTTATTACCACTCCTAGTTAAGACTGTGTTAAGAGAAATGAGGTTGAGAAGTTCGGTCCTAGGCACCTTTTTTTTTTTTTTTTTTTTTTTTTTTTTTTTTTTTTTGAGTGCTCAACATTCACTTTAGAGCCAGGGGAACGTCTGTAAAAGCCTTCGTGCTTACAAATAAGTAAATGGTGGTCCAAGATCAAGCTCCATCTTTGAGGATGAGCAGTGCTGATTTCTCTGGGAGACAGCTATTTGTAGCAGTACAAATCACAGCAAGAATTCCATGCTTGAGCTGGAGTGTCCCTCTAAATTTGACACTGGATGAACACAGGCTCAGAGGAAACAAAAGCCAAGCATCCAGGTAGGTGGATGTGCCATGATGGTGCTGTTTGACTTCAGGGACCAGAGAACAGATCCTGGTTGTCATTTTATTTGGTAACAGAGAACATGCAACGATTAAAAGAAAATACACCGTTACATGACAGGTGCTTTTCTCATGGAGATTAAAAGACACTAACTAGACAAAAAGAGTTTCTACAAGGTCAGCATGAGTTAGTGGTAGTAGGTTGGTTGAGTGTCTTGCAAACTGAATCCTACTTCCTTTTAAATGTTCCTTGGATAGCAGGCTCAAGTGGAGCCCAGTGGCAAAGACCCTATGCTTTGACCAATTCCCTGAAAAGAGGACCAGGGTAGGGCAGACAAAATAGAGCACTTTATTCTTAAAGCTCAAGTCTTGGGCTTGCTTTCATCATCTCATGTCAAAATAAGTGGGGATATGAACGATACAACAACTGGAGCTGTTGCAAAGCATTCTGTAGCTCTTATAATGTTAACAGTACTCCTGAACTTTGCTCATACCACACCTGACTTGGGTCTGTACTGTTAAATACCTAGTATTTAAGTGTAAAATTATATTTTTTTAAATAAAGAAGCTTCTCTTAGTTATTCTTCCAAACAATTTGTATTCAGGTTTGAGGGGGGGTGGGTAGGTTTTTGTTTTGTTTTGTTTTGGGGGGGGGATGGTGGAAGGGGATGTTTGTTTTTAGGGGTGCACCACAGAGGAGAATACTCTGGGGCCATTACAGAAAAATACATCAATGATATCATGGCAGTGCTACACTCTGCAAAGCTGCAGATCAATTCAAAAATGGTATTACTCCATTAGATTCTTGGGAAATAAAAATATCAGGTTGACTCATAACAGCAAATGTTAAAGGTTAAGAAGAAAGAGGAACTACAGGGTCAGCTCCAAGTGTCTGGGCTTGCTGTAGAGAAAAGCAGCAGAATAATACTGCATGTGAGAAAAAAAAATTGCTTGTGAACATGAAATACCATTCAGATCAGCTGGATCAAGTGGTTCCTTTCCAAAAATAAAAATTAACAGGTAAGAGAAGTTTCTCTTTCATTGCAAAAAGCCTGTCTTCATTTATGGGATATGACTAGCAACGAGCAAAGAAGTAAATTTACATCTAGAAAGAGTACTATAACTTCCAAAGGAATAACTGAAACTCTTTTGGTCTGTCGGTATCATTGATAACATAGATAGTAAAATGGAGTTAAGTACTGAATTGTCAGTTTAAGGCATATCCCACAGGATTCTATCCTTTTTCTGGTAATTTATTTATAGAGAAACCCCAGGCCTTCAGAATCCCATGCCAGTTTTGCCTTGCCTATCTCTGAGGATTTAGGAACTTCGGTGCCCCTCCTGTTATCTCTACAATCCAGTGAATCAACTTTACCTTTCTGTTTCACTTTCAAGTGCTGTGGCACAGTTATCTACAGCTATCAGTCCTCAAGTAATCCTAGAATAAACAACTGTTAAAAACAAGTACCAGGAGGTAAATCCTGTATTGAGAGTTTGAGGGGTTTTTTTCTGTCTACAGATACATGTATCTGTTGAAAGCAAAATATAAGATAAAATGCATTGCTGCAGGAAAACATCACAAATGAACAGGTAACACAGCCACCATGGATACAGCCATGATAGAAACCTGTTAATAACAAGACACGGAACCAGAAAAAGACCAGCATGGGAAGAATACACATCAAATATAAACATGGATATGGCTGAGAAATGGGGAAAAAAAGGCAAAGCAAAGGTACTCTGAAGTAAAAATAAAGCTGGGGAGAGGTTTTAGTAGGAGCTCTAAGCACATGAGGCTTCACTTTTCAAAGCAGAACTTCTGAAGCCGTAAGGGTGGCTTGTGATGATGAAAACCGTCATTATTCAAAGATGTGTAGTTTCCCTTCAACAGCGCACACAACATTTATATTCATACTATAAGGTTACGCGGAGTAGTCCTTTATAAAGAAGCACTGCGTTCAAAACATAACATAAAAGACCTAATTTTGTTTTGTTTGTTTTTTGTTTTGTTTTGTTTTTTTGAAACAACATTCATACTCACAACCTTGTAACACTGAGACTTGGTTATTTTAAGTTAATTACTCTGTTCATCTAAACTCTACAGCAAATGAAACTTCCAAGAAGTAAAAACTTGACATTTACAGATCATTCCAACAAATATTTAAAAGTCATACTGCTTTCACCATTGCATGGATGATTTGGAAGTTAGGATAGAAAATCTTAAGGAAGATAAATCCTCCCACAATCTCAGCTAGCTACTTCACACCTCCAGGCAAGGGACCTACTAAGCATTTTGTTAAAGGCAGTAGGAATTATTAACTATAAATTGCTTGCTCTTCATAGCCGGAGACACGTAGATAACATATAATCTAAACAGTGTTTAAAGTAAACTCTGCCCATGTAACTCTTTTTGGTCAACAGAATGCCTTCAGTAACCATTCCAACAGCTACTACAGAATCTGTCAACAGCTACTACAGAATCTGTCCTACTGCACAAAGCAAAACATCATATTTCCTTTTAGGATCAATTCTCTAGAAATCAAGATGTCTCTATGAAATCACAATAAACACCAACTCTTTCTCAATCAACTTACATCACTTGCTGAATTTTTCCTCTAGCCCAACACCATTTAAAGATATCACTGCATGATGAATATGCTCAGGTACAAAATTGAGTAAAGCCTATGAATTTCTCTCTTCCGTAAGTTTAGCTCAACTCTACTTTTCTCCAACACTTATAGCAAGAAACTTTTATTAAACTAACTGCTACAAGATGTTTAAAAAATCAGAAAGGTTACCTCTTTTGAGTTCATTTCCGTGAAAGTAGAACACTGAAGTGGCACAAAAACCCCTGTATAATTCTGGAAAGGAATCAGAAAGGATTAAAAATAATTCTTTTCTTGCTGTTTTTTTCCCTGCAGTTTTAATCATTGCAAACTTTTCATTTAGAATTGTTATGAAACAATTTCACTTAAACATCTTTTCTCTCAACCTCTCAAAACCAAACAACACTGAACTCTGAAAAACTAAAAACTAGTAAAAATATCTCAAAGATTTATTTCTTTTACAGGATCTATACCACATCTGAGGGCCAGAGCCATTGACCAATTGGCTTTCATCACTGGAATTTTGTCCTTGATCTAAATCACCACTGAAGTACTACTTTGGGAGCAAAAACTTTAGAAAGCACAACAGATAATGTATATTAGCCAAAGTCACTGATGTTTCATAAAGCCTTTTGAAACAGTGACATGGCCTTATGCAACAAAAAGGAACTTTTCTAGCACTAGCATCTTACATACAAAATTATACATCTGCAAGATAGCAGAATAGTTTTTAGTCTGAGGTCTCAGTAAAATTTTAATAAATAATAATAGTAATATTAAAAAGATACTTCTAAATTAAGACTTTATTTCGCCCATATTTTTAACTCACTAGCTCACTCACTAGGCCAGCTGCTGGGTGGTTACTCAGAGGGTACACATAAGAAGAGGGTAAGCATAGTTTGTCAAAATGTTTCACCAAATAAAAAATGCATGAGAAAGATCAAAGTAACTAGAACATCTGACATCAATGAATGTGCAACTTCTGCTTCTTGAAAGGCTGTGTACCTCCAACACAGCCAAACAGAGATGGACCTACAAAGAGGCAGAATGCAGGTCCAAGGTAGTATGGGATTTGGGACACAAAGTATGGGCTTAACCCATTTCAAAAATCCTTGCATATTTTTGACTTACAACCATAAACCAGCAGCTTCCTGTTAGTCTTTAATCCTCTACCCACCATTATTACACACAATGTAAAGAAATATGCAGTTTACTTGCTGCATAAGAACTGAATAAATGGTTAAATATGTGCATTTGTATACACATAAATGGCTAAATTTTGTGTGAAAGTTGACTAGCAAGTTTGTTTTTTTAGTATATTAAAAGTTTAGTGAAAAAAATCCTAGAGAGACTGCATGACCTCAGATATATTACCTGAATCACTGGAGAGGAGATAAGAATTGTCAGATGCAACTGAACATTTTTGGACTGAGTAAGCTAGTTAGTAGCTGCAAGTTGAAGCAATCATCAGTTGCATTTAATGAGCATTTTAAGCATCCTGTACAGTACACTGCAGCATATTGCAACCTGACACTTTTACCAGTACACTTAGGGAAGATAAAAACCAAAACCAGGGATTTGAAATCTGAAAAATCAGGGAGAAAATTCAAATCCAAGCACATTTTCAGTATATAGATGTTGCAGTGTCATGCAAAAACCCAGACCTATTGGTAGTGGATGTCCTTTTTATCTTCTTGCCTGCAGCAGGAAATATTACAATCTTGCATGTAAGAAGGAGGCAGTGACTTAGCATCCAAAAGGGTCAGCAATGGAACCTTAGCATCCAGAGCTGCCTAAGAACTGGCTTCCAAGGTAGCTTTTATGATGTCATGGGGGATTGCACTGTATCTTCAAAGTGCCGTACTACATTCCTAAAATAAAGGGCTGTCTAAAACTTCTGCTTTTGCATCACTAGTTGGCAAGACAGCAGAAACCCAGAACATATTAAAAATATTAACATTCCTTTAGAAATTTATACTGAAACATACTAACACAGCATGCTAACCTGCTATTCCATCTTGGTGCCGTGTCTTGAGCAAGGTATAGCCATAGTTGCTTATGATATCATTAAACACATCACTGAAATCAGAACCACTTGGAATAGGCGCTGGAAGATTTAAGTTAGAAGAAGTCAAGCAGTAATAGCTTCCTAATCAGTGGTTCTCTTCTAACAAGATACTCAGATTAATAAAAGAACAATTACGTTCACTTTCAATCTCCTACTAAATCGTTGTAATCTTGAATAAATAGGATTTAATGAGATCACCTTATGCTAAATTGATTTTTCTATTCTACAGAGCTAAGTGCCTTTCAGTTCAGAACTCAGGAGTACATGCAGTGAAGTTATCATGATCAAAATAATACTTTCAGTATATGGACTGTGAAGACATGCACAATATATTGATTTCCGTGAAATTCTAATATAAATGCAAGTAATTTCTATATTCAGGTTCCTGAAATGAATGTTTCATCCCCTGCAATAAATTATTTTTTTCACTTTTCAGTGGAGGATTTTTCTACAACAGATATGTTCTTTTTGGAAATCACATATATCCTCATAAGACAGATAAAGTCATTGTATGCTGAACTGAAGTCAGGACCTACCAAATCTAATACATCTTTTGAATCAAATTTATGATCTACTAAATCATATCTGTATTATGTATATTGAAAGCTAAACAGATGAATCACCAGCTAAATCAGATTGCAAATACATGACAATATAGTATTTATTAAAACAGCTCAGTGATTTGTTTTAGTTGTCAGAACTTAATATGTCAACTACTGAAGAACTCTTAAAAAAAAAAAAAAAAAGCAGGGATTTTTTAGAAAGGAAAAAGACACCGGATAAAAATGAGCTAGGAAAAATCATTCTCTGTATACATCCACAGAACAAGGCGCCGTGTGCTGTTGTTTTGTGCAAGTGCTCAGCAGGGCTTCCAAAGAAGCGCAAACATTCCACTGATAGTCACCTCTAGGCAGATGTCTGGGATTTTACATTTAAAGGTGGCATGGTTTAACACGGCAGCGGCTCAGCACTACGCAGCCATTCGCTCACTCTCCCCTATGTATCTACATACATGTATATATATATATCTTCAATGCAGTTACTCACCCTGCAACCGACACCCTGCTACCAACCGTCTCACCACCTGCTACCTGAGGCCCAGCCAATCACAGCACAGTGGCCAGCCCACAGCTTTATGGCCTTCCTCATTGTGCCACACGGATGGATACAGCCCTATGCCATCATGGCTGACAATTAACCCTCCTGTGCTGCACAAGCAATCCATACTTGCATCCGCTCATCTCCTGCACAGCTGGCATTAGCACAACATTCTCGCTTCCCAGAGCAACTGAGTGCAATTAGCTGGGTCTGTCTCATTTCAGCCCTGCTTGCAGGAGGGACTACAGCATATCAAGTCTGGGTCTCTTGACTCTCTCAGAGTCTTATAACATTGTCCCACAAGGCTTTCCATGCCTATATGGAGTGCTACAACTCACTGAGGAAAGCAGAGTCTCTGAAGAGCACAAGCTCAACTAGAGGCAGCCAGGCCTGTCCCATGGCCAATCCCAGCCCCCCTGCAGCCACAGCCAGGGAGGGTTCTCCCCCAGGGCAGCTGGGACAAATGCCTATGTTGGTAGGAAAGAACAGTTAAATCACTACTGCTCATGCTACCATGGTCTCAGAAAGGTCACCAGAGCTAACACCAAGGCCCTGACCATGCCTCTGGCGAGAACTTGAGTATTCATTCTGGAGCTGCTTACAAATATAAGTTTAAAAATCACTTCTGTATGGTCAGACGTAAGTCAAAGGAGGAAACTAACAGGTCAGGTGTTTTAAAGAGTATTTGTTTGCATCAGGTTCAAAACGATCCAAGGGATGGAACACTTTCCCTGCGAGAATAGGCTGAGAGAGGGGGCTGTTCAGCCTGGAGAAAGAGAATGCTCCAGGGAGACCTGATGGCAGCCTGGCAGTATCTAAAGGGATCTATAAGAAGGAAGGGAACAGATGCTTTAGCAGGATCTGCTATGATAGGACAAGGGAAACAGATTCAAACTAAAAGAGGGGGGGATTTAGATTGGATATAGGGAAGAGGTTTTTTTAAGATAAGGGTAGTGAGGCACTCCAACAAGTTACCCAGGGAGATGGTGAAAGCCCTGTCCTTGGAGACATTCAAGGTCAGGCTGGAGGGGGCTCTTAGCAACCTGATTGACCTCTGGGTGTCCCTGTTCATTGCAGGGGAGATGGACTATATGACCTTTAAGGGTCCCTTAAAATGCAAATGATTCTATGATTCTATGATTTTACATTCAGAAAATCACAGTGACGGGTGTTCCCTGACAGAGGAAGCCAGAGCACATCTTTGGGCATCTGTTTTCGAAAGAAATGGCTAGTGTATTTATTCTAATTGACTTAGCTTATGGTCCACATTGAAAGCCAAGAGAAACATTCATATCCCTACCTCTAAGGATGTGTTAGAGAGCCTTGCTACACCAAACATGTTTAATATTTTTCTCTATTCTTTTATGTCTGTGCAAAGATTTCTACTACTAAAATTTGTAAGCAGAATCTACTGTGGATTATAGCATTATAAATAGGTGATAGAGTAGAACAAGAACTAATTTAATGGTTTCAACATCTCGAAAGTCTGGTACATAATTTATTTCAAACTAAAGCACCAATAATACTGTGAAAGGACATTGAAAGATAAGAGGTAGTACTCCAGTACTCCATGTAGCTGCCAATATGTTGTATGAATTTGTGGCTCCCATACATTTTTGAATTTGTCTTCCTCATTTTTCACAACTTCTGCATTCTCTCTTAGAATGAAGCCTAGAAATGGCTTCATTTTAAGACACTCATCCCCAAGCTGCTAGATTCTCATTAGTTTTTCCTGTGTACAAGTTTTTTTTGTTTGTTTTTGTTTTTTCTTTTTTTTTTACATTTGAGATGTCCTAAGAAATTTTTGCTTTGTTCTGCAGCTCTTTAAGTCTAGTACAGGATTTAAAAATCTAATAAGTATCATAAAAGGTAGTTATTCTGAAATGACTCTCACTGCATTTTATACCTTTTCCCACAGGTATATTGGTCAAACTATCTCAGAAAATAATAGCAAGATGATAATTTCTAATTGGGTGTGTGCCACAACAGCAAACAGGGAAAATAGAAACACAGGCCAACATAATTCTAGGTAGCCATCAATATCTTTTAAAAATTACTGTTTGAATAATCGTTCATATAGGGTCAATATTGCTGGCATCTTAATTGTGATACATTCCACAGTTTTCTTAATGGCTCTTGCCTACTTGCCAGGTTTTCTCACTTTTACAGAAGTGAAGTAGCACTGCTGGCATGGGACAGTCAGCAATCAGAGTTTGTCACCTTGTTTGAAAAGAAGGTTGACAAAGTGAACACAACAGACTGCAGTGGCAGTGTGCGTGATGCAGTACAAAAAGTCAATGCAGGCCTTAAGAGCAGCATTTTTAAAACTTCTGAAAATTAGAGAACAGAAAAGCAACCTATCATGAGAAAACATCCAAAGCTGAAGACATTCAATTTATTTATCCACAAAATTTAAAAAAATTTTTGGAAAGGCCTGCAGGATGTATGATACAAGTAATTTTTTTCAGTCTTTTTTCTATGGTTACACTTGTGTATATACTTAGGTATTGCATATAATTTGTGACTATACTTATGTATTGCAATATCTGTAAATCCTTCTTTCCCTCCCAATAGAAATTTACTTAGAATCACAGAATCGTTAAGGTTGGAAAAGACCACTAGTCCACTTGTGTTCGCCAAAAATGTGTTTGCACATTTGTCTAAGTTAATGCTCTAGTAAACATTTATGTGTCTTTTTAAAATAAATGTTATTTTATGTCTTTTGGCTCCTTTCTTCTTCTTTTATAATTTGCTGATATCTACCAGTTTTGAATGTTCTGTTGACTTTGTTTGGGGGGGTTTGTTTTGGTTATCCGTTTTTGTTTTGTTCATCTGAGATGCATTTTGCTTTCTGATAGCTGAGGGAAAACTTTTACATTTTAAGGAAACTGAATCCCTATGTCAAAAATGTAGCATGGAACATATTTCATGAAACTACTCAGTCATGGGGTGTATCAATCTATTATTCTGAAGACCTTGTACTTTTCAGTTTTATCTGTGTTTAAAAATTTTTAACACACCATAGGAGTCTGTTACATTTTCAGAAGTCAGTTAGGTATTCCATCAATATCATTTGGTCTTATTCATCAGGTTTAAACTTAAGGCATTGGTCATATCTGGGGTAATATTTCCTAGATTTTCCATTCTTTTTTACTGCCTAGTAATTAAGTGAATTGGAAAATCTTCTACCATAGCACTATTCATTTGATATACTTAACTATTTTTGAATGCCAGACTATTATATATTTCTGAATTAACATCCACATCCTCAAAAGTATCACAGCCTTGATAAACAGGATGCTTTGAGGTACAGCAAAGTGATAATACAGTTGCTGGTATTGCATGGTATGATACACAATATTCAGTGCACAATACAGTGACAAAAAGAGTAGTTAGTGTATTTTTCATTATTCATTTTTTGTTTGCTTGCTTTGATCTTCTCTGTTACTTTCTTTTATACTTTTATACCAGATTAGAGCTTTTTTAAGATGAAATTGTAAAAAATTTGTATAGGAAATAGCAACTCCAGCTCAATAGAAATCTAATGTAAATCATAATTTGTTGTTAGATTACCTTTAGCATAACTCATCAGAGCACCTTTATACAGTACTGTTTAAAAATTCTGTAACATAGCTAAATTAAAACACATGCAGTAACGATTTAGCTGAGATGCAAGACTGTGTTTGCAAAGGAGTCCTTCTGTGACCTTGCCAAGTTTACAGAGTGTGCCAATAACAGCTCAGATTAGAAAACTGACTGATTAAAATTTTGCTCACTAGGATAAAACACTTGAAATGAATCATCTCATTTTCCAGCATGTCCTCGGGTTGCTGCAGGCACAATAAATTACTGTCATATAATAGCAAACAACTATAAAAAAAAATTAGAGTTAACACATCTCACATATAATGTAACACCTTTTTTTGTAACTCTCAATTGTCTTAATTTTTTATGTTCGTAGATAATGAAATAAGATCAGTATTTTTCAGAGTGAAATTGCAGAACTGTCAGTTTGTTTGTTGACCAAAATACACAGAATGTCATTTTTGCTGTCCAAAATACATAGAACTAAACTGAAACCTTTCTACTGACTTAGTCGGCTCCAGAAAAAAACGCTATCTGCACATATCTAATTAACATCAATTGCTACCCCTAATATCTCCACAAAGAATGCTCTTGCAGAGATGCAGAATGTGCTGGGTACAACCTTGTGCTCCAGTGAAGTGAGCAGGATATAAATAGAAAACAGCAACATGCCATTGCAGTGGAAAATAATCAGCAAAAGTAGTAATACAAGTAATGGCTGCCAAAGCCTTGCACATCATGGCAAGAATGCAATCCATCATGCAGCTGTTTCTCATTTTTGCAAGGGGTTCCAAAGAGCAAAGGTTCACCTGAGGCAAATCTCCTAGGTGACCCCTGCAGTAAAAGAGGAGATGTAGGCTCCTCCACAGGCAGACTGAGCTAGCTCTTCTAGTTGCCTTCAGAAGAAGTCTATTTACTCCACCTACTGTAAAGACAGCCCAAGCAGACTCACTCAGCCCTGGTGTAAAAGCCTATCATTTGCACAAGTCTTACCCAGAACTCAGTTTTTCTAGCTGAGTAAATAGTTAACATCTATATTTATGAAACAGTCTTAAACTTTTATCAAGATCCTGAAGGAGATAATCCAGCAAGTTTGGTGGTTCACTGAACACAGTGACCAGAAGAGTGCTCTATTTTAAGGTCCTTCAAAATAAAAGGAAATCCTTTCACCTTGGCAGAAACACCAAAAATTCTGTGTTTCATTGTATCTGTTTTCATTACATGCTGCGGTACTTGCAAAAAGTTTCAGAGAGGATCATTACAGATGCTCTTATAAAGACGTCAAAAACCCCATGGTATCTCCTTAAATCAGTTATCTTTTTGTATTTTTCTACTCATCTGATGCCAGAAGTAATTCTCCTGCAGTTGCTGAAAGGTACAGGAGCTACATTTTGGACTCTGTGCATTAATCAGATTTGAAAACACTTGAGCAAACATACATGTCAAAATGCCAGCTATCAGGCAAATTGGGTAAATGCCAAACTTAAAGAGAAAATGTAAAAATGAAAGCATTGCTGCAGTTCTAATTGCACTTAAAATTTACATCAGGCTTTTGAACTGGATTTCAAAGCAATTGGGCACTCTTAAAAGGAGTATCATCATTGTTTTAACTCCTAAAACGCAGCTTGTATTCTTCAGGATACCCTGTCTTTCCCCTGCCCTGAGATCTGGGTACTGTTAAGGTTACTGAGACAGCTGTGTATCACAAAATACTTCATCACCATTCCCGGAAACGACTGTGAAGGAGAGAATTAGATTACAGAAGTGATCGTGCTGAAAACTAACAAGATACATTCTGAAATAAAAAGAGGACAAATTCAAGACAACTTGAAATTCCAAAGCTCCATTTAATACATAGATCTAAATCACAGTCACTTCTCAATTGTTTTGTTTGTTTTCTAAATGAGGTGCAAACTCGAATTCTTTACTTAAACACAGACTGAGATTCACTGGACTGCTATTTCTGCAGTCTGGTTCCAGTCAGTGTGTTTGTGTTCAAGACCAAAATATTATTATTTCATCGTACAATTTAAGATATCTGAATTTCTTAAAAGGAACGCTAGGATTTTTTAGGAGAAAACTGAGACTAAAAAACTTCTTTTTCCTTTTTCTTTTTCTTTTTTTTTTTTTTTTGAGGGAGAGAGAAACTGTTTTACTTGTCCAAGCAATTTACAATCAATAGCATTTTCTGTAAAATAAATGTTCAAAAATAAAAAATAATACACCATTTTAGGAATGATTACAGAGAGATTCCTAGAACACAACACTGTTTTCTTAAATATCTTCTGAATCCTGATAACTGAAACTAGATTTTTTTATATTAACATTACAACATTTATAAAATGTCAATGTACTGTTTTAGGATCACAACCACAGAAATGTTAGGAGGTTAAAACTGTCTACTGAAAACATCTCATTTTTCACATTACAAATACTGGCCTTCATTTTGAAACTGTCTGCCACTGCTAATTGCAGACAAATGTGAAATTAATTCTTAACAAACATTTATCCAACTATTAATAAGGTAAAAACTTATTACCTTTAATATGGTACATTGAAAACGAAAAAGAAAACAATGCTCTTTTTCTGAGTTTGCTGTATGTTAGCTTTAACATTTTGTAAATGACTGTGACAAATGAAAAGATTTCCTCAGAAAACAACAAAAGGTAGATGATAATGCTTCAGAACCAGATCTCTTATATTTGTGGAAATGAATGAATTTATAGATCAGTGATGATAGTTCACTTTAAAGAATATTTCTCAATTCCTTTGATATTACTGCAGCCCTGAAGTAGAGGTTTGCTCTAAGAATAATATAATATACTTTAACTACACAAAAACTATGCGGTTAAAATATCAGTTCAGTCCTTGTGAACCAGTACTGCTTTCTACATCCACTAGAAAGACAAGTATATTTACAAAAGCTCAGACTGTGGTAAGGAGCTGAAGAATTATATGGCAAAAGATGTTTGCTGTGCACATGGACTGCATTCACTTTAATTTCTCATTCAGGAAAGCGTCCTTATTCAGGAAAATATTTAAGCACATGCTTGACTTTAAACACATGCTTTGGGCCCAGTGAAGCAAACGAGATTTAATCACATTCCAAATAATGATGTCTATAAAGCCAAAAGATATTAACATGAATCGTTTTTGGATCCAGGCTTTACATTTTTCAAGTCTTAAATATACACATACAGACATGTACATACACATATACATACACCCCCGCACAGACACATGCACAGAGAGATCTGTCTCTAAACTAAGCCAAAACATGAGAAACTAGAATTGAAAAGATAATGTGTTAGGAAACCAAACTTAAATTGAAAATGCACATTTGAAATACAGCGGCTGTTTCATCTTGCTGGATCCTTAAAACTCAAGTTTATTTTCCTTTAAGGTAAACAATTACAGAAGCCTAAGCATTTCCTGTCTAGAATCTTCCCTCTTATACTCCCATCTCAAGTTTTGATCTCACAGAAAATAAATGGTTCGGTTCTAATAAAAATCCAGTTTACAAAGCTTTTTTGTCATGTTCTGATGCCAGGAACAAGAACCTATTCCTCTTCTGAAAAGATTAGTCTCCTGATAAGAAGTTGATGTTGGCACAAGCATGGACTTCTCACCACAGCTCACTTTATGGGTATTTTTCACATGAGATACAGAAATACTTATATAGGGTTTAAAAAACTATGATAAAGCTTTACAACTAGTTTAACCATTAATTACTCAATCATTTATCGGGTTAACCATTAGTAATTGTTTTTCTGATACAGAAAATAGGGATCTCCTCATTTTATACCTCAAATAAAGATGTTTTTTAGAATCAATGGCTCAAAAAGATGAACCTTCATTGCAGCTGTGTAGCACAATAACAACCTTCCTTTGGAGTTCACTTAAATTGCATTTAATTTCTTTATAAAGCTTAATAATAACTGAAGCTCCAAGATTTTCCTCCTAAAACACAGTACTCTGGGATGCCAGGCTAGGTCTGGCTGAGCATTTATAGATGGACTGCAACTATGCCAGAAGTACAAGCATCAGATTTTTATTCTTAGCAGTGGTAGAAGATCCCATCTCCAGTAAGTAGGATTCAAGATTGTACTTTAAAAGTCTTTTTGTATTTTGTTTATGGTCGGTTTTGAGCTGGCAGTACTGTATCTGTCATGTTCTAAGAACAGCCTGAGAATGAAATGCATTGAAAGTCATGAGGTCAAGTCTGATATCCTTTCTCTGCTTCCATCAGAACAAAAGATGATCTTGTCTCACTGATCAACCTCTAAGCAGAGCACAGATGAAAAGCTGATCCTGCAATCCATTCTAATTTCAGTAAGCTCTGCAACCCACGAGATCTACTTGGTTTTTTTTTCAGTTCTCTCCCCCCATCCCACTGGGAAGGCAGGGAGCGAGCAAACGAATGTGTTGTACTTAGCCACCTACTGGGTTAAAACACAACATTTACATTTTCATCATCATACAAACCTAAGTTAGTCGTTACTGTCTTATTTGCAAAGCTTCTAAGTTCTGAGAACAGTACAGCTTTTCAAGTTAGGCACTGAGTATGTAGCAAAAACATAGGTGAAAGGTATCAAAAGGGCAACCTACACTAAACACAGAGAAGATGCAAAGATGTCTATGCTGCTAAATTCATATATTACATGCAACGATATATTTTTTTTTTATCTTCGCTTCAGAAGCTGTGCAATTCTCAGTGCTTGAAAATAGCAATGCTACTCTATGGTCTGAGATGGCTTCTGGGGATATGAAAGACTTCCTTGTTTTTACTAGCTATAATTACTCCTAATAAACAAGAAGTATCAAACTTTCACTTGTCAAGGATGTTCTGTTAAGATCAACATTACAAAAGCTCTTTTAGAAAGAAAAAAGGGTTGTACTTGAGACAAGAATAAAAGCTAAGAGGAAAGTCAGCACTTCAGATAGAAATTAAAAATCTTGTTTCTGACTGCACAGCTATATGAACATTCATATAAATGTCTAATAAAGTTTGCAATCTAAAACCAAATACTGTTGGAATTTTAGGAATTATTTTTATGACTGATGACTCCATTTCTATTCAATTCTGAATTTGATCTGTTTTATTTGATAGTTGCTTTTCTGCATTCCTTATGGAAGCATGACCACAGCAGTACTTGAAATACACTTCCTTATTATTGAATAACACTAGTCACTACTCCAACATTTAACTATATTGGTATGATTTCAATGACCTTAAGCACAAGGAGTCCAAGTCTCTCTCTCTCTTTTTTTTTTTTCCCCTCCATAAAGACTTGTGTTTCTCTATTAGGGAACACAGAACTTCTACATAAATTTTTCATTTCTCGCTCCTATCTCGTGTATTACTCACATGGAGCAGCAGAGAAACAGTAGGACATAGAGCCCATAGCCAGCTGAGATACTTAAACTGAGAAGCACAAAGACTCCAAGAGCACAAGGGAAGGTTTCCACTTGGAGGATCAGTTATTATTCATCTCTTTCCCAGAAATATAACTTTATACTCCGTATAAGCATAGGATTTTACAGCCTGCCCAATTTAAAAAAAATCTACTCTACTTTTCCACCATTCTACTTCTTCAGATTGCTTTGATGGATTTTTTGGCTGGGTTATTTTTTGTTTTTTTTTGGGGTGTTCAGATTACGGAATATGATTACTAAATGAATTCAAAATACTTTATGGAAACATATCCATATCATAAATATGCCTCAAAGAGCTGCAGTCTTACTGAAAGATTTCCAGAAAATCTTTTCAGTATTCCCTAAATGAAAGTTTCAGGAATCTTTGTATTACACCCTTCATTTTTTTATTTTGATTCAGGATAAAAGGACAGGCCAGAAACTGAGCTTTGATCAGCTTAAAGATAAACCTAGATGTTGTTTCCTATAACTAAATCTTGCCATCACCACCACAGATGTTTAGACACTCCAAAAAAAAAAAAAAAAAGTGCTAGGAACTGAATAAATACCATTCTACTTCTCATCATCTCATCTTGCACACCTCCTGACAAAAATTGCAGTTTATCAAGATGAGATTTTTTCCTCCTGTTTTGCACTTCAAGTTGGAATTTAACCTCAAAACAGTAAGGTCCAAGCAAAATAGGTATAAGGGCATGTAAGCTATCCCTCACCCATCTTGATAATGTTCTGTAGTGGTTTATGACATTTCATTTACATTGTTTTCATTTCAGCTCCAGTACTCTCAGAGCATACTTCAGATTTGAAGAGTCAATAATTGGCCAAGTACAGTACATATTTTTAAAAAATGAAAAAAAGAATAAAGAAAAGTGCAACATCAAAATCTTTCATACTTGATGACAACTGGATGAAAGAGGATTCCCTGTGCTTTGCATGCAGATCTATTGAGATCTGATGCTAATTATCCATGACTGGTGATCTTGACCAAAATAGTATTTTCCTGCCCTTTCTCTCTCCAGTTTGGAAGCAGCTGACAGTAAAATATATTTCAACTCTTTTTGCTACATTTACGTACAGCAAAGAGCGTGGAATATTTGAGCTCAGTGAGGACAAGAAGTTGAACATATTGTGCATGCCTTGAAAACTGGACGCCCTGTTGAGCAGTTGTAAGGATAGCCAGAAAACTTGAACTCAGAATCTCTTAATTACATGGCTCATTCCACTGTTTGCTAGGAGCCACAGATTCCTGAGAGAGAAAGAAATAGAAAGTGCACAGACTTAGAGGAAAGAAAATAATTCAACAACAGAATTTTACTTAAGTCAATGTCCCCAAGGTGTTTTAAATGAGGCAAGCCATTGAGGTCTTATAATTAAAGCCTTGCACAATTATAAAATAATTAGGGCCTGATCTTGTAATGTCTTTCCTCTGGAGAACACACACATCAGATTCCCTTGGAATACTTGTATACTAGGCACAACCACAGGTAACACTGATGTGTCTGAGTCAGTGTTAGACGAACTGGCTTCAGTACTGGGTAGCAGTAACAGAGCAAAGCTCAGAAAAGGCTACTGTATTTACCAGTCTCCCTGAGCACATTTTTGCAGTTCGCACTGCATTCTGCTGCTGCTGCTACTCAGCGAGCAGAAGCCAGACTAGATCATTTAAAACTGCAGTGGAGCTCTATATTACTTTGAAGAGTATGTGCTGTAGTAATAAATCAAAGTCCCTAATTTTCCAGGTTGTCTAAGGATGCCAGATATAGGTTCCCATAGTATTAACAAACAAAAATAATTTAATAAAAAGAACTATGTCCAACTAATCCTTAGGGCTTTACTTACAAAAGGCAACTCAGACTTAGGGAAGTATAACTCTATTATCTTTGGTAACGGTTTTTCTTAGCTACAGCGAATGTTACGACAGGAAAGTAATGTTTATTTTCTTCCATTTCTCTAACAGATTTTCTTTGTAAAAAAAGTGAATAAAAAAATCAATGTCTATGCAGCTGGATGTCAGGTATCATTTGAAAAGCTTCACTGGGCATTCAGTGCATAATCCTTACTCTACACCACAGAAATGTCAGCATAAAAACATAGTAGCAACCTGTGAAATAAAATGAATGGTCCCCTGATACAGAGATACTGAGTACCGTACACTAGGCACCACCACAGGTAACACTGATGTATCTGAGCCAGTGTTACGAGTACTGGGTAGCAGTAACAGAGCAAAGCTCTGAGAAGCACTGAGAAAACTGATAGTCTTGGTTATAGATTCCATACAAAGATATTAGCCTGCTGATTTTATAACCGAGTAAAAACTAAAATATTAGAAAATGCAAGTTAACATCTCAATCACCATTTCTGAAAGGATATTAAGGATGGCTTATCTCATGTTGTTAATAACGTGGCTTTTAAGATACTGTTCCTAACAGACTATTGTTTTGAACCAACCTTTCTGCACCACTCCCCCCCCCAAAAGGGAACAACTACCAGAGATTCAAGCAATTCAAAATATATGCCAAGCAAAACTACATTTTACTGCCAAAAGTTTTCCCCAAGAGGTGAATAACATTTTCCATGAGTCCATGGAAATGATTGAATTAAGTTTGGTAATGGAATGCTCATAGCTACTTTCTATGTATGATTCAACATTTCATTTCTCTACTGAGTTATATGGATTGCATTAATTACATAAAAGGGAAGTTCATATTTATTATTCAATGAAAAGATTAATAGCCTAAAATACAGTATTTTAATACACTAAGGAATATTTATCTCAATGTTTAAAGCATGAAATTTGGTTATCTTAACCTACTTTTCATCCTGGAAGATTATTTATATTATTACAGTTTAATTTCACAGAATTTCAATTACATATAAAATATATCGAACACATTATGTCTTAAATCGTGCTAAGTACACAGTGGATATTTTGTAATTAAAATAACTTTATGAAAATTAGAGCTAAGCTCTGTATATAGACCAATTCAACAATCTCCAGTTGAAGCACTACTAATGGGTTCAAAAATAGAATATTTTTTCACATTGTTCTTTTCCCAGCAAGAAATACTTCAGCAAACCCAGTTTTCTTGGTGCCTGGCATTTCACCAGTGAATCTCTCTTCTTCCTTGACTTTTTGGGTGTTACTTCCTACAAACATAAGCTTCTTTACTGATGTTGGCTATTCAGGCTGAACGCCTGAATTTGACCCAGTGTATTAAGGGAAAAGAGCAATGAGATCAAATGCTCTTGGTGTGCATTATTGCTGAGAAAAAGCACTGAGCTTTCACATTCAACTCAGTTCAGCTCCAAATATACGCATCATGTGATTTCAGCAGTAGATACATGGATGTTCACAATGAAGCCTGCAGCTAGCAACTGCCTGGCTCACGCTAGAACAAAATTGAAGCCTTCTGATTCCTTCTCCCCAAAAAAAGGCGTTTTACAAATTATTAGTTCTGACTGGCTGGAAGGAATGAGCAGTCCAGATAATATCAATGCTGGTGTTAATAATCTGAGGAAAAATGACTTCAGCAGTAAGTGATGTTATAAACTGGCAAATTCTTGAACTAGCTGAACAACTTCAACTCAGATTTTCCACGATTCGCTTCAACCAGATGCTCCCCATTCTGACTGCAGCCAAGTCACTGCATGGCTGGACAATCATGCTTAGCATTATGATCATCAGTGTCACTCCTATTGTTGACAATAAAATGCAACCTTCACTTTCTATTAGGAAATATATATTCATTAAAGTGGAGAGCAGGAAAGGACTCTTTCTGTCTGCCTTCTCCAGTATTCTTAGAAATGCAGTCACGGGGGAAGAACAGATTGAGAAGACAGTCTGGAGGTTGGGAAGTTCTGAGCGTCAACATGATGACAGAGGGTCCCTAAAGAAATCTGCCCTTTGCTTCTCAGTGGCCTCCTTCATAATCCCTAGCAAATCAGAACAAACTGATATTGGTAGAATCGGAGGTACGTGTGTGATGGCTTAAATCAGTACAGGGGTATAAAGTTAGTTAAATGAAGCATTTCTACCTCACAGGAAAAAAGGAGGCCTGAAAGAACAGAGACATGTTAAAGGAACTTTACAAGATGTTAGGGGCAAGTAATTAGTTCTGCTTTTTCTTTATTGGCTCCTTATACAATTGTGTTTACTTAAAAGTACATCCTTCTGGGAAGAAGAGCTAATATTGGCTGTAATTAAGCTGTGCTCCTCTGCCTGATGTAACACCACTGAAGTCAATAAGAAACTTAAAGGCTTAATTTCTGGCCCCATTTGAAAGCTCCATCCTGCACTGTATACTCGCTCAAATATTCCTTCTCCATTCATTCTTCTACTTAAAATTAATCTGAACAACTCATCTAATTAATTAATCTCTTTTAAAATTCATGTCTTATTTATTAAAAAGAATAAATTTATGATATGCTCTGAAGGTTAAAAAAACTGTATTGCAAGATTATGTCACTTAGAGTTCATTGAGGATGAAGCTAATGAGCTTTAACATTTAAGTTTTACTGTTTGTAATAAATTCTATTCACTGAGCACACCTATGTCTGTATACAGGCATCATATTAATTTATAAAAAGTGAACAGAACTGAAATAGAAATATCAAGAACAGCACTGTTCTTGTCCAGTTTTCTCCATGAAATATGGAACAGCTAAAGTCTTCAAGCAATTCCTCAAATTTATGTGCTGAAAGCTATTCAAATATAAAATAAGCACTAACAAACAGGCAACCTTGACAGTTGCAATGTTAATAAATCAAATTCACCAAGGTAAGTTAGCTATATTTTCAGTACAGGTGGATATATCATAAGAGCCTGATAATGATACAACTATCAGAAAAAACAAATGTGCATTCTTTGACCTTGACAATAATTCACTAACAGCTTGCCTCACAATTTTCCTAATGTTGAGCCACTCTTCAGAGGCTATCTAAAAAGAGTTTGTATTTCTCTGGATGGAATTTCATCTGTCTCATCAGCACTCTACTGGGGATCTTAGTGCAGTACTAAAATAAATTATAAAAAACAATAAATTTCAGGATAATATTCTGTGAAACTAATTAGGGGAAATTTGTGGGATGGGAGCAGGGGACACTATACCTTTTTGTTGCATTGTTTTGCTTTTCCTTCAGGTAAAAAGTGGCCAGAGGACTGACCTGATGGTCTTCACAGCATTTCACATTGCTCTAAAACAACCAAAGCTGAATTTCCTTTACTGATTTGATATGCCTTAAAATGGATAACAAGTAAGATTGCAGCTGAGTTTCCAAGGAAGAGACACCTTTCCAGTAGTGACTTCAACCACAAGAAAACAAGGGAACATGTTTTATTTTAGACTAATGAAACAATGGGATGTGCTATCCATCACTGCATTGTGGGGCAAATTACAGACAGTATGAAGAACTATCTAAGTTAGAGGAGAGCATTTAGCTGGCTCAAGAACAAACAGCTGGTTATAAATTGGCTAAGAAAAGACTGAGGCTCAAAACTAGAAACAGCTTTCTTGTCACTGGAAGAGTACAACTCTTGAAACTAAGAAATTATAAAATGGAATTTGGTAACTTCATGGAAAGGATTACTTGACACAGGCAAGAAATTGCATCTGATATTTCTGGAGGTCCTTACTTAGTTTCCAATGTGAGGTTCAAAGATGGGTTGAGAGAATAAAGCAGCATCTTTGAATGCTCTTTACTGCCCATTAGAGATAAATAAATACTCCTTTGTTTTCACAAATATTTTATCCCCTGGTGATTTCTCTCCTTTCTTGCTAAGTCAGTTTAAAAGGTCGAGAAGGTAGCAGTCAGGCCTTCTGCACCACAAAGCAGTAACTACCACTGCCACCATTTATTGTGGTTGCTCAGTGCTTATTTGCCTGCCCATGATCCCCCGTTGCCAAGAGATATTTATAGCAAGGAACTTTGAAACTGAACTGTTCCCAAAATCTCTGTTCAGTGCCACATAATGAACCAAAAGAAAAACAAGCAAGTAATCAATATGCTTTACCACACCACCTTAGGGGCACGAGCCACAGGTTTGGAAACAGTGGGTACAAGGCAAGATCTGGAGAGCCTGCTACGGGATGGCTCAGCATAGAGTACAGATCTCTATCTCATCTCCCTCTTGCCTTCCTCCACCGACAAAGCAGAGCTCTGTTGAGACTATGAAAGGCAGTAAAATGTGATATACTGTTATCAGACAAGCCTATCAAGGGAGAGTGGGGTTAGATTATCAGCATCAGTATCTCATCCAGATCACCTACAGTAATGGCTTCTGTGGTTAAAAATAGCATGTAACTATTAGTAAATAATATTCATTGCAATTGCTTTCAAAAAGCTAGAAAAGTGAGAAATTAATCTTTTTTGCACCTTGAAGAAGCCATGCACAGTATCTAAAAAAGAGGTTATTTATAATATAATGTTAACTTCCCATAGAAACATTTTGTCTTTCTATAGAAAGTTAACTTTTGAAAGGCCAGTATCTCTGCCCTGTCTGGAAATACATCAACACATGCAACCAGCTTCAGGGGTAAAAAATGCAATTACAAGTAGGGCTTGACTCACTTTACTATGATTTTTCCTCTGTCTAGAAATCAAAAAACAATGGGAGACAGGGAAGAAAACACACTTATCTAATTTTAAGATTTAAAAAAAAAAGAGTTAAGGAGTATTGTTTTTCAAGGGATGGTTAGATTTTCTATATTTTTAATATACTTTTCAGCAAATGCATTTTTCTCTTGCAAAGTGCAATGTGTGTAGGAGTCAGCTCACGTAGAAAGTGGTTCCCTGATCAAAACAGATGGCATGCTGGCAGGGTAAGTTTTAAATGGCAGAGTGTTGATGTTGAAAGATTTCAACAGCAGCTTCCATGACAGGGACAGAGACATAAATGACAAATAGAGAATACAAAGACATTTCAATAACTTAGCAGCATATCACTTTTTAAGTTAATATTTCTCTCTTAGTTCTCAAGATGTTAGAGGGAGTCTTCCTAGGTGTGGGTACAAGATCACATTATAGCTCAGTAAATCTCAAAAAACTAATGAGGGTAATATTTTTAGGACAAGAAAGCATGAAAACAGGTTTTACTAGCATGGGAAGGAACAACCTGGCTACTGGAAAGGTTTTTAGTGAAGCTCTTAGTGAAGACTCACTCTTTAGTGAAACAGAGTGACTTACTGCCCTCATCAAGTACTCCTGGAAAAAGATTTGTATTAGACTCTCTGACTTTCTGTCAAAATGCTTTTTATTTACTCTCTGCTAATCTGTGAGGCACAGTAAGGCAAAGTGTTCAAACTGGGGAATACATTTCCCATCCCTCCTCTCCCCCCCCAGTGTGAATAACATTTTTCATGTTTTCCAAATTTAGAAAAACATGTCACCAGTTACAATATTTTAAGTATTCAGATTTGAATACCCTGTCTTTGCTCATCTTCCATATTTTTGTAGGTCAATATTGCTTTTAAGATATCAAGCTTTTTGTTTGTTTGTGGGGTTTTTTTTGTTTTTTTTTTTTACAAGTTTCTTAGCAGTACACTGGATGTTTTTGCCCTCCTTCCAAATTCAATTCTGCATCCAGCTGTCCGTGAAGCATTGTAAGTCTTTTTTAAGGCAAAAATAGAGCAATTGAGCTTTGATTCACCTCCTTGCTGCAGAGAAGGATGCGCAAGGCAGAACGATGATGATGCTTGGTGGAAGCTCTAGAAAGCAATGGATTATCAAAAGGACATCAAGAATTTCTTTTTCCTCTGCAATGAGAAAGCTGTGCATATCTCAGCTCCCTGATCTAAAGAATTAAAACTTGCCTTGGCTATATATCAAGTATTTTATAAAAATGTCTTAAAATAATCCTGGTGGGAACCTATGAAGAGTCCTGACATAAACAGAAGTATGAATTAACTCCTTTAGCTTACTTAGAGAGGTATTTTGGTGGGAAGAAGGAGAAAGACATGGAAGTCGTTAAATTTGTCATCCTTGCCATAATTGTTGTATCTGGCAAAGCCTGTGGCCAAAAATGTATAGTGAGCAGATTCTGTACTGTCTCTGAGGAACTATTTTTATGCTTCTGATAGATTATAGATGGCTTTTTTTTTAACAGCCTGTGCTTCACTGTGAATTACACCAAAGCAAAAAAAGTTATACTAATTTTTATTTTCTTTATGCTTTAACAAGTTCTGTAGAAATAATATGCCTGTATAACTCCAGTACCAGCCATAGTAGGTTAGATTAAAAAGGACAAACTGAGCAAAAGTAGATAAATAAAGGGAGGCTACATCCCTCTTTGTAAGACAAAATCTATTGCAGCTTTACAGAACTAGATTCCAGAAATTCAGTCACACCCATGCACCAATAGCAGTTTGCCACCTAGAACCATGTGGGAAAATATAGAGGGGTGCATGGGTCTACCCATCCAACTAGAATGATAGAAATCAAAGTGTGACAAATTAAAAGCTTTTTATTAGTATTATTTGACATGAAGGAACTTGAACTACTTTATCAATTAGATGTTCATTAAATGACATGACTAAAGCAAGGTTAAGGAAGAGCAGAATAATGGTAGTTTCCAGTAAACATTTTCACTTCCCTTTCCAAAACTATTCACTTACTTTTCATAAAAATATACAGCCACAAGTAACCTCAATTATTGCTCTGTTGAGTAATCATTAGCAGTTCTCAAATTCTGGTGTGCTCGTACTAGATATATGAAGAAAAAAGCTTGTATTTATGTAAGGTTGAGTAACCTTGAAGTATCCTTGTGAAGTGCTTCCCTGAACAGGATTTGTAACTTGAGAAAAAAATAAACAAAGATTTAGACTTCACAGTTAAATGTCTAGCCAGGAATTCCATTTTTAGCAGGAAGGTTTGAATATTTAAGTCAGTGTTTCCAGTTTTGCAGAGAATTGCACTATTGTTTGGATGCTCAGATTTTCAAAAACATGGCATCCTTTGTACTAGCATGATCTAAAACCACAAAAATTACATTCACAGTCAAGATGGCTAAAATCAGCATAAGTTTCCCCTTTAATTTTACACAGAAAAAGGAAAAATGAAAGAAGAAAGATTTGTTTTGTTTAAGAAAAAGGGTAATTACTGACTGCTCTGGATGTACTTCTGCTAAGTGTCTTAAGAAAAGGTGAAATACCTTCTGAGCAGAAACTGACGATAGGGAAGGAGAAATTAGAGTAGAAAAAACTGCATTTGCCACAGGTTAGTGCAATTTATGCTCACAGTAAAACAGTTTGGCAAGGTACCAGAACATTATGAATTCCCCTTCAAAATCTGTGTCAATTAGTGTTCCACTACTCTTCAGGTTTGCTGTTCACTATCTGCAGACATTCCTCTACCAGGAAAAGCTCAGGGACTCCACTGAGCTCTCTATCTTAACCTACCTACTGCAAAGCAGCTGAGAGAAGTGAGACTGACAGTACTGAGTTTGAGCATCTCAAGTGCACGAAATCATGAGACACACCCCAGTGTCCTTTAGGGAACAATGTCAGGGATCCTCTTATTTGCCTTTGGGTGTTTGAGACTTAAATGGTATTTTCAGGCTTTTCGCTGCAGAACCAAAAAAGCTTGAAACATAGCTTTGAGTAAATAAACAAACATGCCAATCAAACAGAAGTCTTAGATTTAGTTGCTCTACTTTATCAAATGTAGAAATCTGGGCATCACAACCCTTCCACTTCTCTGTGAGAGAATGAAGAATTAAACAAAAGCAGCTGAGAGCTAACAGTAGGGAACAGCTAAAATGGCCAGTGTGGGAAAAGGGGGGGAATGCAAGAAAGGAAGCATGAAGCTGCAAAAGCCACCAAACAAACCAGAAAACAGCCCCAGTATTTGTTCCTAATAACATTTATATATGATCTGGCAAGGCCTGACAGAATAATTCTGTAGCAACTTTGGGAGACCAAACAGTCCAGGGCATTAACTGAGTGATATCCAGTTCGCTAGCATTAAGGAATAATGCCTGGAGAAGCACACCATCTCATTAACAGAACACTTATTGCTGCTTCTGATATCAACTTGTGGAGAAAGTTGATGGCTGTTTTAAATTATGCAGCATCATTTTTTTCCAGCTAGCCCCTAGATCAGAACTCACACGAGTCAAGAGGAAAGCTCGTTGAGTTACTTTACTTCAAACCAGAGCTACCTTACTCGACCAATTTGCTGCTACAGAGCCTTTTCAATCATCATAAACCGCTCAGAAAAATGAGTCAACTGCATTCATTTCAGTGGCATACCCCTGTTTCTTTGATTGTTGTACCCTTATCCAAGCACTCCATCCACTGAACATCAAAATTTTAGTTAGCAGAACTCTGCTGATTTTGCAAGAAAACCAGAAAACTGGAATAGGAAAATGGGAGGTGCCCAAACTCTGACAAAGGCTAGCAAAGCTATCATCACCAAACATAGTCAACCTGTTCAGCAATGAACTGCAATGGCACCTGTTGAAAATTTCATTCTTAGATATTCTCCTAACAATTTAATATGATGGTATCCTGATAAACTAATCATACAGAAAAGAAACTAACAAAGTAATATTAACATGAAGGGGAAGTATAGAAGGCAGAAGAAGAAACCTAATCAACACTTGGAGCAGAGAAGTGCACAGAGAGAACCTGCTAACCTGGCAGGTGGAAACAGAGCACATGCAAAGATGCTTGTGAGAAAGTCAACGTACAGGAACAATCAAAGAAACAAACCCACCTATAAATATGCTCTTTTAAAACAACCTTCATATCTTCACAAGAGACTGAGCAATTCTTTGACTATCTCAAGACCTAAGTCATTTCTAGACTGAGATTCGAGCACACTACAAAGTAATTTGGTCCCTAGCTGCATTGTATAGGAGACAACTACTGGAGCACATGAACTTTTTACATGGGACAGTTACCATGCAGCAGTGGGATAAAAAGTTTTCAACAGAGGCCAAGAATTTCTCTTTTCGTGTTGAACTGAGTAAAGAAAATTAGAGGAATAACTTTTGAATCAACACAAAGAGAATTTTTATTTTCAGCTCCAAGGTGAATATGTGGTGTTAGAGATAAGGGTGTCTTAACTCAAAGCCAAAATATTGTACTTTACCAGAAAAGAAAAGGCCACAGACATGCCTTCCTCTTTACCCTTCAACTCATCAGAAAAAGGACTAAAATCAGAGAGCAGCTGCTCAGTTAATACACGTAAATGTAACTAAAGTAGTCATAAAAACAGTTTTCATAAAAAATGTTATTACATGCTGGATCTGCAGAACAGAAATACCTAGATGGCACCCATATAAAAACCACCTCAATTCTACATCACCGTATAACCAAGGTTATTTATTAAACTCATTCAACTACAACAAGTACTTTATAAAGAGATGTTAACACTGTTACTCTGACAATCTTGCTGCATACTTTGCACTACAAGTAGTAACTGGAGATGGGCATATTTAGCATTTCTACAATTGACTCTCCCAACAGCAGTCTTTTACTTTGTCTTAACTAAGGCTTCAACGGGTGAACTTATAGGAACAATCTGAAAATTCTAAGACTATGATACACCTGTTCCCATTTGTCTACCATAGTAATCTATTTTCAAAATGAGAGATTGTGAATAATCTACTATGAAATTTTCAAAAATAATTTGATATTACACAAATCTTTGAAAAGTTCTTGTAATCTATCTTTCATAAGAGCTAGTTTTGTAACCTAAAAACTGAAACCTTTCACTGGTTTCAATATACATACAATACATATATACAATTCATACATACAGTTCAATACACACTGACTACCGGACAAGTAACCTGTTACAAAGAAGCCATGTTCAGGACTTACAGTACATAATAAGTACTTACAATAACATAATATGTAGTTCTGATTAGATTCTAAACACAATATCTGAAGAATATCCATAAAAATCTAATGATACACACACAAAACTTAGAGCATGAAAAGTTAGCTGAGGCATGTGGAAAGAAGGTTTGAAATTATAATTAATTTTAAATATATGACACTACTGGTGGACTTGATTCCTGCAGGAATTTCATTTTAAAACTTAAATACTACATGCTGATTAGAATAGAGCTCCAAGGCCAACAGGCTTCTAGTACTGTTTTTAAATTAATACAGATCTTTAATAGAAACCCAGCTCAGGTAGGAAGAAATAGGCAAATCAGATTTTCAAGAGCTTAGTGACTGAAAAGTTACTCATAACGAACTCCTATATTAAGTCTGCAAAATGCTTCTGAGCTACCACCTTTGAAAAGTTTGGAACAAGAAGCAGTGCACAATCCAAATGTGGAAATTTATGGCAGAAATGGGTAACGGTGAACTTGTCACTCATGCTGACGTAACCACAAAATTGAAGCACTCTATCCAGGTTGCCACAGTCACTTACTTGTGCCTATACTAACATGAAGGACCTGAAGCATAATTTTTTCTAACTGCCAGTAGCACGATATCAGAATTCCACTGTTTGATCATGACCATGCATCAGTAACATTAGAAAGTCTAGAAGACAAACTAACTACAGTACAGCACACAGACTGTTACATATACTTTTCAACAGGTAGACCAGCTCTATCTGTTCAGTAAAGTGGAAGTAAAGTGAAGAAAGAAAACAGCATCATAACCTAGGGTAGGATGGGGATGATAAGAAACATTCATTTGGATACTTTTCCCCTTCCCAACAGGGATAGAGAATAGGAGAGCATATAAGAAGGAGAACAAATACTCAGGTTGCCAATGGGTGGGTTTGTTTTTAACCTCAGGTGCTGTGGAGTCAAATCTATTAAAGTTAGTGACAAGATTTTCATTGACATGATGAGTGAGCACTAAAATCTCAACAGGATGCAAGCAGGAAAAATCCAATTCTTTGTTCTCTAGGGTGGACATAAAGATCTCTAATGTACTCTCTATGTATACCTATTTCCTTATCATCAGGAGCTATACATGTAGATATAGATATATCCTGATTATATGAAAAAATGCAAAGGCACAGAAGTATCAAGTGAGAATGCCAAAATCTGAGCAAAAAAAAAAAAAAAAAAAAATGGAAACAGCAAGAGAAAGAAGATCAGGTGAAATAGAAAAGGTGAAATAAATTCTCTGTGAATGCTGATAATCCAGCACATAAATTCAAAGGTGGTTTCAGAAAGAGAAAAAGGTACAGTGAAACTGATAGATGATATGTACAAAATCTTGCTGTAGTATTCTTAAGTTTTAAGAGCAATTTTTTGGAAGACTATTGAAGACCGGAATTGCCAAGACAGGTACTAGCAACGAACATGGTATGAGTGAGAACAAAATCTGACAGCTTTCCTGTCATGATAATCTGAAGATTTGCAAAGAGAAAAGAATGAACAACAGTTTTTAACTGAGTTGTTAGGGTTTATTGAAAACTTTAGCCCCTTCTGTCCTCCCTTCTCTGTTTTTCTTTCTCATCACCCTATTATCACTTATCACCAATGTTATACATAAAATATAATTGAGATATTTTAATGAGATCCTAGCAAAAGGAAATTTGCATGTATTACCCAAGCAATATGAAGAATCAAAAAAAGCCAAAGCTGTGAGAGAACAGGTAAGATGCTGAGGCGCTAGCTGTCACACTGACAAAGTCTAATTCTCCTTTTAATTATATGGTTGTGATCCTGTGATGTTACAAGAATGAAAATGACAAAGAATATAGCCTATTATACCCAAGACTGAAACCTCACAGAGAAAGAAGAAAAATTCTGATTGGTATGATTGCAATGGGAAAGAGTAAAGTAAAATGCATTAGTTAATTAATTAATAAAATGAGTGTCCAAGTGAACAGAAGCGATCCAACTGCTAGCCTCAGTTGTGAGAGCCTTTTTACTGAAAAATTTGCACTTCAGAGAAAGGGAATAAAAGGCAGTAACATACAACTCTATATCAGCTAAGGACAGCAAACAAAGTGAACAAATCAAAAACATATATGTAAGTATTAAATAGCTGTATGCACTCACTTCATCATTTCTTGAATTTGAGTTCTTCAGTTTATCTTTTCCAAGTGACAAGTGCTAGTAGTGCTCAACATTTTGCAGACGTTAGCCTTCAATGAATCTCTGCAAAAAGTCACACCACAAAATGCATAGCCTAAACCATAAAAATAGAAAAACAGATGCAATGAGGAAGTAAAGAGCTTCCTCCATAATATGTATTTCTTGTACATAAGGATAAAGAGTTGTTGCTTCCAGGCAAATAAACATTTCTTTAACCACCTTATGCTGTCATTTAAAAAAAAAAGAGCAGAGAAGAGCACAGGACAGATAAGACTAGGCCAGCTCAGCAACACAGCCAATTATTTTAGTGCTTTGCAGATGGGGTATGCTGCAACTTCTGTATATATGGCTCTGCAAACTTGGAGGGGGAACATTATGGTCATTCTGCTTGTTTGTTTTTTTTTTTTTTGTTAGTTGGATTTTCTGAGGGGCAGTTGTTTTTTATTTGGTTTGTTTTGACGCATCTGCCGTTTGCTTGATTTCATTGTCTCAAGCAGTCTCCTGAACACGTGTTTGTTTTTTGTTTTTTTTTTAGATCACTGAGTAAGGATTTTTTTAAAAGAGTAACACAATTTTGAGCTATCTATCTGCTTTTGGAAGTGAGCGTATTGCCTGCTACAGCTGGCTCCCAATTAGGAAGACTCTTTCAGAACAATAAAAGTGAAATTACCGTTTCTTTCTTTCTTTAAGACAAATTTATTCTCCACGTACTTATGCCTGAAGGCCACACTCTCCATCTACCTCACTCATAAATGCAGAGAATTTGTTGTTCCAAGATGCTGCAGAGAGAATTAAATACCATATTTCACATAGTAGAAGAGTGCACACACTGTTTAATTGCATGTTGTTCACATGCAAATCTGCATTGAGTAGGTTTAGGCTAAACTGCAGATTAAGTCTGCAAGGCGATGCTTCCACAAACTGCACTAAACTCAGGCTTTCCAGCATTTAGTATTGACAAATCAGGCATCAATAAGACCAAACAAACCACAACCCAGTAATGGGAAACACAAAGCTTCTTACCTACAGTGTAAGCAGGCTACACTGAATCTAAGAGTCAATGATCGGAACAAATTCATGTGTGCTCAAGGCTGCTGTTGGCCTCAGAGGTCTAACCATAGCCTGCATTTGGAAGAAGTTAACTTTCATCCAAAAGAAGCTGAAAAAGTCTGCTTGCCACAAGCATATTTTTAGTAACTGAATTCACCAGAAATATACTTAACTTGCTGCAAATATTGTATGTATGTGGTATTTAGGTAGCCACTACAGAAAATCTTGCTTCATTTCATTCTAATGCAACTCTGTGATGTGCTCATCACGAAAGACAAAATAAGATTTTTCTTCTTTTTTTTTTTTTTTTTTTTTTGCATTCTGATATTTTGTTGTCATTAACTTGCTACCATACTTCTTTATTCAAAGTAAAAAAGCCAGTACATACATCAGTATTTACTTTAATGAGTAATTTCTGCTTGTTTTCTTCGTCAATGCTGCCACCTTCTGGTAGTCATAAATTTAAACAAATGCCTTGTGGTACAGCTCTGGGGACAGTTTCACACCTGCACAGTTCACAGCCTTCGGGCTCATGAACCCTTGATTCCTGCCTCTCAGCCCCACTACGTCAGTGGGATTTTTACACATGGACAGAAGTGAGGATTTGCAGGACAAGTACGTACCACTGCAATACAGCATACATTTATGAGAACAAACCTGAAAGAATTGACGTTACAGCATCAATCTGGTTCTAAGCTGTCCACACTATGTCATTGTTGCAACTGAGAACATTTGGAAGTTGCTGGAAATATTTTCTGTTTTCTTGCACTCTCTCCTACTACACTTACTGTGGAAAGTCCTTCCATGAATTTTAGCCTCTACTTTCAGTTTCTGTGGCATAAGATAGTTTCCCAGTCCAAGTTCCTGGATCTGTAAAAAGTATTGCTGAGCTTTTTCAGGTTGGCCACATTTTTGTTCTGTCTGTCAAGGTCAGGGCTATTCAGGGATAGGTACTGGTTCATACAGAATTCCTCTGAAGGATATTAACTACTCACCTCAACATAGAAAGAAATGAATTCTCCTCAGTGGGAAAGCTGCCAATGTAACATGCTCTCATATCTTTAAAGATTTTCAACAAAACTCACATCATTTAATAAATTCACAGGCAGTGACCTCAGTTTGGAGAGTTACAATCTAACAGAACTTCAGAAATGCAGAGTTTAATGGAAGTATTAACCTGCTGGATGTAACATAGTACAATTTTTGGATAGTATATTTAGTGTAGCAGTATTCAATTAAAAAAAGAAAAAAATCTCAATTCTTTTTTAATTTATATTAAAAGACATGTCTACATCTGAAGCATGTAAACAAACTTTATAGACAATATTCTGACTTAGTGCCTTATGTAGGGTCCCACAGCCCTGTGAAAGAACAGGACGGGTACATGTAATGAGGGCACAAATTTCATACTTAGCAGACTGAGTACAGGCAAACAAGTCACAGAAACTGCAAGATGATCTTACCCTGAATTCTTCCACTGGAATAAGAACCTAATCATAATTTTCTTATATCACAGTTAAACGCCCTAGCCTCTGACAGAAATAGAATTATTCTCTCTCCCTTTTTCACTCAGGGGCCTAATGAATACTTAATGCAAAGTGGAACTGCTCTGATCTGCTGGGCCAAAAAGATATTTTAAACTCCAGTCTCTCATACCCCAGATGAGTAGGCTGATCACTAAACCACTCCTAAATGGGGCACCCATGTTCCTCCTTGTGTTGTGGGTAGGCTTCAGAGAGTGTCGGCCTTTAAGTGAAAAAGGCAGAGGAACTTGCACTTCATGAGCAGTGACAAGATTCAAGTAACAAAATGCCCAGGCTCGTAAGGATTTGATTTCCCCGAGCACTGACAGAAGCAGAAGTGTTTGTGACACAGAGACTTAACTGACAGCAAACTAGGCAGTCTTGGCTTCAGCCAGCTTACTCATGTACCTACACTTTGGATAAAGGTGTCCAAAGTAACAATAGCCAGACTGTACCACATGACAGTGCCATATAAAGAAGGCTTCTGCAATGCCATTTGCAAACTAAGAAGCAGCATTGCTGTGCCTGATGGAACTGCACTCAACAAAGGGCTGCTGAAAGGAAGGACTTCCTATCTTGGGCACAGTATTGTAATAACATATGTACTACTTCCCAGACTCATGCTCTACATGGTGCTGTGCTGCACCTGAAATCACCTCAGCTCGGTATTACCTTGGGAAGAAAGCTACTTACATCCATTTTCCAACACAAACATGTCTAAAGCATACTAGTGTGAATCCTAAGGGGTCTCACAGTATAATACTGTCCATATCTTTAGGCTTGACATCTGCAATAATGCAAAAGGATACGATAGCCTGTAACTTGCTGAACATCTGCTATTCTGATGAATTATTTCCACAGCCCAAAAAACAGTGCACTGCATTGGCTCCTAAGTGCTTTGCAAGATGTCCAAGAAAAAAAGGTTACTGTTACAGCTGAATATTCATCAGAGCCAAAACTGCTTGGTTTTATGTCACTAAAAAAATATCTCAAAGTTTTATGAGTTGAAAATATCAGATAAGTTTCCTATATTCTTTGCTGAAAGTGGTTTGTGGTGCAGAAATCATCTTAGTTGAGTGCAGCTCAATACTCATTGATCATTTTTACAGGAAAACTTTTGGAAAAGCCACAACTCAACATGAGTGTCCTATCAATCATGCCAGCTGGCTCATGATACAGAGAAATGAAAACTAAAACATCTATAGATTTTTTGGTCATTTAAGACACAGTGAGTGAAAACCTATATTTGCTGCATAACCAAAATTTCTCTGATGGAGAATGCAGGCTCAGAGTCAGCCGCTAAAAATGCTTATACTGTAACAAACTTCCAAGTTATCTTCCTTCATATGACTTCCAAGTCATATTCCTTTTAGAGATTAGGAGTAACACCAGTTCTAACAAGATGTTTCCACAGTAGTTCTATGCTGGGAATTCAAATTACTGTCCAAACTCTTTATTCCACCCACACTAGAACTATTTACAAATGGCAATCCTGTTCTTGAATAAAGCCTTTCCTTTTAAATACGTTCAGAGCAATTAGCTGGAATGCTACCAAATAAAGGTATTCTACCACTTCAGTAATAGTTACAGAAAAAGAGTTCTACCTCCAAAGAAGAAAAGCAAATGCATCATCTTATGGGGCCAGTAGTGTGACAAGTTCTTAAAAAAAAAAAAAAAAAAGAGAGACATGTACAGTATGTTCATTGAATGCCATGACATATTATAAAAGCTCGACTCACAGATGTCAATGACTGCTGAATTAGGTCTAAAATATGTCAAATGAAAGGAAAGCCAAGAGTGGCATCTCTCATTCCTGAGAGCAAGTTATCCACAATTTTCCTCAACAAAAGATTTTTAATACATTACATCAGTAATTTTTCACTTGAGTTCTTTGTTGATATAAACTTTAATATTCCTATTATAATAAATATAACCAAAATGTAACAACAATTCAATAAAAGGAATTAACTCCAATACTAAGGTTTTACAACTCCATAGGAAAATACATGTCTTTGCTTCTTTAATAGTATTTAAAATATACATTAATTATATTGCATCCTCTAAAAACATTTTTGAGTGCTTCACATTTCTTTTGCTTCAAGTAAAATATATGAATTTCCAAAAAAAATAAAATAAAATAAGAATTAGAGTTGACTGGCATTGCTCTGGGACAGAGATGAACAGATCTGACAACTAGGCAGCATACCCAAGTATTGCTTCTATAGAAAAGGAAGTAGGGTTTTCCAAGTCTTACATGACTGATTTATCTTTTCACGTCTAATCATATGTGCAGAGGAAAAGGACTGTGCAGAAACAGGATTTTATATGTGGAAAAAATGGTGAGGGAGTCAGAAAACTGAAGGGAAAAGAAACTTCATTCATAAACTAAGATGGCAAAAACAGGCAAAAGAAATTGAGGTTTTGGAGACAAAATAAAAGACAGACTGAAAAATTATATTTTATCAGTGCAATCAGTGGTGATGTCAAGTCTTGAGTGCAGACCGTGAGCTCTCCCTCATGCTGGTGAGAAGCATCTTGCAGAAACAAAACCTATAGAAGTATGTGTCTGCATAACTGCTCACTGCTGCAAGGCGACCACAAGGCAATGCCAAACGAAGTTGCCCTATGAAGTCTGCTGAATTGGCAAATACATTCAGGTGTAGGACTTGGGGCTGCATTTCCTTTCTAGTAATATACTTTGAGACACCTCCATTAGAAATGTATTCATTTCTACACATGAATACATTCATAGAATGTATTCATTCTGTATGAAACCAAAGAGGAAACTGCACAACCTGTTGCCGAGCTGGAAAAGAAGTCTAGACCTGTAAATGAAAATATTTGATGTAATTTTAATCTATATAACATAGATGTCACTAGCAACTGCAGCGCACATTGAGAACCAGGCTATCTTCTCTAGGATAACTCATATATTTGTTAACTACTGCAGTTACCTGAACTACTCATGGTAAAGACATCACAAATAAGCCTGTCCAGCATGGATTCACTCACATGATCTTTTGTTTCTGCGAACAATTTAGCTATGTAAATTTGCCACATGGATGATAAGGAAATGGAAAATTTGAGCTGAGCATCTTCTTCCACCTTTAAAACAGAGCTCAAATCAGCACTTCCAGAGGAAACAGTCTGCCAGAGATTATTGTTGTTTCTGCACTCTCTGATCAAGAACAGACATGTGAAGTCTTCCCTACGCTCTCAAGGGAGCTTTTCTATCTATATCTGTAGCCTTTGTGACAACAAGAAAAGTAATTGAGATATGTAGATGATGTCATGTCTTCTACCTGGAATAGCAGGTAACAAGGAACCAAACACATGGAGTCAGCAGCAGTAACCAGTGCCACTACTGCCTCGGGACAATAGCTATTTATTGAAACTATTACAGCTCTCATTTTGTGTGAGATGTAACAGTAGATACTACTTCTGAAGGGCAAATATAGAGTGAGATACATGGAGGAAGATGAATACAAAGCCCTGAGAAAGAGGAAATGACTGGAAGATGAAGAAGAAAAGGGTTGTTTTAAACAACTTACTGAAAATACTTCTGAATCCGCAAACGGAACGGAACTGCTTTACCACTAGGTGCACTAAAAACACAGATCCTTCCAGACCTTGAACGTTTTGCCTTTGCTTCTCCTCACAGCCCTTCCTTATGTTGTGTTGTCTTTTGCTGTATCCAAGTAACACTCTAGTCTCACTCTGTTTTTTCTTCAACAACTATTTGTTCTTCTCAAACCTTATACTGCTCCCCAAATTTGTTGCTTCAGCTGTTTGCTAAACCTCTGGAAAAAGGAACAGCAACATTCCTCGTTACCAAGCAACCACCAGTTTCTGAGAGGCTTGGTTGTGATAAAGCATGGGGTGCCACTGCCACCCTGGCTCCAAGGGATTCGATCAGCGACGTGTGGAGTTGGCAGGCAACAGCAGGGCTGCACTTTGCTCTAAAAGTTGCTTTGTAATTTAACCAGGTAGCAGAAATCAGGCTGCAGAAAGTTGTAAGCAAAATTTACAGCAACAACAAGCTAGACAAAGTATCCACGCGTAGCTTTAGTAATATTATTGGGTTAACGAGGGTTGCATGAGTAAAGCAGTATACCCAAATAAAATCTCACCTTTCAGCATGCAAACTGATCACTTTCAGCATCATAAATACATTATTTGTTCCTTTCACTCTGGTTTTTCAACCAGGTGCATTGTCACCTACTTCTGCTTCAAAACAGTCTAGCAAATAAGGCTGGACAGGTTGCAGTCTGCCCAGACAAATAGTGAGTTCATGGTGGTCACCATCTTTCAAGCCTCCAGTACTGCCTGTGAAAGTATTATTCAGCACTCACCATTCTCTGTTCTGAGCGAACAGAATTCAACTTTTTGTGAAATCACAAAGCGTGGGCTCCAAAGCACCTGTCACAGAATACTTTTTCCTTCCTCTTAAATGCTTTATCCAGTTTGTATGGGCTTAGAAAGTTAAAGGGAGTGACTGTGCTGATACAATTGCACAGCCAGTAGATGTATCTGAACCCACTGTAAGCTAATAATGCTACAGCAGCAGTTTCAACACAGCAGTCTCAAGCTCCAGCACAGCCTAATTTACCCACTTTCTCATGTATTGCAGTAAAGGCAAGCCTTAACAATCCCAAATGACATAGCATATCTTAAATTCCTGTGTGCACAACTCTTTACAATCTGAAAATATCTCACTGCTCACAGAGATGATAACATATCTTGCAGCACAGAAACAAGACTTCATCCTCTAGTTAAATTGTTCCCCTCCCTCATACCCCTTTGTATAAGTTGCACCAGATATATTCAGCCTGTTTCTGAACATAGGCGGCAAATACTAATCAGATTTCCAAACAGGCCTTTAGGATGATTGACAGGAAAGCTCTTAATAAAAGCTTTCTGGTTTTGGCATGCAAGCAGGAGAGCAAGCAAGAAAGGAAGCAGCTTGAGCTACTTGAAATGCTGAGGTGGAGGCGTTTGAGAAGCTGTAAAGGGAGAGGTGTTTTATGAGCCTGAATGGAGAGCAGCTGCAGAAATTCTGATGGGCCTGCTGAAGTAGCCATGAAAAGTGGTTGTTAAATCTCAATTTTCCATTTTTGCCTTTGGTAGACAGGAGAGTACAGAACACAGTCAACAAAACACAGGTGAGTGAAGCCATCTTATTTTTCAGCTGACTATGAAACAAGGTGACTGGAAGCCTCCCTATGTTTTACAGGTCATTGTGAAATTTTTGCTCTGCAAAGGTCTTGGAGATAGATGTGTTTTCAGATCTATCACAGAATTCAGTGGTAGGTTTCTAAAGAGAAGAGAGGAAGAGAACTTTTAGTCTTGCATGTTGGTGCTACAAATTATGTGACATATCTCGAAAACGTTATTCAAACTGAAACGTAACTAGATTTCCTGATGAGCACTGTAACTGTAGCACAGAGGTTAGAACCTGATCCTGGAGCACTGGTCTCAAATGAACTTTCAGAAACACTCATGGCTTGAGTGAAAGCAAAGAGTAGTTTCTCAGGCATATTGATTTCATAATATGAAATCTGCTTAATTGCTAAAGTGAACTATTCTATTAAAAAAAAAAAAAACAAACAAGCATTTCTTGCAGAGTAAGCAAAAGCTAATAATTTCATTCTATAATCTTCATTTTGTATTGAGAATTCTCACATTTCCTTTTTGAGAGAACTCATCTTACCCCACCACTTCACAAGCATGTGATATTTATAAGGATTTTGTTTTCTTCTCCTTTGCTCTGTTTCTAATATTTATACACTTTTGAAAACTCATCCCAGTTTCTCTAGTCCAAGATGGTTACACCTCCACTCTATGAAAACTGAAGAGGTTGATGCTCTTAACTAGCCATTGCTAGCAAATTAAATGGTCGTATATTAAAAAACATTGTTCATGTTCAAGATCTTTATGTAGAATAAGTGAAACGAACAACTCCCTGTGTTTCCCCCCACAACCGAGGTGTATAAATGTCTATATTGATTCCAGTTTTGCAGTATTAATTAGCTGTGACCTGGAGTGACCACACATTTTTCTCACTAACTGGACTTTATGCAACACTGCCAAGCAGTAGTTTGCTTTACCAGCTTTGGAGCGAAGATAAATGTTGTTTAACGAGTGAAGTTTTATTCAGACTTCATTACGCAAAAACAGACGGAATTTGATTTTCTCACAATTACTATGAGCTGAGAATAGCTAAATTGTTGCTATGGAAGTACATGGAAAGGTACAACAACAAAATAACACACAAATGTCTAACAGTCTTCAAGTTGATCCATAAAAATATGGCTTTCATACAGATTCACCACAAATGGCATATTATAGTAATTCATAGGATGATTACTTGTAATTATATAACGAGAATAGGCTACCAAAGCTATTCAACTGTGCTTTTTTTCCTGCTTAGCTCCATTCTCCAAGATAACAGTGGTAAAGTGTGCATGACATAGCATTCATATCCCAGGTAAAAGGCATGCAATTGTTGCTAATTGTATCTAATAAGCGACCAGTCAAGATTTTCCTCAACCTTAACCTCTTCACTACATCTCAGTACGGGATTTTTGAGTCTTTCCAAGTTTAATACCAGGTTTCATTGCATCTATCATTATGTGTCAATTATGAGTTATGCTCTCTGACTTAGCCTAGAAGGTGTCTAACTTGCTTCTTTTCAACTAAAAAAAAAAAAAAAAAAGGAAGTAATTCCACGGACTTTCTCAAAAGCTGTTGTGCTCAACCTCTAATTTAAAATCCCAGTACAGATCCATATGCACTGCCCCAAGAAGCCCAGCCTTCAGTACGTGGGATTTTTCTACTGACTTTGGTGGAGTTTGGCATGAAAAATAGTACAATAGCTGCTACTTTCACCAGAAAAGGCTGAGAGGTAAAGGGTAAAATAACTCACTGAAAGTTAAACAGAAGCATTGCTCTTAGAAACAATCAAATTAGCCCAGATACCCCAAGCTTGCCTTCCTTTATGTCATGGTTTTATGATTTTTGGTTATTGGTACTCCACATCATAACATCATGTAGTGAATGTATCTGGTTCTCAGAAGAGAAGGACTACTACAGTCCCCATGGTACTTTGCTCCTCTGTTACCATTTTCCAGCCGGAGGGAAAAGATAAAAGCTCGCAGTATAAAAACTTGCAGATCACGAGACCTCGTCCCTTTTTCCGCCATCTCTCGTCTTGGCAGCACCTCACTCTCCAGCTGTCTTATTGTCGGTAGTAGAGTAAGGCCTACCTTGATTTTGGGACATTCTCTCTCTCTGTATTGGAATTATCAGCTTAAATTGTAATTATATTGTATTATAGTGTGTTGTTTTGCATTCCAATATCTTATTTAGTAAATTAGTTTGTTTCTCCTCAGATTGTTGCTGCTGTTCTTTGCTCTCAGGGCCATCTCCTTACCCTTTTCCCTTTTTCCCTTTTCCCGGGGCGTGGGCCCCGTGGATCCCCCGTTCCCTTCGTCACGGAACTGGGACGAACGCCCGTAAACCGTTGACATTTTTTGAACTAGATTAATCGAATCTCAAGTAGAAGTCCACCTCAAAATGCTGCAGAACACAGATACACTCAAAGTTTAGGACTTACAGAGAGGATGCTGCATCTTATCGGTACAAAAGGTGAGACCTTTCTTATTTTGAAAAATAAATTATTTGGAACTTGATATTAAATCTTGCTTGGACATGGAAAGCTTTAGCCAGTATCTGAACTGCCTAAACAGCATTAACTTTTTTTAGCGGCATACAAAGGAATCATTATGAAGAGATGAATCACAGCTTGGGATCCCATTATCACTTAAAAAGATATGTTTTGACTGACATTTCCAAATGCTGATTTCTTCAGCTAATAAGGGAAGTAAAAAAAAAAAAAACAGAGAGAGATTAAGGATTTTACACAAATTTTATAGATACAGATTTCTTCTGGAAATATCAGTTGTTAGTTAAGATTTGCCAAGCACCATGGATCACAGTTCCAAGAAACGCTGAAATATGGGTAATATTTCTAAAAAAAAACTTAATGAAATTTCCAAACTGTATTACTCTAATTTGTTCTGAGTACATGGAAATTTTTCAGCTGAAAATTATTCTTCTCACAAAAGGATTTTATCCTTTGTTTAAAAAAGAAAAAACTGCTTTAGTGTTTATATGTGGTACAAATGTGTCTTCTCTTATTCCCAATCCAGATGCAAACATTTTAACACTATATTGTAATATCCTTACTTATTTCATGATAAAACTTATCTTACTTGTCTATGTATTCTCATATATAAGTATATGAATAGTTCAAATATACAAAAAAATGTATACATATATTTTATGAATGAATTTTATGAAGAGCATAAAGGTGAAAGAGGGTGGAATTCGGAAAACTTGGGATAGTACCCAAGAAAGAAAAAGAAAGAAGAGGTCATATGGAATTGCATTACAAGACAATAATGTATTAAAAGTGCTTTAAAGTGACATTAATTTTTCCTGCTTTAATATTCTGTGTGTTTTTAGAAGTTTACTTTAGGAATACTCCATGGGGTTCCTGGCAGAACTGCTCTGCCACAACAGTTTATATCAACCATCTGTAGTGTGCCAGAAGCTTCCTGAATGTTCTGCCACCTGACTCAAAACTCTGAAGATTTTCATGCTCTTCTGCCAATTTTCATCCATATTATGTCTGTTTCCAACACTGAAAACCTAAAAAAGCAAAATATATATCTAAAAGATGCACAGGGTAGTAAATTCAGCCATCATATCACGGCCAAAAAAAAAGACCAAAGATGACATAAATCTTTATCTGTGGGCTTTAATCATCAATGACAGTTACATATTCTGAAAATAAAGTCAAAGAGCAAGAAAGATCCTTTCTCATCTGAAGACACAAAACAGACAAAACTCACTGTCATTAACTTTTAGTACTTAATAATATCATAATAAGATAAGGTCAATTTCTATTTTGGTAGTGACCAAAGACCTTTTTTTTTTTTTTTTGATCACCATCGACAACACTCTTCTTCTGTTGATGTTTGAGTTTCTATGTATAAAGCAGAGATAATATAACTATGCTTTGACAGCACTTCATCAGTTAACAAAAAAGGAAGATCTCTTCTGGAACACACAGTAGAGTATGACCTGGAAGACCAAAGCAAGCAAAAGGGGAAGAAATGGGATAATAAAATAATAGAACAGGTAGGCTCACCAACAACAGCAAAGGCCACAATTGAGGAAGTATATATTTATACAGGATGGGAATGAATAACCAGGAAAACAGATCAGCAAGACATGTTAAGGTAAGTTCATAGAACGGTTTCTACAGAGAAACAGACTCTTCTTGAAAATGAAGGTAAGTTTGATTTCCTGGAGCCTAGCAATAAAAGGTTTAATTCATACTGACATAGGGAACAACATAGAAAATCAGCATTGTGGTGTGAAGGAGCCATGAAGAGCTTTTAATGGTGTGGAATTATCACGCTGTCAATATGGTTGTGCATATGAGCTTTGCTTTTACTTTCGGATTTAAGAACTTTGAAATTCAGTGGTCAGTAAACTAGCAAAAGCTGCTTTGTTTATAAAGATCACCTTGTTTCTCTGAACAACATCTTCTCTCCACATTGTCCCAAAATAAATTCCCTAATAGGGTCAAATCTTCACAGAGTCTGTCTCTGCAATAATTAATATCCCCATTCAAGAAAGTATGAAGACCTAGGACTATGGGCCAAAGGAGTACACAGGAGACCAATAGTATAGGAGGGAAAAGCCAGTTTGCTTCTAGACACACAAGAGCCACTCTATAAAAAGATCCTCAGAATTGAGTCAGTCCCAACCTTTCAAAAGCTAAGAACAAAGATTTGGTTCAGCTGTTTCTCTACAATTACATTGAAATTAGACTAACATTCATAAATACCTAGATTTAGTTTATTCTTTTCCTAGTTATCACATTTTAAAGGAGATTATAAACGCTTCGTGATAGCACCTTACGGCTGCCTCAAAACAGGTAACTATAATGTATCAATATCATCTAAATCCAACTGACATTTGTGTAATAATACTCATCCTGCTTTTATGAGTAGCTGCGTAGTAATCATTCATAAACCAGTACCACAACCCCTGTCCATATCATGGTGGTTTGAACAAGATGATCTCTGAAGTCCCCTCCAACTTAAGCCATTCTATGGTTCGAAGACCCTATTTTGTTTTTCAAATGAAGGTGTTGTAAAATGCTGATTTTTGGTCGCTTTGAGCACAGAAAGCTTTTCTACAGCCCAAAATGACTCTCTAATTGTGATCACCACAGCATCAGCTTCAGCACCCAGCTTCCAGCTGGGCACGCAAGTACAAAAGCTGAGATTTCTCAGAGCCCTGGCCACACTGTCCAGATGCTGGCTAATCCTAGCAACTCAGGCAACGTAATTTAAAATGAGTGTGTTCTCAGGCTTCATTGGAATTATTCTCCTCTTTTAAGTGTGAGCAGAAAAGGGCCACATTACAGGTGCTGCAGAAACTTTCCAAACATGCTTTTCAATTAATGTATTTAAACAAAACAACAAAGCTGTGAATATATATTTCAGACACCTACTTAGAGCTTTTTTAGGTTCTTTCGATTTTTCTTTTCTTCTGCTTTGCCTATCTCAGTTAAAAGATTGCCATTTTTCTTAGAATCCATACACTGAGTAAGTCAAACTTTGAAGCCCTTTAAATATTCTCAGCACATATTCTTATGCAAGACAGTAATACTCCCAGCGCTTCTGTGAAAGATCTGAGTGTTCAAAAGCCAAAGTCCTTCTTGAACTCTCCTCACATCCCCTTTGAACTTTTAAAATGGATAATGAATTTTCTCAGCTACATGCTTCAGCTGGTTTCCTTGGATTTGATGCTGATATTAAGAACACCACCAGCTGTCATTTGCATTGCCAGGCTCTAGACAGTGAGTAAGAAATGTGTTGGCCTTCACATAAACTTTTCAGCTTTTTCCAATGTAGTGGTCCTAAGCCTGCACTATCTCCATGCTACCAGATTAAGCATGCATTAAAATAACATGCAGATAAGCTTCCATACTTTCTATAGGCCTTTTTCACCTATATTCTCTGTTATGTTTTCCCTTTTACTTTTGCTTTTGTAAAGTTTACTGTGGGGTCTTAGATTATATTAGCAATTTGCATGTTTTTCTACAAAAGCCTATGAGAAGCTATAGGTCAACGAAAACAGAAAGAAAAACAACCACATACAGTTTTCAAAAGAAAATTCACGGTATGTTCCAGAATAGCAAAAAAAAAAAAAAACACCCTATGCATGTTCTCCTGCAGTTAATAGCACGCTGTTCCCTTTGACTGCACAAACACTAGAGTTAACCTTTCATGTTGTCTGCTTCTGTCAAAAGCAAGAAGTCTGCTGTACCCAGTAACAGGTTACTTAGTCCATGCTGAAAGCTACTACTGATTCTTACCCCCACATAAAAAACAGCTTTCTCTTCTTTTGGTCTCCCTGCTTCTCTCAAATATTTTCTTCCCCCTCCCCCCTTCCCCCTACTTTTCTCCCTCTGAAGAAAGGCTCCAAATGTTTATGTTTCTCAATTGAATTTGTGGAGAAATGAAGGCTGAGTGAACTTTGGCTTGTGTTCAACAGTAATTCAGACACTAACTAGAAGGAATTTCAAATTTAAGCGAGACATTAGAAACTTACAGCACTAAATGCTATTCCATGGTATATCAAACGCTTATCAAGATATCATTTATGACATCTGTAATTGTTTCTTGTAATTTGAGTAAAATGAAAGACTTTAGTAGCAATGGATGTTTCATTGCATTTCTTTTAGAAGTGCTGTCTGAAACCCTGTTTAAAGAGGATACTATAATTAGACTTGTCTGGAAACATCTTAATTAAACATTTTTCTTTTGAAAAAATGCTGATTTGTCATAACTGCAACTTTGAGCAGAAATGTGTGTTCTAATGAAATTTTCATGAGAAAATTTCCTCAAATCAAAATGGGAGAGACAAAGAATGTAAACAGCCAGCTCACAGAGGTAATACCTTGTTCTGCTCTCTTGCAACAGTGGCATAACCACAAGGCTGTTATGATTTAGGTTCCCTTGTAATTGATGCAGAATAAGCTGCTGTGATATTTTATATTAGTTTATATTTCCTTCCACAAGTGATCTTCTCACTTATTTCCTCCATAGACATCTACTGATTCCTTACTGTAGAAATCTTGCCACTTTGGCCTTATCAGATCGTTCTGACTGTTACTACATTGTCCTTGGCTATGCCTGCACGTGCTATACTAAAAATTGAGGGTTTTTTTGTTTTTTTTTTTAAATCAGGAACATTTAATTCCACCTGGTCGCGATCCACACTGCACCTAAATTAAGGAGAGGATTCTTAGCTGATTGCTTTGCTTTGCCTAGTACATCAGAATCAATGCAATCTGATCCTTTTATGTCACTGAAAGGAACCAAAGACAAATCCCCAACATCCTTAAAACTTAATCTGTAATAAGAAATACAGTAAATCAGTCAGTCAGTCAATTAAGACTGAAAAACTAATGCAACCTTTTCAATATACTTATGAATTTCACAAAGAATTGCTCTCCGGAATGAGTAGGACTGCATGATATACTGTAGCAGTCTGAAGCCAAAACGAACAAGATCTTTGAAGGTCTTGAATAGTCTGCTTCCAGTGAAGTCTAGAGTCTCCCAGACTTGTTACCTGGCACATGAGCTGTATCATCAGTTCTCATGAACAGATTGTGAAATTTGCAATTTCCTAGGAAAAATTTTGTGCTGCAATCTACCCTGATATTTTTTCTGTTGTCAGGCTGCTCACTTCTCATGCCAGCTGCTCCACCCACCTGTTCCCCTGTGTATAACTTAATAATCTACATTTTACATAAACTAGAGCAGACCGAGGAAGTATAAACTTTCAGTGTAGGATGATTATGCGGGGCGACTCTGGGGGAGTAGAATGTCTGGCAGCATACAAACCACAAGTACATGATTTCAATCAGCAGTAATGAATAGATCAGTTCAGCGATAATGCTCATTAAGTTGGTTGGTGTTAGCAGGATTGATTTTGCAAGGTTTTGTTCATCTTTAAGGCACAAAAACACTTCTAAGCAAGTGAAATGCTTTTCCTTGCTTTCATATCTTCCAGCATTTCTCAGAAGTCACACTGAGGATTCCAGATCCAGGCAGAAATCCTAGCTTTCACAGTCAGGAGGACAAACATATTTTGAAGTCCTTAGTTTAACAAAACAAGAAGAAAAAACCTACTTGCACACTGCAAGTCTTCTTTAGAACTGCCTAAAGTCTCATGTTGAAGTGATGGTGGGGATTTCTTACAGAATTTTAATAACATGTGTTTTCAATCTCACAGTGTGAATTCTGTGTCTGGGAAAATAATAACTGTTATAGAAAAGAGAGGCCTTTCTTTAGCCATCAGTTGCTGAAAAGTCAAGCACCAAGGACAGCAGCCAAGCTGACTAGACTCCCCTCCATGGACAACAGAATGAAGAGAATTTACAAATCTTGGTTCATTCCATCTTTCATATGACAGAAGGAAACACGTCTTGGAGTTGCTTATTGCCTCATCAATCAACAGAGAAAAGAAAAAGCAAGATATGCAGATTGCAGTAGATGTGTAACTTTAGAGTGTTAAGCATTTAAGGATGGAGTGTGACAGTTCTAACCTGAAAGATTGTCTTGCACATGTCTGTACATAAACATACAAACATCCTCATAACATTACATTAGAAATGCCTACGAGCTTTCCTATTATCAATATAAAGTATCATATATTTAAAGATAAACTGCAAGTACACTAATTTTCAATATCATCTTTGAATAATTTATTAATTGAGAAATATGTATTCACTATTTTTTTCAAGCTGGTGGCAAATTGTTCTCCTTTAGAAGCAGGAAATACAGACTAATTAGTTTTCCAATTTTAGATATACATGCCTTGGTTTTGATTGTACATTCATTTAATTGCTTTTTTTTTTTTTTTAAGCATTGGTAAGGTTTTAGATACTGAAAAAAGTTAGCATTCCATTAGATAAAAAAGTTGTCTCTTGGCTAAACTATCAGTCTACATCCAAAGACTTCATCTTTTTTAGTCAAGCACTAAAGCCACTGCCTTTACTAGATTACTTAAGTAAAATGAGAGGAAGTTGTCTGAATGATTCTTAATTAGATGGCTAACTTATCATTGAAATCTGTGAGGAAATCAGAGGCTTAAGTCTGGACAATTAAATAACCTTCATGGACCTGAGCCTCGGAGTGCTGAGCCTGCCCTTTCACTGATTATATGTGAGCTAAGGTAGCTCATGATCTCACATCTCTGCCTGGATACTGAACTTCATTGAAAGCTGATGGTAGCTCTAAGGACCAATTATTGGGAACACGGCTACATGAAGGGTGCAGAGTTCATTCGGACTATAACAGTTGAAGCAGGAAACATCCCTTGGGGCCAAAACAATGGATCTCAGCTAACATGTGGAAGTAAGATACAAAGAGCAGATCAGCAGAATCTCACTGTGGAACTTCATAGTTAGAAATTACAAATTAAAGCCTCCAGTACACAGACAAAAACAGGGAGGAAACTGTTTTAAGCCTGTGCAACATAGGCTTAAGTATAATAGCCCAGAGAGGTGTATTCACACTGCTGTGAGAACAACAAACTAAGATTACCAGGGAGTTTAGAGAAAAAGAGAGAGAATGTAGTTATCCCTTTTGGAGGCAATGACATATTCACAGTTCCTCTCATTTAGAACCAGGATCTGTTAGCACTGCACCTGTATTTAATTTAGTGCTTCACTGTACAGAAATACTAGGAAAATTTCAGCTTGGCTTTCCTAATCATTATAGATTCAATGTGTGTGCATGCCCTTCTCTTCCTAAGTTCTCTGATGATCTGTTGAGTGTTTTTCCAAGGGAAACTACCCTTCAATGGTATTAAAATACAGCACCTATTTATAAAAGCAGATAACCACTGCTACTAGTTTTCCTCTAAACTCTGTATTTTAGACATTGTTACACAAGGTGGCAGACAGGAGCACTTCTTTATTTTCATGGACTTGGAAGTATTTTTATTTCTGTAACTGGGGCAAGATGCAGTGCTGAAATCCCAGAAGTTTAACCACACACTAACACACAAGCAGTGTATTCTAACTCATTTTACAATACAACACAGGCTGGGCGCTTCCAAAACCTTTTACCTGCCACTTCCAGCCACACTTAAATGCATATATTGGCACAGATACATTTTATGTATTACAGTTTTAATGTACCAACAGCTGTTCTGTGTGGGCCTGATAAATGCTCATTACATGTATGACATACTTTGTTAAATTATTACAGTGTTATCTTTAGGAAAGAGCAAATCCTGCCAACGTTTTTGTATGTGCTTGACTTCACCAGCCTGACTCTTCCTGGCATCAAGTATAACGTTCCTAAGATCAAGGCCTAAGATATCATATGCCTTCAGAAAAAATAACACTTGCCATAGCTGAAAGCTACTGAGATTTCATTGTGATTATCATCAGCAGCCTGGTGAATAAACATGAGACACTTGGGAATTAACTCTGGTCAAGCATAAGGGAGAAGAGCAACATGAAACAAAGGGGGGGAGAGAAACAAGGCAGAAGGGCAGAAGTTAGTTCTTTATAGCTTCCAAGTGCAGTAATTTATTTTGAAAGGTCTGATTATTCTTGCTGAAAAGTCACACAGGCCTGCAAATGAGCAAAATGCTCATGCTGGGACAGAATTCAGTGCTAAACAGATTTTCAAAGTAAAGCTCTGGAATCACTGTAAATTTCCCTTTAAATTCCACATTTGGTTACCACAGAAAAGTTTAATATATCTACCAGGAAAAGCAGATCTGTGGATACAGACTCTTTCATTATTGTTAATATGGTGGAACACAAGATGAAATAGGATACAAGTGATTAACAAAGAACCTCATACTGTTCCATGCTTGGTATGACCTATATTTGGGGAAAGCTTGTATTTAATAAAATGAACTATTTAGTATCGCAATGGCTATATGAAAGTTGTGTCAGTAACTGGCTTGGAAATGCATTCAGCTTACGTTATGATTTCTTAAGTTTGGAGTACCTAAAAATACATAAAGAGAAAAGTTTTCTAGCTTTGCTAATTTTCATGGGCTACTTCCAAGAATTAGTCTGATAACGAGCTGTACTCAACTTTCTAATATTAAAAAACTCTCATTTTCTGTCAAATCCTGATTTCCATAAGCAATTTATTAATAATTTCCTGTGCTAAGTGGGAGGACCTGAGGAAGGTACCCCATAAACTGTCTTAATACCAAGTTACTGAGACAATTTTAAATGGCACTACAGAGAAACTAAAACAGTGAATTCTAGTATCTCTGCTGATACAAGCTTTTAAATCTGTTAAAGAACACCACTGACTGCCATGTTCCTTGTACGCACTTTTAGCAGCAACATCACTGATAGAAGGGCTGCTCCAAAAGTAATACCTCCTATTTTATTGTGTTGGCCCATGACATCAGAGTCAGATGTTGTTGGTATGGCAGTAGAGGTTGGACCTTCTCATCAATATTTTGTTACATTTTGTTGCCATGTGACAGATGGCAGTAGAGGGGCAGTCTGGCAAGGTGATGTCTTATGTGGAAGTGCATATAAAGCAATGGTGTGTCACTGAATTTCTCCATGCAGAAAAACTGGCATCCACTGACATTCATTGACACTTGCTGAATGTTTATGGAGAAAAAACATTGGATGTGAGCACAGTGAGGCGGGGGGGTGGTATGTTTCAGCATTGGTGACAGCAACCCAAAAGACAAGCCATATTCTGGACAGCCATACACAACTGCCACACCATGAAACAAAGTGCTTCTTAATCAGTGCATCCACAAAATCAGCTATTGGTGGTGACTATGCTGAAAAAGAGTTTTGTAGCTGAGAATTTGCTCTATCAAGTAAGTGTTATTGTTCTCTTTGAATCTGTTGTAGTTTCCATGAAAATAAACAGAAGGCATTACTTTCAGAGCGACCTACATATTTTTCTCACATTCAATGTTTCCTATACCTATGGAATCTAGGAGCCCTTCTCAGCCCATTGCTCTAGATGCAGGCTCTGTCTGCATTCTGACCCCATGTCAAGACAGGTTTTCACAAACTTTCCTGGCTCCCTCCACACTTCTTCCCCCACCTTACTTCCCATAGGAAGAAAATCAGACATGAAGAGTGGAAGAAAGCTTTAGTATGCTGCAGCCAAATCTTCAGCTAGGACCATTAGATCTCTGGGTGCAGCCCAGTTCTTACACATAGTCATTATTAATCCGGCATTCAGAATAGTACAGTCACTCTCCCTAGCATTTTCATCATTCATTTCAAAGATTTATCAACACAATCTTTGAAAGATGGATCACAAGCAAAGTAATTAACGTCACTTAGACTTGCATGGAGGACATTATTCCTCACTGATAGTTTCTTTATTAACCACATTGGAATCAAACTCTAATTTCCAGCTATTAGCAAGTGGGATGAACGAATACAGATTAAGAGACATGGAGGCGCTCCAACAGTTATCTGACAGGGCAGCTTGGAAGGGCTAAAGATACTGCAGAAAACACTCAACCATGATCCTGGCTCTGAAGGGACTTGTAAAGTAAAATTTAATCAACAATAAAGCTCTTCATTTTTAGATCAGAAATGACACTTTTTACTCCTTCTTCCACCTTACATTAAGTGCACAGTAATTGATCACTATTTGTGAAACTGTTGAACCACTTTCTGGTTCTTTCTTCCATTCTCTCTTTATTTCTCCATTTCCACTCAAAAGGGTTCCTAAAAGCTCTAACAGTGGTACAGTTTTTAACTTCTTGCTGTGATTTATAGATAGCGAGATCATTGCATTTGTTTATTCTTCTTTGACAATGAAGAATGAAGAAGAAAGACTGGAGGTTTCTGAGACATTACAGGAAGAATCAGAAGAGAAGGAATTGCCTTGCAAAGAGAGACTGCAAATCCTCTTCAAACGCTATTCCAAAACAAGCAAATGTAGTAAGATCACTGAATAAGTGATCTTGAAAACTGTTAGGGGAGACAATCACAGAGAATATTAAAGTTCTTAAAATGTTGATAGACTGTGGCATTAATGCAAGGAGAGGATCTGATTTGGAAGGAGATAAAGCTATCAAAAGAGTGAATAATATTATCAAGCCAGCTGCTAAACATAGCAAATGGAAGGCTGCTTCATCTGACATTTCTGTCTGTGCAAGCAGAAAAGCACACTGCAGAGGGCTTTAGAGAACTGAAGGAATGATAGTTTTCCTTGGGTCTTTTTTTTTCCCCTGCAGATAAGAGAATGTGAGCAAGAATTCAGGAAATTCTAACCTTAAGAGCTAAAAATTGAGAGCTAGTAGCAAGAACTGATTGATGTAACGCGAAGATCCTAGTATTGTTGAGATTTATTTAGGATTGCGCCTAGCATTTTCTAAACTCCTTACGCAGTCACGGTTCTCTTTAGCTGTGTTAGAAGCCTTTTAGAAAGCAATTCTGCTTTTCTTTGCAAAATTCTTAATACACTCCTGCAACGGGATTCACTTCACCCTGATCAGTAGGTATTCCAGAAGAACAACCTCAAAAGCTGGACTGACAGCCTGCTCTCATCCACCCCATTCAGTCAAGTACAATGCAGGACAGCCTCATTCATAGGTCTGCCACCGAACAACCTTTTGAAAGCCTATCCCTCAACAAAATCCATTCCTCTTGGCATCTCTCGAGTTATTTCAACTTTTTCAATCTAGCAAGCACACCACACTGGACTATAACTCCCCTTTTCCGAGCTGGTGGTACATTAGAAGGAGAGGCAACAGAAGCCTGGTGCCTATCTTCACAGTGACATGAGGCAAGTTCCCCACTCCTGCCAAAGCAAAAGTACATCATCCGCCTTCCTCTCTTCCTAGTCAGCCAAACCAACCTGTATATTGCTGCAATAACAGCCTCATGGAAGCATGTTTTATCTGGGTCCAAAGAGCAGGGTAAAGAGCCACATGGAACTTAGCAGGTGCTTACTAAAGGAAAAGGAATATGATTTGTATGTTGGAGTAAAGGCAAGTTTTTATTTTAAAGAAAATACAATTGAGTCCCTGAAGAATTCTACCTCTTTTTCAGTAAGGAGTTGCTGAGGCAGATAGCTTACTGTCTTAATTAAAACAGGAAACTAAAAGCAAACAAATACATTAATGAGATGAAAATTAGAACAGTTCAGCTTAGAGATGCATAAAACTTGTTGAAATTGAACTTACAAAAAAAGTGAAAAGTGTGCTCGTGCCAAAGAAGTGTCTCTAGATTAGCTTAAGTAGGAAGAGGCAAACTTCACTCTTGCAAGAAAATGGTTTCTTAAGATATTAGAAGCAGATCCTTGGGTCAAGTTTATTACCACAGCTCATTATTATGACACCAGACTCTGGTTTGCTACGCATATCCAAGAGCAGAAGCAGTCTCTCACGCTGACCTGTCTGCTCTTAGTCCTTGAGCTTCTATCAGGCAAGTGTTAATAGGTTTGCCAAATTCACTGAAATATAAGCTTCCAAATAAGTAAGGAACCATGGTGGCATACCTGCTGCCCCACATACACCACAATTCCTTTCCCTTCCTTTCATTGCAATAATGGGAATCTCAAGTTTTCAGAAATAGTCATAGACCACATCCCTTTGAAGTAGAAGTAACAACTTCACAGAAGCAGGACTAAACAAAAATAACACACTGCCAAAATAGTTAGGACTTGTTTCTTATTACTCATCTTTTACAGTACATTGTTCCAAGTACTCTTAAGAAATCGTTATTTCTCTACATATTTGAAAATTAGTGGCAGATGATATTATCTATAATTAGTTAATTCATGGAGATGTTTATAAGAGACATTAGGTATCTTTATACCCCTTCTTACATCCAGAGCCAATACATAAATATTTTCCTTTTTCCTACTTTTCTCAGAACACCTTAGAATTCACAATTCGACGGGAGCCAAAAAACACCAAAGAGAAAAATTGGCCAGACATCTTTACTAATTAAGGGCAATCAATGGAACAGTTAGAATACATTTTCCACCTATGTTGCTTTGTAACATACAATTAGAAAAAACATACTTCCAGTGAAATACCAACATACACACAAGATTCGTAACATGAAGATGCACCAATTCAGATGGAGGATAGAATTAATCACTAAGGCAGAAAAAGGAGGAAAAGACAAAAGGAAGTGTGGCCAATGGCTATTAAAAAAAAAGCATGCACCAAGAATTAGACTCATATTCGACACAGATGACTTCATCTGCTTGTAATAGTTCAAGCCATTTGCAATTAGAAAGGTTTAACCCAGTATCCTCTGCTCTTCAAAAACAACTCTGTGTTACTAGGATACCTCTTGAAGTGTATCCGAAATAGAGTTTTAACTATGACATGAATCAGTATGATTAGTCTGGTCTTCTTGAACTTTATGTACTGGAAGTAACATAAAACTGTATTTTCCCTTCAGTTTAACCAACAAAAAATTCTTCCAGCTAGTTAGCCCCACTAAGCTGATTATTTCCTCACACTGAATGTTCTGTTGATACCAAGAGCAGGTTGGCCAGTACTTTCCAAATGCAGAAAGAAGGCCGGCCTGCTTTCACATAATTTTCTGTGTGCATTTGTGGGCCTTTCAGCTTGCTCAAGCGTGGTCAGAATTTACTCTTTGCCATACGTAACTGTCATAACTGAATGATTACTTCGACAAATCGAGTTTCCTAAAACAGCATTGTCAGAGGAGTAGTAACAAGAAACAAAGCTTAGCAACAAGGAAAAAAATTCCTTTTGTCATTTAAAAGAAACAGTGCTACTGATCCTGCTTCTGTACTTTTTCTTCACATATGTGCATTCTTGCCAGCTCCTGCAGAAACTAGCTGAGTGAGTTGAACTCCACAGGAGATGCAGATGGCTGGTTGATTTAGTTATTGGTGAAATAAAAGGAAACTCTGCCTGTGGAAAAGAAAGCGGGTTTTGTTCTATTTTATTTATTTTGCTGAAGATAAAAGCTGCCATATAAGAAACACACATATCCATTTTGCATTTTTTGCTTATACAGTCACCAATGACCTAGCAAGCACACAATTGTCAAATCTAGATTAGACATTGTAAATGACCATAGCATTTTCCTCCTGGAGCTAAAACTATGATGTGATCTACAGCCTTTTTTTCCATCATTGGCAAGTGCAGAGTTCATTCTCCGGACAGAGAAAAAACACAACACAGAGCTATCAAGCAAAAGTAATCCTCTTTATTTCAAAACAGATGACTAGCTATTTGCGTGGTTAAAAATACCAGAGTATTCCCTGGGTAATCCGCTAGCCAGTCTGGTCTACTTCTTTTCCCTACATCCCTAGGTCATTCTTGGATTAAAAAAAGATTTCACCCTGACTGGAATTCTCTTTAATACCTTTACATCAAACAGACAAACACCCAAAACAATCTCCTAGGCTGTAACAGCTCATTTACTATTTTTCTTTCATTATTAAAAAAAAAAAGACCAAAAATCTGCAAAAAAATCCAGAAGTGAGCATTTAATATTGTGAATTTATTTTCTTCAGCAGTTCAGCTTTTGCAGTAATGTTATTAGGTGGTTCTAACAGAAAGCACATAAATCAAGGTTTCTGCATGCACAAATTTAGCAGGAAGATGACTGATACTGAAACTTCAAGAAAGCAGATGAAACAATCCCATTCACTCGTGAACCATAGAGAGCTTGTGTCACCCACAAGAATGGGTCCCACTGGTTATCAGTGAGCTGTCCACACACTGCACCTCCCAGCAATGACCTAATCAATGTTTAAATCTCCTGTCTACCAAAAAAAGCAAGCTCCTATGAACACGGTGGCAGGCGCTGCTTTCTGCCTTTGTAGCACACCGAACAAAGATCTGGCACAGAAGTCCAACATTCATCATAGTGAATGAGAACTAGTGAACTTAACTGCAAATAATCAAGTGCTCTGTTTGGGACAGCTTTCGATAGTCATTGCAGAAAGAGATGGATCAGGGCAAGTAAAATGAACACTCTCTCCTCTCTGTAGTTTTACAAGTTTTGATATTGAACATCAGAGAATACAGCCGTTGAATGAAAAAGGAAGATTGGAGGTGTGTTCAGAAGTCAGTTTTAGGATCCAAGCCATCAGATGGATGGCTCAAAATAAATGGATTCTTAAGGAAATTACAGCAATATTTTGTCCATCAATAATTCACATAAAACCTCATCTTCCCCCACTCCCTAAACTCCAAGAAATACCGATACAAAAGGGAAAGAAATTCAGTCTGCATCCAAATGTTTCTGAAGTAAAATGGAAGAGAAAAGCATTTTTTCAAAACTCAAAAGGCACTCACATTAGCTTTCTGAGAAATTTCATGCTTACTAGCAGTATCACTCTTTTTAAAGAAAATAAGTATATACAACTTTCATCTCCATTTTAAGACATCACCACCACTGAGAAATTACTGGCAAGCTATCTTTTCTAACACTGCACTAATATAGATCTCTGGTAGCAGCCTTATACAGGCTGTCACTGCGATTCTCTGATGTAGGAGGGAGACAAGTATGTGAGGCAGCACAGACTGGCAGCACAGGCTACACACACTGTGGTTGCCAAGAAGTGCAGAGCAGAACTGTGCCATTCAGCCAAACATGGGGCCTGGGGAAGCCTAGCAGCGATAAATAGCGACACCAGGTGGGAACAAACAAACAGGAGAAAAAGCAGCTATCCAAGCAAGTCCTATCAAAATTACCATTTGTCTTCTAACATAGAGTTGCAAAACCTCCTGTCATCCAAGATATTTTTCCATGTCCAGAACATAATTACTATAACAATGTCAACATTATGGTTGACGCTAGATCACTTCCACAGCAACGTGAACACCTACAAAAAAAAAAAGCCAGGTTCATCTCCTCTACCAAAGAAATTATTTTTTCCCTCTAGAGGAAAACATTTCTAGCTTCACATGGCACAGAAAAAAATGCCTGCACATTCCCTAGACTGTCTTGTTGGTAGCAGGGAATAGATTTGTTTTCTTATTCTGCTGCTCTACCACCTTTACTCTCTCAGGAGCATGTATCTTAATAATTTTCTGCTCCCCATCTCTTATTAGGAACAGACACCCACATTTGTCCCATTCAGCAATCACAATGCTTAAAGATGCTGACACCTGAAAGAGAAAATAGTAATGACAAAATAATTACGTAGGTTTACCAGGACAGGAGAGAAATCTCCCCTTTCTTTCCCACTTTTGTACTTCTGGGCTTAATTTTAGCTCAAGCAAGTACCTGTTGATATCAGTAAAATACTTTAACTGAGAGTGAGACGTCAGAGATTGCAGGAATTTGACCTTAAGTCACAGCCTCACCATTCTGACACGTGTTCTGTACTGTCATGTTCTTGTTTGTCCATGCCCCACAATACAGCATCTGTGTGTTTCTCTAGCTTAATGTCACCAAATGCTAGTTTACACAGAAGGGCTTGCTTAGGTTCTAGCTATTTGTATACTGTACAAACACAAATTAGCAGCTTACAGAATTTATTCTGCAGACTTCAATATCTGAGAATATAAAAACTGTCAGTCTATTGTCTCAAGTATAATAGTATATACTTAGGGAACAGTGTAAGAACAGAACACACACAGTTACATGAATCCTATACTCCTCCAGCTTCCAGCAGCCCATGGTTTGGGGAATTATCTTCTTATCTAGGTTCCTTCCATGACTTTGAACCTGGCATGGTTCATGGCAGTGAACTTTACAGTTAAGGTCCATGCTATGCAACAGCTTCTCTCCTTTTGTTTGTTTTGAAGTTCACCATAGTTTCTTTCTATAGCCTTCACAGACTAGGAAAGACAATGATCAATTAGAGTTACATTTAGGGTTAGGGTAGGCTTAAGGTTAGGGTTTTGGACTACACCTGTATTCTGAATATTTGTCATTTTATTGATCCTACTTTATCCCCCCACCCACAATCTGGAAACTCACAGACTGAAGAATCATTAGATCCATAGCCACTTATCACAAGGAAGTCATTCTGCAACATTGATCCTCCTTGCTACTGTTTCTGCTCTCAACTTCTTAAAATACAAATGCTGTGGTATTTGTTTTATTCTCTGTTCCACCTTAATCTTTCCTAACACCCACCTGCTTTTCTGTAATCACCAGAGTTGACATTTCCATAGAAATGCTCCTAAATACAGCATACCTTTCCTGACTGGTAGTAGGTAATTCAGAACTCTCCATTACATACATACATATATATATTTGTGTATATATATACATACATATCTTGTATATATATATATAAAATGAAGTTAAGAAGCATTTTCCTCTTCTGTGTCATTCTACCCACCGTAGCAGTGAATTTCATTTTACACACAATCACTCAATGTTATGAGACCCTTCTTCAGGTCTTTGTAGCAAGCTCTCGTTTTACTACTCTGCACACCTTAGAGCTATCAGCAAGTTTTGCCACCTTCCTATTTTTACTCTCTTCCTTAGATTGCTTACATTGAATAGCATGGTTCTTAAGGAATATTTCAGTGGAATTTGCCTGGGGAAAATCCTACAATTGAGAAAACTGAACAATTTTTCCTACCTTCCAATTTCTGTCTTTTCAACTGTTCTTATGACATTCTGGCTTCTTTGGGGGGGGAGGAAGGGGGTCTGAAGGCCTTTTAAAGTCAGCATGAATTACATCACCTTTATCAAATACACAGGAGTCATTCCTTCAGGGAACTAAAAGGAAGTTGTGAGACATGACTCCCCTGCAGAAGCTGTACATTCTCTTCCTGACCATATTTATCTACAGCTTTGCTTCCCCATGGAGGCATTAGACTTACCAGTCAGGAATTCTCCACATCTTGTCCAAAGTCCTTTCAAAAACTGGTGACATATTTGCTACCCTCTGTGGTACTGAGGCATTTTTAAGTGATAGCTTGTACAACAGAAGCAGTGGCTCAGCAGTATCTAAATATATCTTCAACTGTTTGCTCATCTCTATTACACACATCACCTTTTTCAAAAAGTCACAGTAACCTTCAATTCACATCCTCTAAGGAATACACGGAATTTTTATTACCAACAACTTCTTTTTAAAAGCTTCTAATTTGTTTTTGGGTTTGTTTTTATTTGGTTTGGGAAAAGATCTCCATGAAGTGTGTTTGCTAACACAAGTTTCTGTCCTGTACAAAGCATGCAGATTACAAAGGAAAACATAATTAGGAATGATCAGACACCATCAGCTAGAAATTGCAGGTCTCTCCTGATTTTAATTGTTATTTAGGTTTGGTTAAGAAAATTTGAGGGAGGAGAAAGGAAGATTTTCAGTGGTGTAAATTTTATCTGTGGTTAGGCATCGAACTCTGATTCTGCGCACTTGAAAACCGCTCTCCTTTCACTAATCTTCAGTATTGCATATAATATAAACAAAAGTGAAAAAAGATTTGCTTGTACACGCACTCTTCTTACAAGACATAGTGCACATAAGCAACAGATTTACAGTTATGCAACAGAAGTAGCAATCAGATCATGCTGCTACACTAGGTTAAATGATTTGGCTATTTTGTGCTACCACTGAGTAATTCAACTATCTGAATTCCAAAAATACTGAATAACTGAAAATCAGAAATTTTTAAGACCTTATAGAAGATGACAAAAATCAGTCATAACCATCTTTTAGAATCTTCTGTAGCACAGCATTATTTGAAATAGGTTCAACTTTAAAGTTTGAACTTCAACATACTTTAAAGTATGATTTAAAAACAATAATAATAATCGTCAAGTTAATGCTATATTTAAGGTGACCCAGCTCATTTCACAAGGGTAACTCCAAGAAAATCAGTACAAGAAATGCTTGCTATTGAAGCTCCACAGTTGACATTCTTTTATGGCAGACTTAGGACCCAATCCAATGGAAATGTGCCAGAAGTAAATCTGTTCTTCAGTGTTCTTAAAGACAATGCAGCAGCTCAAAAGAATTTAGATATAAGCTGTCATGTATCCCAGCCAAATGATAAGTCAAATAACTATCTTCTGCTAATAATCCAGAGCAGTTCCAGCAAGAACTTGTTCTTAGGACACATGCAAAGTGGAGCATATTGATCACTGCCTGCTCCACAGCAAATGGTGCTGATCCACATTTGGTATAAACACATGCAGATGGTATCCATATAGCTCACTGATTTCTTACGCGTGTTTTACTCCCTTATGTAATCTTTGCCAACTAACCTATCTCTACAGAGCCTTGTTGCAGCAGTTTGACCCACACAGCTTTTCTAGTGAAGTGTTTCCAGATTCCCTCTCCCCAGGCATCTTCCTGGGAGCCTATTTGTCCAAGGTATAACTGATGCTGCCAGTACAAAACCAATAATAGTATCCCGGCGAAAGGAAAAAAGAATTGCACTACATTGGAAAGACAGGAAAGTTCACAATTCACAGGTCTACGGAAGTCATTTCCTTCCTCACTGTAAAGCACCCTACTTAAAAACTACCTTCTTACAGAAGAAATCAGTTAGCATGTATTAAATTAGTCTGATAAATACCGATAAATGATAAATTTTATTAACCCAGGCTATTTATGTACCTTCATAATATAAAGAAATTTCCTGTAAAGATTTTAATCAAAACATTTATAAAGCATAATAGAAAGTTACACCCTAGTCTTAAGTGATCACTATAAGGTCTGCTTCTATAAATTATATGAGAACTACAAATTATATGAGAACTACAACAGTTGTTGAACCACATTTTTTCATACTTCCTATAATCTATTGTGTTTTTCTTTTGGGCAAATCTTCAATTATTTTTTATGATTTATGAGTGAGAATGGACATAAATTATAAAGTATATAGTTTATATAAAGTTTATAAAGTATAACAGAAAGTCATATCCCAGTCTTAAGTGATCATTATATAAAGTCTGTTTCTATAAACGATATGTGAACTAAAACAGTTGTAGAACCATTTTTCAATTTTTATAATATGTCTTTTTTTTTAAGGCAAATATTCAATTTTTTTTTTATGATTCATAAGAATGGACATAAATTACCCTAGGAGACTCCACAAATTAATCACTTCTTTTCAGATTCAGCACGTAACTCTAAAGTCAAGGATCTGAGAGATGCCTCTCTAACTTGAATGCCCGCTGTTGGATGATCCCAATCTGCTCTATACTCCAGCCATCTCTTTCCAGCCTCCTGTTCAACAATATTTCATGGTGTAAGAAGACAGCAACACAAGCCTTTTCAGAATTTGCTAGTTTTTGACATCTTATGTCTTCTTGTGTAGAAATGCTAGGAGCATAAACAGAACCTCCTTAGAAAAGTCTCCCTACGGTAAACTCTCCTGTAGTCCCATCTCTAACATCCTTTATCCTCCAACAACAGCTGAAAGCAGACTTGTTGCTCTCCAGTAGCTACTTAACATGTAATCAAATACCCTATCTTGGGATACTTATAGCTACCTCCTTTTGCCTATGAACTGCCAGACACAAAGCTAAAGTAACCTGACCCTTTACAGGGCAGAAATGCTAAAATATTTTCCTTTAAAATTGGAAACTGCCAGTATAAATTTACTATTTAATTAGCAGTTTTGTGAAATGAAATTCAAGGAAGCCTAGGCTTAAGCATGTTTATTTGAATAGAATTTGAGGGGCTCAATTTTTCATCTATTTTGCTAATTTATATGCAACTTATTTCACTCTTCACACAAAAACAATCCTTGAAGGAAGAAAAATAAACCTTCCAAGTTGCTATTTGTTATCTTTGAGTTTCATAAACGCTAAATCCAAAACCCTTTCAATCCAAGAGCACAAAATCCTCTCAGAAAGCATAAAGGTAGTTATGTTAAAACAAATCTAGTAGAGTGGTTAAAATGTACTGTGAGTGCTTCTCCAATGCAAACATAAATGCTAAGTTGATCTTGAGAATCTTACTATTCTCTGTTTTACAATAAGGCACAGTACTAATGCTGCTCCTTCTGTTACCCTCAAGCATTCCAGCTTCCAAGAGAAGCTTTCCTGAATTGCTGACTCACATGCTTGGGATAGTCCCTTGCCTTTCAGTTTTGCATTTCCTTAGTCCCTTTGCTCCACATTTCATGTGACACTGTCCACTGAACTGATATGACAAATTCTAAGTTTTACTAAGTGAAGACAACCACACCTCTCCTAACATCACACAGGCCTGATTCACCTTAACTTGATGCTGACTGATACAGCAGTCTGGCCAAAGAGCATCCCTGTGGAATGCTAAAACCTGCTCAGTTTGGAAACTAACTTGAACCGCATGCACAATCTCCAAACTTCCACCCAGTCACTATATTTTTCTACGGCTAGAGGAATGTTAATTCTTTCTAACTTTACCATTGCACTACCACCTTTAACAAACAAATAAGAGAAAAGGAGCAGAAGATGAAGTAGAGAAACAGGATGAAGGGGGGAGAAGGGAAAATACGGAAGAATTAGAACGCAAGAGGCAGATTCAGAGGGAGAAGATTAACAGTTGCTCTGTTAATTCAATGAAAGTCAATTCATAACTCCTGTTAGGTTTTAGGATCAGCTGGGGACAAACTGTTCCCAACTCCATTATTTATCACAGCATAGACAGTTCATCTGAAGGAAAAGCTAATTCTCACCATAGACAGAGAGTCTTGATCTGAAGAGCTCCTATTAAACCCCAGATGAAGCATAAACTACTCTTATATTTGATAAAATATGTGGAAAGAAGCGTGGTAGGTTCACTTTTATGAAGGTGAACACTTGCTCCAGAGTAAGTGTCTATCTCCTTTAATACTATCTATGTTTCAACTGCATATAAGTATACTAAAGCTGTTTAGTATCAGGCAATGTAAAGCTTACCTAATTTAACACCTGCTGCAAGAAAACAGCAAGTTATTATTACAAACGGTAAATACACTGGGATGCAGTTCAAGGAAAAACAAAGTCAAGATTAATAGACTAATTGTGGTGTGTCTAGTCAAGTAATACCATCTTTCCATTCCACTTGAGATTTAAACACAGAACACAGATTTTTATTAACCTCTATTCAGTCTGACTAGAGTAACTTCTACTCCAAGTGCTCACCATTTGGAATTATTGACTCCTGTTGACTTGTCAAAAATAATCATTTCTCTAACTTCTCATTTAAGTTACACAAAAGAATGAAATGAAATGTTTTGTGAATATTCCTTTTCAAGCAGAGATATTACCAGCTGTATAGACACATTCCTGGAAAAGAATGCAGTGAATTAGAAACAATCAGGGACTAATTGTGCCTCTAAGAGTAAAAAAAAAAATAGAGTAATGGAAGCAATAGAGCACAAATACAGAGCATATTACTGCAGCAAAGGCAGCCAAAACACAGAATGAATTAGTGCAGTCAAATCAGTTAGAGAAAATTGAATGGGTTTTAACAAATCATGAAAAGAATAAAACTGGAGACAACGAAGGTCTTCTAATAAATGAGGAGGCTGCTGAAATTAATGAGGTGCATCTAACGGCTGAGATACCGCATTGCTTTATAAAAATGTCTCTTCTGTGAAGCAAGTCATCAAGCGGTAGAGAGATGTAATGGATTGTATTGACTGTAGGTAAGAGAGGACTTCTAAATGCAACCATATGTACCTAAGAACAAAACTGCAGAAGAAATAAAAAGCAAATAATACATGAATTTAATTTTTATTTGTTAAAATGGTGATATTATCAGTAAATCCAGCTCCAGTTACTGACTGAATAATGGAACTGAACCACTCCCTATGTAGGAGGTAAAGTGAGCTGTCATCTAGAAAGATCACAGATATAGATGATAGGGTACAGCTTATAGTTGTTCTGAACATAGCTTTACAAAAAAAAAAGGGAAGGGAAATCAGGAAGAGAGACCTCTGAAAATTAGTTAATGAAATATTCTGGGCTTTTAGTTTGTTTGTACATTATATTATTGTGTGAAGTTGCTGTAAAACAGAAGTCCAGAAAAGGGAAAGAAAAAGATTAATGGCAATACTCATTAGGGTTCTGCCTGACTGTTTCACCTTTTGAAAGTCAATCAATGGAAAGCAAGAAAAGAATAGTGATAAAACTTCTGCTTATTGAGCTGAGGACATCTATCAGGAAATCTAAGTGTTAAATCTACACTTAAATACGTGCTTTGTTACAGGGAGCATAAACCTGACGTTCCTGACAACTGTGACTTATTCTATACATCTTGCCTTTAGTGAGTTGCCAAGTAAAAAACAAAAAAACACAATTGAAACGACCAGAAGAAAATGAATTAGGAAATACTGGTAATACCAGAAAGAACAAAAATATCAAGGCAGAAGACAAATAGCACAAAGGCAGGAGGGAGAAATGGAAAAATCCAGAAAGGAAATTTAAAGTGTCTTCCAGAACTCCGATTTGTCATGGCTGAATTGTTGCTGAGCAAAACTTAAAGGCAAGTAGAAGATACTACAGGTGTTCCTGTCAACCCTTCTGGTATCCTTTGTCATGAGTTAACTATTTAAAAATCCTTAAGATTTGATCCAAGTGTTCCAGTCCTAGCACTGATAGTCTGGGTCAGGTGGTAAGCCTGCCCAAGGCTCGTTCTGCCAAACTACTGTAGAAAGAGTGAAACGCAGGTAAGGAGAAGGCAGCAGGTATAACAAGATCTTGTAACTGATTCATGTATGCATTATGACCTTAGTCAAATTACATACTGTGGACTTCCTCACATGCGCAGTGAGACAGAGGGATAATAATACACAAAAGGCTTTCAGAGACTGCTTTTGAGAATTGATACATGTAGAAGACTTGAACACTGTCTTAGCAGTACTATATAAACCTAAAGACATGCAACCATTTGCTCAGCCTGTACACACAAACACTGCTTCCAGTATGGGGATTCTTGTTTGGTTTTAGCTGCCTGTTCAACCATCGTCACAAACATGCACTACTCAAGTCTCCTTACTTATTCACCAGTGTTCAGGGAGAAGATGGAAATCACAGTTAGAATATGACCCTTTTGTTTCAGTTCATATAAATAACGTCACGAGATTGCCTTTCTGCTCTCCCTGATGTGAATAGTTTCAGGAACCAAACAGAAATAGAAGCTTTCAGACCTTCTGCAGTCACAAACACAGCATCTCCCCTAAGTGGCAATATAGCAAAAAAGTGCACTTCAACCTCTGAATAGCAAGAACACTAGCAAAGGTGAACGTGACCTATTTAATCAATGAAAATTATATTACATTTCTCATAATCCCCATTAATACTTACAGAAAATCTAAGACTCGCTTTCCTCCACAGCTTCAATAACACAAGGAAAAGAAACATAATTTTACCTTAGTACCAAAGTGAACCACTCCTGTCTGATGCTTTGATTCTACTGAGAAATCAAAATATTTTGCAGGTATTTATGCAAAAATTCTCTGCTTTATAGATGGAGCATGCAAAATAGACTCTGGTGACTTGTTTAGCAGCTTTACATCAGAGGAATATCAGGACTAAAACACAGCTGTGTAATTCTTCACTACATGATCTTGACCAAGCTGGGTCTAACTGCAAAGCAGACCTTCCTTTGAGCAGAAGGTTGGACCAAATACCCTCCAAATGTTTCTTCCAGTCTGAAAACACAAGTCACTATATGGATAACCCCAGATACAATACATCGCGAGTCTCTGCACAAAGTCAGTAGCAGTCAGTAAACAGTAAATTTAGCAGGGCATAGGATTTTAAGTAGCAAGATCTAGCCCTTCACATTTAAGGATCACATCATCTGTGGAATGACAACTGAATATCATTACAATTTTTAAAGTAGGCATTAGCATATTGCCATCCTCCACAGTGCAGAGCACCCAGCTGTTCTCAATTAGAATAAAGCACCCACTGGCTTCACCACATGTAAATAAAGGAAGCCTACCTGCAAAAAAATTGAGTTTTTCAACAATAAGGATAACACACCTAAGTTTAAACTGTAACTTCCATAGCAAAATTCTAAACTTCCCCACAAGTTCTGAAAGAGGGGAAATCTACCCACACTGCAGTATTGTTTGGATATCAGTCAGCATCCAGGCAAAGAGGTTTGTTTACTCTCCTCTGAGAAAACAACTTGAAAGCATAGAAAATATTAGTTGAGAAGCAGGTTGGAATGGGTATATTTTAAATTAAAGATGACCTTGTACTAGACAGTTCGACTGAAAGATTTGAATACGTCCAGAGGCAACCAGCAGTGTTGTAAAATTTCAAAAGTGAATTGACTCCTAATTCAACTTAAACTTTGCAAATCAATGCACAGGGTGGCTGATACTAGTGTCTTTATGATAATACATTGCTTTATGTATTTTTTTTTATTCCAGATGTAAAATTATGAATTCTTTTTTGAAAGTCAGCCTCAACAAGTTACCTAACAAGTCTTTCGGTTTTTTTGTTGATGTAGCTGTGTTTTCATAATTATCTCATTTGCCTTTTAGGCAAGGACAACATATCTTATGATTTGTCAAACATCAGGGGTTTTGCTGATCACGCTTAACATCAACATTCTTGTTTTATTGCTGCTTTCTCTGCAACATCTGCAAGAGGTACTCAAATCCCTGCAACAATAGCTTTTTTATTATTACTTCAGTAGCTCTACCTTCATCCAAAGGCACTTTATAAAATTTAACGTAAACTGCTATTTCTAGCTGCTAACCACAATACATTTCCTAGGAACCAGATAGTTGTTTCTTCAATTGTTTTGGATCTTTGCTTTTTTTTACTTACTTGCTACAAGATGGAGGAGCAGCAAGGCAAGGGATAGCCTGCTTGGATGTAATAGCAGTAGGTGCAAAAAAGAAGGGGAAGTATCTGCTTACCTCAGAAAGGCTGATGTGGTAAGCAGAGGTCTCCAAACAAGACACTCTCACCTCCACTGCCAACCCTTAAAGGAGGTCTGGGAAGGGGTGGAGCCATCCATTGCATGCACCTGAGCTCCCCTGGGTTGGCCCTGCCTTCTCACCATGTGCTCAATCATTGGTTCAAGCCATGACTTGCAACTCCCATGCACTACTATTTTAGTACTGTTTGCTTCTTTTCTTGTATTTTTTCCTCTTAGGAGTTCAAAAAGTTGTTTAACCACAAAACTGAACCACAAAACCCACTTCTGATAAAATGAAAAAGAAGTTTAGGATCTGTAGAGTATTTCCCAATTTACAGCTGCAAAATGAATTGCAGGTCATCGTGCCTTTCAGTCTACGATCTTTTGAACTGGGGTACACTTGATTAAGCAGTTACCATCACCTACCATTTCCTGTCTATAAGAAGATATCCCCCCCATAGCAACCAAGAGAAGAAAAAACACAAAGCTACTCAAGTGTCAGTTTAGAGCCTGCCGCAGTTGATAAATTCACCAGCAGACAATAGTACAGTTAGTACCTCCTAGAGGGAGCAGAGGGAGCTAAAGAGCTGACAGGAGAGGTAACCTTCTACAGAGACAGATAGATGTGGAAGTAGAAGCTTAAATTACCAGAGGTAGAACTGATAGAGTGTATCTTCCAGAGCATTTCTTAGTTTCTAAAAAAGCACAAACAGGCTCTGTTTGCTTTGAGAAGGGAAACAAGGCACAGAGATCTTTCTCACACAACATACCTCTAGCATCTTTGCAGAAGCGGCTACCTTGTGCTACTACCGGTACACTGCTGTACAAGAGGAACCATTAACACACTTCATGCATTTTTGTAGTATTTATTTACTTTTGGCTTTCCATCAGAGGAAAATTACCCCAAGGAGCAGCAGCAGTCTGCAAGGCTGAGTCACATGCTTGTGAGACTAAGCTGTCAGAGAACATTATTGTTTGTTTTAAACTGTACTTCAGAGGTAAATCTCTAACCTTTCAAGGAGTAGCTTGCAGTTCTTGTATTCTTAGAGTTCATCCAGGTGATAAAATTAACAGGAAAAAATATTGTGGGAGCAAACTGTCCATAGTTAATGTTATGAAATCTCTTTCTGCAAATACTCAAAACCAAATGAGGGCACCTCTCCCTGCACTAATTGCTTTGTAATGTCTTAACAAAGGAACCAGACATCGGACATACACTGAACACCAACTGCAGTTGATCAGCAGTGGGTTGACTGATTGCAACAACGGCAACAAAAATTGTATACAGGGATCTGTAACACCATAACACAAGGGAAAATGCAGCAATGACAACAGAACAGCAAAGTCCTAGGCTATAGCAAGAGAGGACTGTCTTGCTCCAATTATCAGAGCAAGAACGTGTTGCTCAAATACAACAGCTGGGAGCACAGAAACAAAGGAAAGAATCTGCTTACCTTCGGAAGGCCTCAGGTACACAGGGATCTCCAGCAAGATCCCCTTGCCTCCACTGCCAACCCTTAAATGAGGTCTGGGAAGGGGTGGGTCCTGGCTCCACCCCTTGCAGTCACTCAGGTGCTTTGCACATGATGGCCCTGCCTTCCCACCAGGTGCTCAATCACTGGTTCAAGCCATGACTTAGCATTTCCACTACAGGGATCCATGCCAGTTTTTTCAAGAAATTCACTTTTCATTAAAAACAGCAGAAATAAATCATAAACAATACCAATCTGTTATTACAAAATATTTACACACTGTTTAGTTATAGGCTTATATCATCCCAGATGCTTCAAATTCTGGGGGCTATGATGTCCTTCGCTTCCATTTTCTACCTTATTCTTTTTCAAATCTCAAGTTTTTTGTTCTGTTTTCCCTTCTCAGTTCTAACAAAGCATTGTGACACGTTCAACAGAAACAGTGAAGTACTTGACACCTGCAGTAAAGTATTAGTGCTTAAGATGTCGGAAGTTTATGGTCCCCATTCTTCACATTCATTGTTGTATTTGGGCATACATTATTCATAAAAAAAAATACTGCAAAACCAACACATTGTTAACAGTTTGAACCTGTAAAATAGCTCTACTGTCATGAATAGAAATCACAGTGCTCTCAAGAAGAGCTTCACCTTGACATGTAGCCTTCTCCTCAAAGGTGCAAATTGGTAACTATTTTTTTTTTCGTAATGATGTTTAACCACTATTTTCATTCAGTTGTTCAACTGCCTTGCTGTCTGAGGTATGATTTCTAAATAAAGATCAACTCACAAGTTTTATTTTCTTGTTGGTCTGCTTCCATTGTAAATAGATCAAAGTACATAAACCTGTGAACATGTAAGGGAGCTGGGAGAAAGGAGATATGATTGATTTCTAGCTCCAGGAGTTTCATCATATGATGTTGCTATACTTATCCTTTTCTCTAAAGGTGATGTCCTTCCTACCTCCTTTCTTATGTCTAGGCTGCTCTAAAAGTAAACTCTGTAGGTACTGTACATCGTATGTTTGGAAACTGCTATTATAGTTCATTACTCACAGCATACTTGCATAACACTATAGTAAGAGAAAGTCACCCGACATCTACCAAGTGCTATTTTTCTGAGCTGCACAAAGAAATTCATCTACATTAATCCAGTTTAGAAAGTTATGCTGATGTCTGCAAAACCAAATACCCTTTTCACATGCCTCTTTTTGGAGGAATGAGCATGACCAGCAGACTTGCACAAAACAGAACAGCACATAGCATGAGATACAGCTAGCTAGAGCTGTGCAGCGGCTTAACAGAAATTTGTGAGCTTCAGATTCCTACAACAGTGATGAATATCTTCCCAGATCTCAGCTAGAGAATATCTAACTAATATCTAAGCAAACACGTTCCTTTGCTTACATAAAGCAGCAAAAGGAAGAAGAAACCAAGATTTAACATGATAGATTTAGAATTAACTTAAGAACTAACACACATTTCACCTGTTACTCTCAGAAATTAAGTTCTTTTCAAATGTGTTCCTTGTATGTAACAATACTAAAATTTATTTCCTGCAAGCATCATTTTAGAAATGTAAGTTTTCCATTTATTAAATAAATAACCCAGAACTCTCCACATCCTCATATTATCCACAAGATGGCGGTGCTTCCATCACAAGGAGTAATCTCACCTAAATGATAATCAGTACAACCTGTCTTTTCCTGACTGCACACAGCTCTCAGATGGTATTCTCCTCATATCCAGCCAAAATCCTCGCCATTTGTCAGCTGGCTCAGCATTATTTAACATGCTGTAATAAAGCATTTTACAGAGTAGCAGTCAAGTGACAGCAAGTTCGGAGAAACTGTCGCAGTGTTCCCTCTCCTGTGAGCATACGGGCCTCTGAATCTTACTACAAAGTAAGTAAAAAATTACAGGCTTCAACTCTAATAATGAAGAACAATGCAATGGCTGCTAAATGGGTTGGTTTATCTCCTCCATACAGCTGGCCAGGTGTCCAAGAACCCACTCAACTTCTTAGTCTAAACTGGGGATGAACTGTAATAATCAATTATCATCCTCTGTATGCCTATGCAGCAAAATAAAGTCAGTTGTGCAGGTGTTACAATGCACATACTAGTTTTATATAGCTATTACAGTGAACAGCAGTAATGAATACAAAATAGCACACGCTTTCAGCTGAAGTATGAACTCCTCGCACACCCTTAGTTTTTATTCATCTTGCAGCTGTCACTCATGTTAATATTAAACATATACAGGACACCTGCACAGCCTACAGTTGTATTTGCATTTAGCTGCACACAATTTCACTGTTCAGATTAAATCATGTTTTACCTAAAAAGCAAGGAACCATCATTGTTTCAAGCAAGGAAGCAAAACATGAAAAATATTTCTGCTACTGTTAAACTATCACCACTCGGAAGGTATGTAAGTAGGTAACAGAAAAGAAAATATAATTCAAAGATGATACTACCATTTTCAACCCTAACTTTTCAAAGATCTCCCTTCGAAAAAAGTATCAGTCAAACAAGAACAAGATCACTACCTTTTATCTGCAAAAGTTTTCACAAAAGATATACCTTACAACCTAGACAACAATATCCCATTCTCCTGACTTCATCCACATCATATTCTTAAAATAGACATTCAAAGGACAAACAATATTACCTACAGTTTAGAAGGTTACTAAGTCTCTGAGAATTTCCTGTTCTACAGGAAATGAGCATCAGAGGAATTAAAATTCTAGCATGTCCACAGTACAATTGTTTCCCTGCTATTCAAAACAACACAAAAAAGTCAGCATGCTATATATTTCAATTTTAAATATGTAAGATAAATTCAAACTATAAATATTTTCATTACATGGTAACAGCAGATTCTCATTATTAATTTACTAGTAAAAGACCAGACAATAGAACAGAAAACCAGATGGAATATCCTTCAACATATGTAGGTTTTTACACCAATCAAATATATGCCATATCCTAGCTGGTGTAAACCTAGCTCACATTCATCCATAAATCTGCATATGAAAGGCTGAAACACTGAAATAGGGCAGTTACTGCATTTGGATTTGGACTTTGAATGAACTTGTATGCTTATACACTTTTCACCCCTGAATGTCTCTCTAAATTAGAATTCCTCTTATGTAAGAGCAGAATCACGAACCAGCACAATTTAAACTACTTTGGCATATGTCCTTGTTAAGCAGTTTAATAGCTTAATCCTCTGTTATCTGCTCTGGCTAACTACTAGTTTCCAGGTGTTACTATTTTCTGTTCTATAAAGTAGTATACATGCTGAAACTACATATCTTCTTTTTATTTATTTTAATTTGTAAGAATTGGCATCCTTCCTAAAATTTATCTAAGCTTGATTTAGAACTAACCCTGGCATCTGACCTCTCTATATAAAAAAAAAAATAAAACCCAGAATTCTTTCTTTTTTTCCCAAACTCAGAGCTCAGCAAATAAATTGAAGACTGCAACAGCTCAATGTTACTTCATGCCTATAGCCATGCTTGTTCTTATGTCAGCAGATAGCTTCTCCTGCCCTTCAGCTAGAAATATAACTGAGAGTTATTCCTGATTGATTCACAGATGACCTTGAAATCATTTAGTTGAAGATTTTGTCTTCTTAAAACTAATAGTTCATATTATTTCCAACTCTTTGCAAAAGAGGCACAGGCCATTACCACTTCAGAAGAAACATTATTATCTTTGCAGCAAATTATTCACTTTCTAGCCCATTCACACTACTAGAACTTGAAAAATTCACCAGATTTCTCTCAGTTACCTCTCATGATTTCTTTAATTGATTAAATTCTTCTCTTCCTCTCAGCTGTGTCAGAATGGGTGAAACTAAAGGAAACAGTAAACTGTCAACAATTAAACCCAAAAGGAACACATTATTACTTTACTAAGGCCAGAAATTCAGTTTGGCAAAGTACCAGTGTAAGCTGTGACCATGCTGGCTGTATCAGTTGCAAGATGTGATTCTCCTCTAACATAAATGGTTTTGCTAGCAGCAAACAGTCAGATGTATGGATTTGTTGTCAAATACGCAAAGAATGCCAAAACATACAAGCTCAAGTATCACTATACAGAAAGAGCATGTAAAAAATTAAAGGCATATTTCACAGAATACATCTGATTTCCTATTAAAAATTAAGGCAAGATTCTTATAAAATGAAAGCCAAATGACTACCTTCCTTTCTGCACAGGAACTGATATCACTGACTAGACTTCATTTTGAATTGTGCTTCTGAACAGACATAATAGTTTTGTTAAATTTAACTAAAACTTTTGCTTGTAGCTAGGAACAAAATAGCAGTGTGACATTCTCCAGTAAATCTGACGGCATGCATAAGAACATCTACACCATAATTACTAGAGCAGTCACATAAACTTAGAAGGTCAGGAGTGGGTTTGGTCTCTCAGCTCCAAAAGAACACTTCTCCTTAGATGCAAGAGTTCTTTAAATAAGTTTGCAAGAGCTCTAAGCTGAAACCAGCCTCCAGTAAGGTACATATAGCATACGTTAGCATAAAAAGCATAAAATCACTCTCCTATGAAGATATGGCTCCCTCCATAATCATCAAGGTGATAAAAATAAATCAGTAACACTAGAAAGTTATTGTCAATGATTTTCACAAACTTTCTTGACTGTTTCCATCACCGCTTTGGTAGAGTACAAATCAAGCATAACCAGCTATGGCACTGTGACCCAGGACTTCTGCAACTAAACGAGAAGGGTAAGGCCCACATAAAGACTTCCAAAGTGAGATGTACACCCACCTACATGACCATGCTCACCCTAGACATAGCACCACATGCTAGCAAGAGTGATTTGCCTCCTCTGAATGAATAACTACAGCTTCATTCATAATACTTTACACTCATCCCTTGCGTGCTTGGAAAGAGGCTCCCTCATCCTTTTTTTTTTTTTCTCCAAATGAAGTACACAACCTGATACGCCCAACTACATTTGCCTTTCTCACAGCTGTATCTTGTTAGCAGCTCGGAGAAAACTTCTGATCAACAGTTTATTTCACTTTCTTCATTTCTGTTATTTCTAAGTGATGCACCCACAACTTGATGTAGAATATAATCACTAAATATATGACTTTATACTCCTACATTTCATCCCACCTGTCCAGCCTTCAAGGTCTTTCTGTAAAGCATCATCATTATTTGCATTAATTATGTCTTTCAAAATCCTCAAAAGAGTTAAAAAAAAATTCCTCTGGAGGATAAACCCAAGAAGTAAAATTCCTAGTTCTACTAGGTATTAAAATTCATAGACTTAATAAAAGTTACTTTTCTACTCACTCTATTTTTCTTGAAGTCAGTTCCTCGTTATACCTCCATCTCCTACAATAAATAATTAACATTTTTACTCCTTGTACCACACGTCTAGCAAGCTTACTACCTTTTCTCCTGCTAATAAGCCTCTCTGACCTTAAATTTGATTAAAATAATTAACTTAAGCTTAGCATGTTTTTTTTTCCAAATGGCACCTTTTTATATTTTTTATTATTTATATTGCTTCTCTTCTGAATATGAAAGAGGTTGTGTGCTTAAAAGCTCACCCTTTGTAACAGATATATCAGTTGTTGCAAAACAGATACTGTTCTACATTGTTTTCCTCTCTAGTTTCCACAATTGATCAGATACAGGTCAGCAACGAACTTCAGTCCTCTTTGTTGAAGTAGCTATGCCAGCACAATTAATTTTTCATTTTAAAGTATACTGGTAAATCATTACAACAAATAATTGTTGGGAATGATCTTTGAAAAACGTATCCAAATCTTCTAGTTATTAATTATTCATTCTCTGAAATAACATATATCTTCCTTCCCCTTATTTTTAAGACCGTGTGACTAATCATACTTTTAAATAAAACAACAGATGAAACAATCCATTTGATCATGGATTGCTCAACCAGACTGACAGAAACTAACCAGACTGACATTTCTGTTGAAGACACAAAATTTTGGTGTCTTACATTAAGCAGCAACAGATAGAATTGCAATTGTTAAGGATTCTACAAAAATGATGATAGTGTTATAAGCAATAAAGTAATAATTACATTTTAAAAGACCCAGTGACTTCTTCCAAATGATATAATTAAAAAAACAAATTGAGACAAGTAAAATAAGTATTCCATTGCCTGTAAGCCATGCATCTCTTCCTCTTCAAATTAACTACTTCGAAGGTTTTTACAAGAAAAACTATTCTCAGGTCCTTTTACCTTGGCACCTTTAACATATTCAATTCATATAAAACATACCAGTCTTCCTGACTCTCACATAGAAAATGAATTTAATGTTTTTTTGAATTGTTGAATTTGTACCTTCAGTACAATAATTTCTATTTTCGTATTTCTAAAGAAATTAACATTCTCTGATATATAATCTGGTAAGAGACTAAAGCTCTACTCTTCTGTAAGAATAATAATTACTAGGAAATATATATTTATTCCAGGGATAAAAATATCTCGAGAGTGAATGATAAGCTAGTTACATATCATGTCAGGAGACTTCCTTTCATAACAAAGTCAAATTAGGCATGTAACATTGCTTGTAAGCAAACTGCTAATTCATGAACCCTATTTGTAAAAATAAAATGGGAAGAAGGCAATTGGATTGCATAGCTCAGTTCTGTATAGGACAGTGTATCATGCACAATAATTTACTCATGCATAACAGCAAATGTAACTCAGCTTCAAACTGTATTGTTTTGGGGTTCTGTCCCTCACCTCCGAAAACCTTTCATAACATCTGCTTAAGTACAGATAACTCTTTAAGGGAAATGAGGTGGCAAGGAAAAGGCAAAAGCATACTTATGAACAGAAATACCATTCCCACATGGAGATGACAGAACTTATTAAAAATACAAACAACTACAGAGAATCAAAATGGAAGGAGACAAGACTAGGAACATGCTTTGGGGCTCACCAAGAGTTACTTTAGCAGTTACACACACAGGTATAACTGCAACCTCTCTGTGAAGAGCTTTTTTATATAAAAGTAGTTGAGTCTTACAGGCTAGAAGTCACCGCTGCTTTTAGTTTTACTTTACTGTAGAAATAAAAATCCTCTCCCCCTCCCACCTCTATCTAGAGAATAAACAAGTCAGAGCAAGTCCTGCACATGACACACAGCACCAGCCAGCAAAACAACCTGAAACCAACCAAGTGCCTCTCCTGACACTGGATTCTTCAACATGAATTCAGTCACAGTTAATACATGAAATTCACACCTATATTTTACTTACTACTCCACATGAATCCTCTATGCACACTTCAGCATTGTACCACAGAATATACTTACCACCTGAGCCTCACCAACACCCCAGCAAAAATTAGCAGCTGGGAGGAGAGGCCTGTAAGGGGGAAAAGTCAAATGACCCTGAGCCTTTGTGCTCTGCTTCAGGGCAAACTGAAAAAAAGTTGGTACAAAGAACACCCAGCTGAGGTTTCAGCTGAGTAATTTGATTGGTTCTGCAAAGATGAAACATGCCCATGCAATCTGGTGCCATTACTCCACATTTGGAAAGCTGGAGTCCCACAGCTGACACCAATCTACTTTGGAGCAAAGTTATACAGGTGGGTTTTTAAAGAGGACTAGAAGCCAAACATCAGAGGTGGTCTAGAAAGCTGATATTTTTACTCTAAGCAGTGTGTTTGTGCCCTGATACGAAACTCCTTCCTTGTTCAGTTCTTTCTGTTAATTTTGGTAGGAGAAGGTAATATAGCACAGTAGTTCATCAATTTATTTTTTGTGGGGAGCTTTCCAGGTATAGCAGAAGCTGATAATTCAAGAAAAATTGAGACTTGTTGATGTTCTCCATATATTTATTGCAGCTGAACACTTAATCTACTCCATAAGCCATCAATAATGGTGAGATAATGCTTGACTTTATTGGTATTTCAAAATGTGATAAGTGAAAGATAATATCTCCATAGAAAGCAGGGTAAACTATTTTCAAAAGCTACTAAAATGAAATTTTAGGCCAACTTCTAACCTTTCCCCCTATGCATGAACCAAAAAACTTCCCTTAACCTTTGCAGAATGTCATTCTACTAAATGCAGTTCTGTTCTAAGCATGAAAAGGACTTTCATAAGCCTATCTTTTATGTCTTCTAGTTCCCAATTTTATTTTTTATAGAAAATATCCACGTGCACCACAGAATCAAACTGATTGCCTCTGTAAGCACTGTAGAAAAGAACATTCAAAGGGTTGTATGCGCCTTGGACAAAAGAGTGGAAACTGTGTCCATCTGTAATGATCTCCCAAAACTGGAATTTCTCAAAGCAAGAGAAAGAGCTGAAAAAAGACATGAAAACTCGTGTCCGCATGCAAATGCCTTTTTTTTTTTTAATATTATGTTGAGAAAGTATATTCTGTGTTGCTTGAAAATGTTTATAAAAAGTGAAACTGTATCCACTTCAATGTACCTGTAGGCCTCATCTGTCTGCAGAAAACTTGAGCAATCCAGGGACTGTATGAAGGCCACCTGGGGAACCTGTGGGCTAAAGCCAGTGCAGGAGGTGAAGGCAGTGAGAGTTGGGCTACTGCTGATGGGGTTCCTCTGAGAGAGTGGGAAACCTGCTGAGTAAGCGAGTGGTGTCAGGGTGGTATCCTGTGTAACCTACTGTAGGGATCCTGCTTTAGGTCCCTTCCAACCCCTACGATTAGGTGATCCACAAATGAAAAAAGGGGAATTTGGTGGGAGGAGGGTAGCTCTTCGTCCTGAGGAACGTTTTGGAGAGGCTCCTATAGAAAGGATCCCCGAGGACAGCAGCCTGAGGGTTTCAGCCGAATAACGGAGAGTCACAGCAAGGCCAGGGCTGGACAACAGCCTCACTGCTGCACCTGAGGCACAGAGCCAGCTCGAGCCTGGGGGCCACAGCTGCCTCCAAAGGGCAACCTACCTCCCTACGACCGCTCCGCTTCCTCGAAGAGCCCCTCTCCCTCTCGGCTCCACCTCCTGATTCCCGCTCCAGACCCGTTCCCGCCGCCACTGCGGACCCGCAGCCGCAGCGCCCGCCCCCGCGTTCTCAGCAGCGGCGCGCGCCCGGCGCTAGGGCCCTGCAGCCGCCGCCCCGCAGCTCGCTCCTCCCGCCGTGCCGCCGCCGGTTGTTGTCTCTCCGAGGCGCGAGTCGGCGGCGCCCTCGCCCGCCCGCGGAGGAGCCGGGAGGCTGCGCCGCTCCCCGCGCCGACCGGCGGCCGTAGGGGCCGCGGTGCCCTCGCGGCCGAATAGGCGCTCGGTCCCCACCCCCTTCTCCGCGGCTGGGAACGGGCCGAGGAGGGAGCAGCGCGCGGCATCCTCCGCATTGTGCGAGCTGCGCGGGCACAGCGCGGAGGTGCGGCCGCGGGGCTCCCTCGAGCCTCCCGCCCCGGCGCCGCCGTTAGCCGGGAGCCGCCGAGGAGTGAGGGATGCTTTTGCGTGCAGCAGCGGGAAGCGGCGGAGCCGGCGGCTGCCATCGCGGGGCAAGCGGGAGTAGCCCTCCCGGCGCGAGCGGCCGGGCGCGATGCTGAATTAGGCGCGTGCGGCCCGAGGACGGGCAGCGGTCCCCATGGCGAGTAGCCGGAGCATCGAGCTGGAGCACTTCGAGGAGCGGGACAAGAGGCAGCAGCGCGCCGGGCCGCGGCGCGGCGGATCGGGCTCGGGCAGCGGCGCGGGGCCGCGGGGCAACGGGCTGATCCCCAGCCCCGCGCACAGCGCGCACTGCAGCCTCTACCGCACGCGGACGCTGCAGGCGCTAAGCTCGGAGAAGAAAGCGCGCAAAGCCCGCTTCTACCGCAACGGGGACAAGTACTTCAAGGGCTTGGTGTATGCCATCTCCAGCGATCGTTTCCGCTCCTTCGACGCTCTCCTCGCCGAGCTCACCCGCTCTCTGTCGGACAACGTGAACCTGCCCCAGGGTGTCCGCACCATCTACACCATCGACGGCAGCAAGAAGCTCTCCAGCCTGGACGAGCTGCTGGAAGGTGAGGGGCTGTGGGCGGGCTGCAGGCACTCCAAGAAGCTGAGGGAGACCACGAGGGCGGGTGGGCTGCAGCTGCCTGCTGCTGTGGCCTTGCTTTGGCAGCAGGGCTTGTCCATTTCTCCCATCAGAGGTGGGCTCATAGCGATGGTGGGTAAGCAGAAGGTGCTTCTCATCTCCAAGAACCGTGGGAAAGTTCTTGGCTGCCCTGCAGTCATCACCATTTGTAGGAGAAAGAAATGTTGTAATTTAGTTCCCTAACTGTTACTAGTCTGTTCGCTGGTGCCTCATAGCAGCTTAAGCTTTTCCCAGTGCTGTGAAAAGGGATGTTTATAGCTTCCCACTTACTAAAACAAACCAGTCTTAAGTCCCACTTTCAAATACAGCTGGTGTCCATATTTTTAAACGGAGATAGCTGCCTAATTCCCACAGCATTTAAGGAATCAAATGCTATTCAGAATTGTCTCTTAGTAGCTTTTGATAATGAGAGTTGGCTGCAGAGAATGTGTAGACCTTGAGAATCTGAGTAGAGGAGTACTTGACTACTTCTCACACTCATAGAATATCCCAAATTGGAAGGGGCCACAAGTACTTTTTCTGAATGAAACATACACCTCTTGTTTGTATAGAATGATAATTGACTGGACAAGGAACAGATAAGCATTTGAGTGCTTTCTACAGCTTACTTACTGTCATGTAAGCTTGTTCCATGGTTTCCATTTTAGCCTGTGGCATATTTTTCAGTTTGAAAATGTAAAATATTGTCAGGTGTATTATGACATAAGCCCAAGTCTGGGTATGGGAGAAGACACCTCAAGTTATCCATACAGATAGACTTACATGGAGTCATTACAGAGTTCAAACCCACCTGTATAACTTTGCTCCAAAGTAGATTGGTGTCAGCTGTGGGACTCCAGCTTTCCAAATGTGGAGTAATGGCACCAGATTGCATGGGCATGTTTCATCTTTGCAGAACCAATCAAATTACTCAGCTGAAACCTCAGCTGGGTGTTCTTTGTACCAACTTTTTTTCAGTTTGCCCTGAAGCAGAGCACAAAGGCTCAGGGTCATTTGACTTTTCCCCCTTACAGGCCTCTCCTCCCAGCTGCTAATTTTTGCTGGGGTGTTGGTGAGGCTCAGGTGGTAAGTATATTCTGTGGTACAATGCTGAAGTGTGCATAGAGGATTCATGTGGAGTAGTAAGTAAAATATAGGTGTGAATTTCATGTATTAACTGTGACTGAATTCATGTTGAAGAATCCAGTGTCAGGAGAGGCACTTGGTTGGTTTCAGGTTGTTTTGCTGGCTGGTGCTGTGTGTCATGTGCAGGACTTGCTCTGACTTGTTTATTCTCTAGATAGAGGTGGGAGGGGGAGAGGATTTTTATTTCTATAATATACTAAAAGGGAATTCTCACACATTTGAGTAGGTAACTCTCCACAAAGGGAATCCAGCAACCCTACAAGGAGTTTGATAGAGTCATTAAGGTTTGAAGAGGCATCTAAAAATCACCTAGTCCAATCATCAACCCATCATCACCACATCCAGCAAACCATGCCCTTAAATGCCACACCTCCACATTTCTTGAACATCTCCAGGGAGGGTGACTCCACCACTGCCCTGGGCAGCCTGTTCCAATGCCTCACCACTCTTTCTGAGAATAAGTTTTTCCTTAAGGAAAAGGGATGAGGAGAAGCCCAAATACAGCAGACACAGAAACAAAGGAAAAAAGCTGCTTACCCTTAGAAGGACTCAGGTAGGCAGGGATCTCCACTGAGATCCCCTTACTTCCACTGCCAACCCTTAAATGAGGTCTGGGAAGGAGTGGATCCTGGCTCCACCCCTTGTGGTCACTCAGGTACATTGCATGCACCTGAGCTCCCCTGGGTTGGCCCTGCCTTCCCACCAGGTGCTCAATCACTTGTTCAAGCCCTGACTTAGCATTTCCGCGACAGCGTTATACAAAGTGCTTTTCAAATGTGTTGGTCAGGTTGCACGCACTGTAAGGTCCATAACTAATTTGAACTGAATGCTATTGCTCAGGTATCTAGTATCTGTCACTGTAGTCTTCCAGCCAGTGACCCTGTATGTCAGGTGTAGCTGATCAGCAGATCTTCTGTACTGTTGACCAGCTATGCCAGATGATGCAAGAGAAGAGGAGAGTCTATGGGATTTGCTGCATCAAGGGAGTTTCATTTAAAAAGGACAGATAAGAAGGTGTGCATCATAAAGGTAACATAGTGTCTGAGAACTTTCCATATCATGTCATCTAACAGAAGGCAGTTTCACAGTCAAAACAGTAAAAGCAAAATGTCTGGAGAGTGAAATGCCAAGTCTGTGGTGATAAAATAAACGTGGAATCGACCAAAAAACTTCTTCATTGTTTAGTGGTTTTTTTAGAAATAGCTAAAAAAAAATGAGAAGCTGGAGTGTGGATGGTGGGGAAAGCAGATAAAAGAAAACTTGGATAAGCTAATGATAAGTTGGAGTGACTTTTGAAATGCTGGAGAAATAATGAGTCTTAAGCTTCTGTTCTTAAAAAAAAAAAAAAAAAAGATAAAAGGACTTGCTGTACAACCATGTAAATGCAGCTTATAGTCTCTTAACTCCATTTAAGTTAATAACTGAAAGCAAAAACTGACTTCCTGTCTCTTCATATACTCATTGAAAGAGTGACCTTCGTCATTGCACTTCACTGGAAGAATAAAGCAAAGCAAATGTCACAATGAAAATGCCACTTCATTGCTTTCTCCATAAAATGAAAGGGAAAAGAGATTCCCAATTACTTAGTCATCTATCCATGACCAATACAACTCTCAGGAATCTTAAGAAAATCGTGTTATATCATAATTGGATTACTATGTGCTCCAATAAGCATGCCAAAAACTTTACCAGCGTAAGTCTAATCACCATACAGAAATAGGGAACCACATACAGTGATGGGAAGAAAGCAAAGAAGTAGTGAATCCATCATTCCTTGAAATTCTCTGAACTCTTTGCCATCTCTTTTTTGTTCTTGATAGACTTGGGAGAGAATTGTTTTTTTTTTTCTTGTAGTTCACTTTTTCCAGCAGAGCAGGCTTGAATTTTTTGAATAAATAAAGATTGGTAATATGCTGAATCTTGAACTACAGTAGCATCACAAATAGTTTTGCATGGTGTCTGGTAGTATTGCTTTTTTTAATCCTTGGAAAGTTAAAATGTCATTATGCATGACAGCTACAGGCTGAACATCAGACCAAACGTAGCTACTTGATGCAATGCCTAATTGTTTGACTAGCTTGTTTGCACGTCACCAGTGTCACTGAAATGGTGCATGGAATCGCAGCAGTTGTGGTTCATAAGTGGCAGCTCTCTGAATTAAGTAGAAGTTGAGACCTTGGCCATCCTTACCAAGCCAGAAAGATGTGCATTAAACTTCCCTCAGCTCTAGCCTGTGCGCATAGCTCTTGGACGCTAACCCAGCCCAGTGCAAGCTCTTCAAAGCCTATTTGCTGTTTATCAGGTTAGTATCTATTTTGGATAAAAGCTGGCAGTGTCAAATTCTGTACTGCAATAGTCCAGACTGGCTAAATTGAGTCACTGAAGCATGTTTTTCAGGATTTGGGTGTATTTAGTAGCCTGTTGTCTGTTCTAAAGGGAAAATAGCTAAGGCACAGGCATACTGCCAGCTTCAAATATTACTGTCACAGGTTGAGTTGCCTTAATAAATGTGATCTGGTCACAATTTTATTGAAATCTGACAAGTTCAATTTTAAGCTTATTACTTTTCTTAACTGGATCTGACAGACAAAATAAAGGATGCTTTGCTGGACCAGTCCTAGGCAAATTTCATTTATATTTCCAGCCCCTGTAGATTAAGGAACATTACGGATCACAAGTTTGACAGCTTTCATTGCTTTCTTAGGCTGGAAGGAGTGAAGAATTTCAGTGTCTGCTTTTGATCTTGTTTGAGTATAGAAATCCAGAGAGAGAATGGATTTAGGGAATGTTATGAATTTCTTCTAGTTTTGTTATGCACCTGTACTATCTGATGTTACTCTGCTTTAGTTTTGTGTAATAGATTTTGTGTGCAATTTAAAATTTTCATTTCATTAACAATAATGAAATAATACTTTCAGTTCTGTTCTCTGCCAAAATCAGCTAATTAAGCATTCGTCTAAATCCTTTGATTGTCTTTGGAAATTTTACTTCCCTAAAGCATAGCACAATGGTAGTAGAAAGAACTGTGCAATTCTTTAGCACTGAAGCTTCTGTTTGACATTCATGCTGTTTATGCCTTGTCTTTGCTATCCTGTGTTTTGATGTCTTGGTGGTGAGAAATGTGGAGAATCTTGGTCGTTAAGATCTGCTGTAAAGCTGAGAGAAGAAAGCAACAGTAGATTCTGTTCCTGGCAAGAAAAGTCATATTGATTTGTTATGTGATAGGTACTCTTCCTAGTTCCTTAGGTAGGAACCATTGCTAAGAGTCTTTGTTTTTTTTCAGTTACAATGCTTAATTGATACAGTCCTTTTAAATGTCAGTAGTTTTTTTCTGTACAATTGGAATCAGCAGACACCTGTAAGGAAGTCGTTGGGGAGAGGTGGAGAATGAGAGTGTTTCAAAATAGGACACTGAACAAAGTACTTTCTGCCTTAGATATTATTATTGTTACTGTGTATTACATAAGTAACATGTAGTAACCTAAATTGTAGAAAGTTGTCAGTAGTTTATGGGCCGGTTCGGCCCAGTTCCATGACTAATGGGGCAGGGGGACCCTCAGACCCATGTCCCCGGAAAGGGGAAAAAGGGGAAGAATAACAGGGAGATAGGCCTGAAAACAAAGCAGCGGCAACCATCTGAGTAGGAAAGTTAATTTACTAAATGTAAGGTTGGAATGCAAGATAACACAGTATAATGCAATATAATTGGAATTGAGGCTAATAAATAAAATGAGAGAGAGTGTGTCCAAAACCAAAGGCCTTACTCTAATGCTGAAGGCGAGATGGCTAGGGAGCACACATGCTGCAGAGATGAACAGAAAGGGAAAAGGGAACGTCTCATGACTTGAGAACAGTTTTATCTTCCCCTCTGAACAGAAACAAAAAGTCTTGTGGGGTATGTAGTTGTTCTTTTCTGAGAACCAGGTACCTGGAAATATCAGCAGTCCATGGAACTGGAGCATTAACTCTTTAACTCCCAGTGCACTACATGATGTTATGATGTGGAATACCAATAACCAAAAATCATAAAACCATGACATTCCACCCCTTATTCCACATCACTACATCATGCTTAATATATATATAAAGATAATAACATGCATTAAACACACCTGTATATACATGGAATTACTGACTGCATTCTCCCAACATCAAATTCCCTTGTGGTACACATTGAACATCCCCATTTTTCTGCATCACCCACCAAGTGGATCCAGGTCTCTGAGCAAAAACAGTTCCATGGAGAGGTTTGCTCTTTGCAGAAGCTGGAAAGACCCAAACTGCTTTTCCCAACATGCTCTTTACATGTACTACAGGGACCTTATCTCCCTCTATATTATGTAGGGAGCTGGATTGGGCAGGACCATCTCAACTGATAGATCCTTGAGTATTGACCAACCAGGCAGCTTCTGCTAAATGCTTCTCCCAGTGCTTAAATGTTCCACTACCCATTGCTTTTAACAATCCATTGTATTGTGTGATTTTACCAGAAGCTGCTGCATGATAGGGCATATGATAAAGCCATTCAATGCCATGATCTTTGGCCCAAGTATTTACAAGAGTATTTTTGAAGTGAGTCCCATTATCTGACTCAATTCCTTCTAGAGTGTCATGTCACCATAGTACTTGTTTCTCAAGATCTAATACAGCATTTTGGGCAGTAGCATGGGGTACTGCATATGTTTCAAGCTACCCAGTGGTTGCCTCCACCATGGTAAGCACATAACACTTACCATTGCAGGTTCATGGCAGTGATATAATCAACCTGCCATGCCTCCTCATACTTATACTTTTGCCACACCCCTCCCCCCAGCAAGGTTTCATCCTCTTGGCTTGTTTAATTGCAGCACATGTGTCACAATCATGAATAACCTCTGCAATAGTATCCACAGTTAAGTTTACCTCTCAGTCTCTAGCCCACTTATATGTTGCATCTCTTCCTTGATGGCCCATGGTCTCATGGGCCCATGGAGGTAGAAATAATTCACCTTTGTGTTGCCAGTCCAAGTCTATTTGAGTCACCTCAATTTTGTCGGCTCAGTCTACCTGATGGTTATTTTGTTGTTCTTCGGTAGCCTGACTCTTGGGGACATGAACATCTACATGACGCACCTTTACAACCATATTCTTTATTCAAGTAATATCTTTCTACATTTCAGCAGCCCAAATCCTATATAAGTTTCTGTGACTACTCAGTGCACTGTTAGATTAGGGCAAGAATAAGTTTTCTTGTCAGGGCAAGTAGATGGTAACAACAGTTAAGCAATTAGTTTGTAACTTGTTTCAAAAGGTATAATTACCTTCCTGTGCTAAAGTCAAAATCTATAACACTTAAAGAGGCAGAAAATCTCTAAAAGTGTAACAAAGAAAGATAAAATTGAAGAATAAAAGGATTTAAAAAATAAAAAGCATTTATGCTTGAGTTTATGTTCAGATTACTGTAGTTTCATAGTCCTGAAGCAATGGGGTATAATTTACCTGAGAAGAATTATTTACTTACTGCAGAGGAAGCAGGTGGTACTAGGTAGGGTTTATACCAAGATCCCTCAGCTGTTTTCTTAAAGCTTTTCAGAAAGCTTGATCAGGGAGTTGGGGCCAGAAGATGTTCAGAGGTCCCTTCCAACTTAAGCAACTCTGCGATTCCAAGAAACCTTGTAGGAAGCTGTTACCTGCACCTTCTGGATAGATAAAATCAAAAGAGAGTAGACACAGGTAGCGTGCCAAGTTTTAAACAGTGCAAGGGGAAACTTAAATGCTTTAGACAAGGAATGGTGGTAACTTATACAGGGTTACTGGAGGTGACATGAAAGAATTGTAAGACATTTATGAGGAAGGAAGTTCTGTGAAAGAAAGGAAGCAAAAAAAGATCTAAATAAAATTTAATCATTCATAAAAGAGTTTTATTTTTACATCAGTCTTTTTATGCATTCTGTAAATACACTCCTAGAAATCCACTCAACTTTATGTCACGGAGTACAGAAAGGATGCTCTCTCAAAGTTGGAAGGCTAGCTGTTTTAACTGCCATGCTATACTGAAAAAGCAACTTTTGACACTCTTGAAGTTAATGACTTCCACCAAAAGAAGATGAAGGATATGAAATGGATATACAAAGTACACATAGAACCCTGATTTATCCTACGTGCTTCAAAGTGGAACGTGTTTTAAAAATGTGGAGAACAATGTGTTGTTGGTGTTTTTCCCCTGTAGACATGCTATTGCTTGTGTCAGCTATATCATTCTTTGTTATGTAGCATGTCATTTAAAACACAGTACTGTACATGACTTTCAGAAGATAATAGTGCTTGTTAACGCTTTGCAAAAAGCTAACCAGAAAATCTTGTTCAGGAACTTTGGTTTCCAGTATCCTGACTCAGGATTTTTTAGTGTTACATACTTCATTTCTTCCTTGCATTCCCCACTACATGGTATATCCACTTTTTTTTTTTTTAATTTTTTTGTTTTTAACAGTGCTAAGGGAAATGAAACATCTGCATGTCTTTCATTAGCAGACTCTGTTTTTAAGAAAAATATGTCTGAACATTTCTCCACTATTTTAAAAAATTCCTTGAAGTTGGCTTTAGCTCATAAAACTTGTGCCATGAAGAACTCTGAGCTGTAAGTCAGCTGTATTTCCTCAAAAACTCTGCATTTTTGGAAGTGGTATACACTTGTGGTATGAAACACCAAGATACATCTCTTTTCCTATGCGTACCTAAAATTGCATAGCTGAATTTTGGAGAATTCATCTATACTCCAACTCTTCACTCGTGCAGTTTTGTTTTGAGAGAAGCTAGATACCTTTCCTCTGAATAATAGTATTGATAAATAGATAGCAAAACAACTCTTTCCTTAGATAAGTTTAAGTAGACTAAACAGTATATAGATAACTAATGGTCTATGGCTATTTATCAGTCAGATTGATCAATATAATCTTGTTTTCTCTTTTAATCCATTCTCTCTTTACCATGGTAGGAGAATGGTGAATATTTAGTTTAGTATGTGCTCTCTGTAACCGAAATCCCACAGTGTGCTTGAACATGCTGTCAACATGTGGGTCTTCATGAATAGCGCACCTGATTACTAATGCAGAACAGGTAAATTATTAAGAGGCAGGTCGCGTTTCCTTGCTAATAGGAAATATTCCACATCTTCTATTTGTTGTTTTTTTTTAAGTGTTAAAAAGACATAGAGAATCAGTAAACTTACTCCATTTGTTGATTATATTGTGACTCAAAATGTCAACAGATGTTATTAATTTTATGCTAGCATATGGCCCATTTGCAGAATTTTTGGTGGTAGCAGAATTTCTTTCTTGAAGAAGTGACACTTTTAGATTGCTCTGGGTACCATTGTGAAGTGTTGGATGGATGGCACATATGTTCTGTTGAAATTACAGTGCCAACTTATAAGGAAGTTTCATGCTTCTGCCAGAACTGCTCTGCAGGCTGGCTAAGCTTCCTGCTGAAGAGTTTGGCTGGGTTTAGGGCCCCAGCTGTAACCCATGCCTGTGATTCTTATTCTTTTTCCCCCTACACATACATACATTTTGCTCAATAGTGTCTTTACTTCATTAGTCTATATTTCACATCTTTACCTGCAAATTCCTATGTAGTATGGGTAACTTCACAATCTAGTTGAAAAAACTAGGGAGCTGTCTGACTCTTTTTAATGATGTAAGTCAAAGACACGCTATTTATTAACAGTAGAGTAACCACTGAGTACATACTGGTAAAGGCTAGCATGTATGAGCTTCAAAATGTTTCAAGTGGAAAATGAGCCTTCAAACCATAAAATTGACTGTATCCAAGTCAATAATGTAAATAATGAAGTATTGTTTATGCATGTGTTTGGAGTTACATCAGCTTTCTATGTCTGGTAGATTTACAAATTACTTCAAAAGCTACAGCATAATCAAAACACCACCAAAGTCTCAGAAAAGGTTTTCTTAGTGAGTGTAACGCTACAATGCGATAAAAAGTACAGCAATAACAGCAGGGTAGCAAAGACCTAGGCTGCAGCAAGTAAAGATAAGCCCAAATGCAACAGCCATGAAACCAACCAACCACTTGCCCTTGGAAGGACTCAGGTAGGCAGGGATCTCCACTGAGATCCCCTTACTTCCACTGCCAACCCTTAAATGAGGTCCAGGAAAGGGTGGATCCTGTCTCCACCCCTTGCAGTCACCCAGGTACATTGCATGCACCTGAGCTCCCCTGGGTTGGCCTTGCCTTCCCACCAGGTGCTCAATCACTTGTTCAAGCACTGATTTAGCATTTCCACTACACTGAGGTTATATGCTAAAGTTAGACACATGAAAATCTTATATAAAGCACTTACAGAAACAGCTGAACTTATCTGTACTTGTGATTTGATCTTTAAAGTTACCTGTTATGTTGTTAACAATGTTAGACTCAGTTTGACTGATTTAAAAAACAACACGACAAATTAAAAACAGCCACCAATAAAAAGAAAGCTGCATTTTGTATTCTACAAATATTGACTTTCTTGGTGAGTGTGAAGATCATCTGAAGTATTTATACTGAAATTAATCCCAAGCAGATTTAAAATCAGGTCATGTTAAAGCTGTGGACAAATATTATATACGACATCACACTTCCGCATTTCTCTACCTACAAAATAAAATGAGGTAGTATTTTCACAAATGGCTTGAAACTCCTTGCAAATACATATGTGCAAAAGTATTTTCTACTTAGAAGAATGGCTAAAACAACAATTTAAACAATATCACAGTGTTCTAAAACTAACAGTGATTTTCTTAGGCTTACTTTCAAATACACCATTCTCTAGGAAAGTTGCCTGTAGTGAACTTTATAGCTGTGATTTAGCTTACCCCGCCAAGTTTTTTCTTCCTTAAATATTCCATACAGTTGAATAGTCAATTGGATACCTTGTTAAGCCAATCAAATCAACGGTTAATTCCTAGAATGGCCAATAGCTAGAAAATCAGTCTCTATGCAGAATGCAACAAGCGGTTTATTGGCAAGAGTCTCAGCAGAACTTAGACACTGGGTGAAGTCCTGGCTGTGGTGAAATATTAGAAGCTTAAGTGCTAACTTTAGTAAAATAAAAACATCCTTTTTCTTTTAAATGATAAACAAAGAAAGTCACTCAGTGCATGTGTTTTTTTTATCTTGCCATACGTGCCTGCCTTGGAGGTGTAGTAAAACACATTTTTCATGTAAAAACCTCTATTACCAATTTTAGTTTGTATGACTGAAACAAGAAAGCAGGCATGGAATTTAACACACTTAATGAACAATCTGTTACATGCTACAGTTCTCAAGTAATTAGTATATTCCTGTCTCTGCCAGTTATAGGAAATTCTGCAATTACTTTTGCCAGATACGCTTTTTGGAAAACTAGAACAGTTTGTGCATCACATTAAGGCTTGGTTGAATGCAGCTGAAACAAGTTATTTGAAATTCATTCTTATAAAAGGTTAATTTTTTTTATTAAAAAATCTTTTTATTTTTTTCATCTGAAGAAGAAAACTAATGCGTAAGAACCAATAAAAAATCTGTAATAAATGAGTGTTGCAGTCAGTTCAGATCATTAGGAAGCAAATTGGTATGAGCCACCAGGTTTTACACTGCTGTTGTAAGTGGATTAAGATCCTTTTTGCTCTATCCAGAGTGAAGTTCTTGTAACAGGACCAAGTGCGTCTTCTAAGGATGTTGCAGTATGACTTGACAGGTAGTATAGGTCATGTTCTGTGACAGTGTAAGGAAGATAATCTGTTAAGGGATCTGAAAGTTAGACAATACTATTGAGACTCCTCTGTAGTAAATCTACCAAAGGGACCTGTTGTTCTCTACTTCTGCTTCCTTATGTGTAACAATTTATTTCAAGTTGGAGATCCTACTTCTGAGTAGTCTTCATTTTCTTTTCCAGCGTTGTTAATTTAAGTCAGAGTTATCTTGTAAGCATTTGGTTTTTGTTTTTTTTTTAAACCTTCAGTACATAGTAACTGTGGAGATGAAAATGTGGTGTTATTTTGAGCCAGGGTGTTACAGGACAAGCCTTTTCCTGCTTTCCCATTGTAATGACAACTGCTTATTTGTTGAGTGTTAATGATCTTATTTTTTTTTTGCAGGTTTTTCTGTTTGTTTTCCAAGGGCAGGGGGGAATGGTTTTTTGTTTTAACATGAGTAGTTTAGGATGTGCATCCTTTTCTAGTTTGAAAGCATAATTCTTCTCATGCTCAATGGTACTGAGTTTCAAGGTATCTTGTAGTAATTATTGCTAGAATTTATTTAACTTCTACATACGGCTGTACAGGCTATACTTCAGAGGTTACTCTGAGGTAGTCGGTGTCTTTTTGTACTGAAGCTTATTTAAAAACTTGGAGATGCTAGGGGCACTTGGTGTGCTTCAAAAATTATCCTTGTCCATAGGGTGTTGTCAGGTTTATTTATACATAAAGATCATTACGAGAAGTTGATTAAAGTTTACCAAAGTCTCATACAAATCAACTTCAAATCAATAGGTCAGGGACTGTCCAAAGCTGAATGCCTAATATTATGGACCCAGAATAATGACTAAGTTCTGTTTGTTTGTTATTTTTGGAGGAAATAATAGTTAGCATTCTTAAACGTGTTCAAAACCTGTGAGTATGCACACACACATTTGAAAAACAACCAAAGAAAAAACCCACCAACCTCCAACCCAAAGCTACTTCCTAGTGCACTGACAGAAAGTTTAGCATGTAAGAGTAGAAAAACATATCCCAGGGGTTCTATATCACACAGTGAGCTAGCTGCAGAGGGGAGAATAACAAAATGATTTGAGGTTTTCTTTTCTCACACAATACATACTGTCAGTCAGAATCTAATATCCTATTCTCATCTTGCATCTAGATTCTGCATCAGCAATATGAAGGGGTTTGTTCCTGTTAACTCCCTTTAAAGTAAAAAATAGATGTCTGTAAAAATTAAAACTTGTAACTTAAATGAAAACAAAAGCATACTACTGTTGTCTGTGCAACTCCCTAGCAGTTATGATGTTAATAAATAATAGTATTTGCATGAATGAGAACAATCAGTTTCTTTGAGATACTTTGTATGTGGCAGCTCTGTGTTTAGAGCTAGAAAGCTCATTAGAAATTGTTTAGAAAATAACCATAGTCTTTAGGAATCTAGTATTAGAGGATGTAGAGCTATTTCAGGCCAACAGGACAGACTAATGAGATGTCTCTGCAGGCTCAGGCTACTGAAAGAAGCTGTCCACCCATGTGGAATTGTAAGGTAATTCAGTTTGGAAGGGGCCTCTTGAAGGTCATCAAATCCAGCATCTTGCTCAAAACTGGCCTGATTAAATCAGATTACTTGAACCTTGTTGCGACTTAGCATGTGGTTCTGTGGCAATGCAATCTTCTTGGCCACCACAGTTCTTCCTAAGCTGTGTGTCTGCAGGTTGGTTTTGTTTGTTTGTTTGTTTGTTTACGTATGAGTGTTTACCCACCACCACCAGTGTGCATGCAGGTGCATGGATATTCCATTCCAGAAGCTTGTGGGCTGAAAACAGCTTATTTTCCTTTGCTTATTTTTTGGGAGATCTGTCTGTCTGTATCAGTTCCTGTTTTGTGCACCTTCTGATCTATGAATATAAGGAGAAATGATGGGCATAAATGGCAAGGCAGTGGCATCCATGAAAACTTGCACCTAATTGTTTATTTGCACCTCATTGGAACATTGTAGGTGTGATGTTTCTGGATGCAGAACTGGCTAATAAACTTTCCTGAACAAAATAGTTTATTAACTTAATTTCACCCTGCTTTCTTTCAAATACAGCAAGCAACCTTTCAGAAAGGGCTAAAGGCATGGCAAATTAGAAAGCAGTAATTAGTACGGGGAGAAAAGAAGCACAAAAACATCCTTCGGACCACAGTAATTCTTAAGAGGTCTAAAGGAATTTTACTCTCTTGCTCGTAGAAAAAACATAATTTTTTAAGCTAAATCAGCTCTCCACATCTGGAGTACTGTCTCCATTTCTGGGCTCTTCAGTTCGAGAAAGACAGGAACCTTCAAGAGTGTTCAGCAGAGGGCCACAGAGATGACTGAAGGCCTGGAGCATTCCCTTATGAGGAAAAGCTGGGAGGCCTGGGTCTGTTCAGGCTGGAGAAGACTGGGGGAGGGATCTTATCGATGCTTACAAATATCTAATGGGAGGGAGCCAAGTGAATGTGGCCAGGCTCTTTCCAGTGATGCCCAGCAACAGAACAAGGGGCAATGGGCACAAACTGGAACATAGGAATTTCGATACGAACATGAGAAAAAGTTACTCTTTCACTTTGAGGGTGACAGAGCATTGGAACAGGCTGCCTAGAGAGGCTGTAGTGTATCCTTCTCTGGAGGTATTCAAAACCCACCTGGATGCTTTCCTGTGTAAGCTACTGTAGGGAACCTGCTTTAGCAGAGAGGTTGGACTAGATGGTCTCCAGAGGTCTCTTCCAACCCATACAATTCTGTGATTCTTCAAGTTCATATTGTTATTTACTGAAACATCCAACATGCGAGAGAAAATTACTGAGACTCCCTAGATCTTCATCATGGCTTGTTTCAAGTACTTTGATGCAAGGGTATGAATAACTAGCCCATAATAAAGTGTTTTATAGGTTTTTTTTTTTGCTTGTTGTTTTGTTTTCTCACCTTCCTTCCTTCTTTTGAGGAGATATCAGAAATGCGTGTTTTGAACTAGGAAAGAAAACATAATGTATTTGTTCTTTTTCTATTCCCATAGTCTCAGTCTCCTTTGTGGCCTCAGTGGAAGCTGTTGGTCTAAAAAGTGTTGACTGCATTTCAATAGTGTATCCTTGATGCAAAGTCAATGTATACCTACTGATGATCAGGTCAGGGATCTTGAGATTCTCGCATTTTGTTCTCTTTCAAAAGAAATGGGAAATATTTTCAACCTCCTTGATATCCTTTATTGTGTTTCACTGCCTAACCAGAGGTCTTTTGAAACCTACAGAAACCACTCTGAGAGTACTGCTTGGATAGAGTTTGGCTAATTTACCAGCCTTCATTTAAAATGATCTGCAGTTGGAATACAGGAAAACCACTGCTTCTGACAAATTTGTTATTTTTTAAATTGACAAAAATAGCTTCAAGACCTCCTAAATTAAGAAAATGTCATCTTCTTTTCAGGTGAAAGTTATGTATGCGCATCCAATGAACCGTATCGGAAAGTTGATTATACCAAGAATGTCAATCCAAACTGGTGTGTGAACATAAGGACCGGGTCCACTCGATCTCTGACATCTTTGACATCTACAAAGAGTGAAGTGAAGGAGAGTAAAGATTTCATTAAACCCAAACTGGTGACTGTTATTAGGAGTGGAGTAAAACCACGAAAAGCTGTGAGAATTCTGCTGAATAAGAAGACTGCTCACTCCTTCGAACAGGTTCTGACTGACATCACAGAAGCCATTAAGTTAGATTCGGGTGTAGTCAAGAGACTTTGTACACTGGATGGAAAGCAGGTAGGAGATTAAATTGCTGTGAGAATCTTAATAATTATGAGTTACTCTAATTAAGCTTGTTTTTATAACTTAAGTTCTTGTTACTATACAGGCTTTAACCTGCTTCTGAATAAGGATAATGAAGTAAACTGCAATTTTTAACATTTCTATTCAAAATATCTACAAAAAAAAAAGTTAAAATTGCCTCTACTGCAGAAGAAATTGACTTTAAGTAAAAGAAAAAAATACTTTTTCACACATTGTGTTGTATTGCTAAACTAAGTGCTTATTATTTTTGGTAATATAGTTTTGCTTGAAATTCTGAAATTAAACTTGTTTAGAATACACGTCTTTTCAGAAGCAGAGACATATTTTCAGACTATTGCATGGTGTCGTGTTCTATGTGAAAAATATTGATGTCCTCTTCCATTTCACTTCTACAGTTTGCTATTTAATAAGCAAAAATACTGGAATATCATCCTGGATATAGTAATTGAGATTGCTAAGGTCAAGAATTTTATCTGAAATAGTATTTCACAGGTGATGTTTGTAAATTGCTTTACTTTTAGTTTTAAAATGGCAAAAACATGCTGTTGAGATTAATGTTACAGTAGGTCTTTTATTCTAACCCAGAAACACAAAGGAGTGACCCAAAGAATATTGTGCTGCACCATCTATAAGTTACATTATACATTAGCTGTTGATCAGTCTGGTTAATGACTCAGCCTTTTGTGTAGCAGGACTTTGACACCTGATGCCTTTATTTGACACTGATATGGAATTTGGACAGCTCTGTGAGTCTAGTAATACAGAGCAACATAGGCTGAAAGTAGATCATGTTTGATACCTGATACCTGAACTATGGTATTGTTGACTAAATATTAGGATCCATGTTCATTCAAAAGGTATTTCTGCACATCTACATACCTATATGTTTGCATGTGCTACTTTTAGAGGTTTTGATTTTGTTTAAGGAGAGCAGGGAACTTGTTTTCCTCGAGCTTTTTGTAAAAGTAGTGATCCTATGGGTCACTGAAGAGGCCCATAGAGGCATTCAACACCTTTTGCTGAAGGTTGTAGATAATGTATTGCAGAAAAAGTGCACTGATTCAAATAATCTGAACATGAGGTCTGTCTCTCTGGTTATGTTCTGTGTACTGCAGATACACTTTCTATAATTAAATGCTTGGAAAGAAGTACTTTTGTTCTTTGGTATTAAATAGTGAGACAAATATATAACTGCGACTCCTGATTCACAATATTCAAGGGCACTATAATATGCTCTTTAGTTCTTCTAATAGTTTTATATTGTGGGTGGGTTTTTTTTTTGCTTGTTTTTTTTTTTTTTAATTAGATTTGTTAATGACATTTGTTACAGCAGAATCCTTTCTGAGAATGTGCTTTGCTTTTTAAAAGTCCTGAAATGTGATTTAGTCATGTTTATTTAATTCACTGTAAAATAGCTTTGAGGATATTTATCCTACAATAATTATTTTTTTCTGCTCATGAAGTCTTCCGTTACTGTCCCATATAAGAGTAATTTTATTTTCTCAGGCAAGTAGTTTAAAAAGATTTGGGAAGAATCAGAAAGGCAACTGCTACAATTTGGAGACACAGTTCAGATTCAGTTCTTCTATGAATTATTGACACAGTAGAAACTCACTAACCTGCATTTATGTGGTAGTTGCAGTGGTGCATCAGGGAGCAATAAAATTAACCAACTTGCCGTCATAGATTAAATTTCACATATGTTGCTTGCACATTAATGTTACTCATGGTGGACAGTGGCTGTCTTCAGTCTGCAGTCAGGACAAATAATCACAGATAATGCTTCAAAATAAGTGTATGATTTCTCATTGCTCTGAAATCTCTCCTCCTGCACTTCCCTGGCAACCAGACTTAGATTGCAGGTGTAGGTATTTTCAAGCAGAATAGATAAATCCCTACTTCTTGCAGAAAGCAGCCTGCACATATCCTTACTGCATGCTCCTTACTACTTTGTCTCCATATAAACTGCACATTTGGAATAAAAGTCTTTTCCAATTAGTCTTTGGGAAAGAGCCTTTCCTTGCACAACCACAGCTTAATTGCGATTTAAGGGATCATGCGATACAGTGCCCCAGGTGGAAGACCTATGACTTTGGACACCAGGATAATAAAAACTGCCTTCTGCTTCTTTACAAGGATAGGGAGTTCTGGGGGCTGTTCTAGGGAAAACAACAGTGACGAAGCAAAGGGCTGACCCTGGTTTGAGGCAAAGAGAATTTTTTTCATTGTTTATTGCTGGTGTATGTAGAGGTTGGTGCCCAAGGACTTTGTGGGGTTTGGCAAATAAAGAGTTGCTTTGCTGCCAACTACCAATTGGTGGAAATTTCTGAACCTATTTTCTCTAATGTGGTAATTGCTTATTCTTCTAAATCTGCAAGGGAGGCAGATCTTTTATGTCCGTCCTATTGTTGGCACAGCTTGAAAGGCAACCATTTAAAAAAAAAAAAAAAGCACTCTGTCACTCTGTAAATGGCTATGTTCTTGTAAATGTAGCTCTTCTGATCCTCAAGGTTCCCTCCCCACCTCCCTCTTATTTTATCTCTGAGGAAATACCAATTTTTTCCTTCTTTTTTTGAGGAGCAGTAGATTTAGGTTGTATGTGGAATCGATGCTGAAATTCAAGAGTTTAAACATGCATGTGTAAAATTTGTATCCTTTTATTAGGGAGCGTATGGTTCTCATTAACTATGAGACAATTTTGTTTTCTGTTGATGTGTATAACATGAGTAGTAAGAATGATGTGTTCTATGAAGGAATCTTGTTTTTAATTTTGAACAGTACAATGGAAATGAAGTCTACAACATAAGTTTTGTGTAGTCATCTGACTTCATTAACCTTTTGCTATAGCAAGGCCTGATAATAGTAACACAGAACAACATTCATGTTGGATATTTTCCTTGATTACTTTGTATGAAGGCAGACAATTATTTAGCTTTAAATTTTACTATTTTATAACATTTGGAAGGATTCTTTTATCATCAGATGCGTAATAAATGGGTGATGTGATTTGGAGTATTAGCACTGGGTAGCTGCAAGTACAGAATTTCTTATAACAACATTTCTGCAAAACTGCCGTTTCACTTTTGTTAAGCAACTAACTTCTTTTTAATTTTTAATTTCCAAGACTTCTGTGATTGGTTCAGAGGGAAAATAATCCCATCAAAGTAACTAGGTTTTTACTTTGCTGTGCAGGCTTCTGCCATTCCCGTTTTTGTCCTTCTGACACTGAGGTTTTCCTAATATATTTGTCTGAGCAGAGTGCTTTCCTTACTTGGCTGTGTTTTCCCTTCTGTGTTCTTTGCTGGAGTCTGTCACTTTCCTACTGTGAAGCAAGGACAGTCACACTGAAGCTTCTGCAGTTGGGAAGTTAACCCTTTGATATCTCCGAAGATAGTGGAGCATATCTATCTTGCTTACGAAGCTTCAGGTAACAATTCTTGCAAAGTATAAGGTAGCAACATAATAACATACAGGACTCTGAAGCATATATTATTTGTCACCTAAAAGAAAATGGAATCTTTGCTCCAGGAGGTAAATAACTTTTCAAGCTTGCATTGCAGTTCCATGAATGAAAGTCCGTAACAGGATTGAAGAGGTGGATGAGCCATCTACTCTATACTCCATTCCCAAAATACTGAGAACATACCACAGATAAAACATATTTTAAAGGCCTTTTTTGATGGGCTGCAAAGATATTGGCAGATCTCTTTGAAACCAAAAGCTCCATAATTTTCTGATAGTATATATTTTTTGTAAGAGACTCCTCAGAAGTAAATGGGTAATTAAAGATAGCTTATCATATTTGTAAGTATTCAGACTTATCATGCTCTTGTCTCACTATTTTTTTTTCTTTATTGTTCAGTGACGGTTTTCAAAGTTCTTAGTAGAGAAATGCTGCCATCTGTAAAGTTAATTTTGTACTTGTTTTGTAGTGGAAATTCTAAGAGATCAACTGCAGCTGTTAAGGAGCCCATCAGAGATGGCAGGTCTTTATAGAAACTGAAACAAGTGTTCAGTAGGAGAGACATTAAAGGCTTCCAGCTTATCAAATCTAGAGCGTAAATATTTGCTCTAAAATTCAGATGAATGAAGAGGTCATTTTTGTTTTCAGTAGCTAAAGGCTGTCTACAGCTTCAGAAGAACTGTTGAGCTAGGGACAAAAGAACAAAATCTGAATGACAGTAAAAAACCAAAATATTTATTTTAATATTTAAGTATATAATATACCTGCATCCCAGAGTAAAATCCATAGAGCAACATTTACTGTTTAGAGTAAATCCAGTGCAAATAAACCTCATCTAACATTTGAAATAAAATGTGACTTGGGGAAGATAGCCTTATACTAGAGTCTAGAATTATTTCAGAGAATAACTGTGGAAAGATGTCTGACTATTGGGTATAGGATAAAAGTCATGTGAGTGTAAGAAAAACAAAATAATTGAAGTGTCCCAGTTGTTGAGGAAGTCATATGACAGGAAAAGAGTTCATCTATGGATACTGCGATGCAGTATTTTTTTCCTGTTGTGGTTTTTTCTTCAGACTTTCAGTTGGTAGGCACAGAACTGGAGTCAGTGGTTATTTATTGCTAGAGGGAAGGAGGAAATAGTGTACTCAGAGGAGATAATTTTGGCCTCTATCCATGGATATAGAAGTTTTCCCATCTGTGGTTATTTATGGTAGGCAGTGTTAGCTGAAACTATCCCAGAATGAACTGTACCCTGATATAGATGCAGAGATCTGAAAAATGCCCTAAATTTGAAGATGCACATACACTGTTTTTCTGCCTACAAATCTTGTCAGGGAACACTTTCTAAAGCAATTTCATTTAGTGTAGTCATGCAAAGGCCACAGGTAGGTAGTGTGTCATTCAGGATTTACCTCAAATAAGTATTTACAGCTTTTATCACAGTGGTCATTACCATTTTGAGGAGAAATGAAAATGAAATGAATTGAAACTGCAAAATAGTAAGGATTTTGCTTAAAAGCATCAAAATTATGATGTTGAAGGTATTAAAGATGAAGGGGGAAAAAAAGAAAAATTACTATCTAATGAGTCATCTAAGATGAGTGTCTTAAACTGGCAGTGAACAATCACACTGAGAAAGCTCTTTGCCTTTGTTGCATCTGCAAAAAATAAAGGTCATGCCATGTGAAACAGCCACAGTCAAATGCTGAGAAACAACTTAGCTTTCTGAAACTAAAGTCTTGGGAATTTATTTGGAGGAAGGAGATAGCTGGGAAGGAACCCGTGTATCCTTACTTTCTGGAAATAAAACACCTAAAATAGAGTGCAGATAAATAGAGAACGTATACCTCCTTCCTTTCCTCCTTCCCTTGAGGATACACAATTCTAGCTTTGGGGATGTGATGTATCGGTACTCAAAATGTAGTGGCTGGGGTCCACTGAGTACAGATTTAATCTTTTCCAGCAAGGTAAGCTTAGATAAATAATCAGTAGTACCCACTGCCATCAAACCAGCAGGTTAGTGAAGAGGGATGTTAAAATAACAGAGTCTTTGTCAAAAAGAATACAAAATCAGACCCTGGTAGGAAGTCAGCACTTCTAAATTAGAGTGCTAACTGAAAAAAAAAATGCTGGTATTTTAACTAAAAGCAAGCATATGTGTACTGCTAAAACTGACATCCAACTTGCCAGAGTCTTTCTGGATTCACAGGGAGGATAAATCCTACTGGGTTTTCAGTTTTTGTCTGTGCACTCCAAGAGCTGACAGCACTTAATACAAATGACAGGCTGCACAGTGTGGGAAACAATCACTGCAAAAACAGTGGTGTCACCAACAGAAACACTGTATCTTTGCTGATGTATGATTACAATAATTTCAATACTGGTTTACAGTGTGTAGATGTTAGAATAAATGAAGGGTATGCAGTCATTGTCTGCCATCTGCCACACTAAGATCAAATCACATGACTTGGAAACTAAACCTTGGGAATTTGTTGTGTCCCGCTGAGCCTGGCCATTAACAGATAATTAGTCTGGTTTTAAAAAAATCTTTTGAATTCATTCTGCAGCTGTCATATGCTAGATTAGAGTCTGTGTCACAGGTCCCTTCTTACTTGGAGATCTTGGATTTTTTTTCCAGTAGCTAAATTATCCCTTTCTCTACTTCAGGAAACAGCTTTTGGATTATCAAATCTAAACATGCAAACTTTTCTTTAAGAAGCCTGCTACACCTTACGTTACAGCTGCATTTGAAAGAGATTCAAGACTGAATTTTCTCTGTTCCTCTTCATAGTAGGCTGTGAAAAGACTTTCTAGTTTTGAGATGCGTCTTTCAGGTTGTCGAGTTGATGGATCTGTTATACTAGCTGCTGCTTGGTTGGCTGTAATCAGATTGTCACTCTCTTAAGTCTACTAAAGCAATACTACTGAAATGTTAAAATAAGGACTTTTGTTCTAGATACCAGTCATTAAGAAAAATTGCATTCTCACCCATACTAAACTAATGGCAGGAAACATGGAACAATCTGTCAGAGAGGAAAGGGTATAGTCATCTTTAATATTTAAAATATTAGTACCTGATTTATTTGCAGTGAAACTTTAAGCGCAGTAATCTGAAGACTAGAGGGAATATAATGCTGAAGTAAACAGTACTGGCCAACTTTTTAAGTAAGAGTTTTCCAGCACTTAAATGGAGTAAGGTCTTGAACTTCGTGAGCTTTGCAAAGGATGATAGTATTTTTCACTGGAGGCAGTGAAATTTATTGTTCTCATAGCACCTCTGACACAAAGTCAACCACCATCTTCTGTTGTTCAAGTTTGCCATTTATGCTGTGTTCTTAAATACTTTTGTTGAAATTGATGTTTTATTTATTGATGTATGGCACAGGGTCTCTGCAATCATGGGAGACTTTTGTACCAAAATATTTCAGAAGAAAACAAAGGACAGAAACAACTAGTAAGCTACAGGACAAGTTAGATTTTTGGAATGTAGTCTGGGTTGGCATTTCTTGGCTTGGCCTGTCTTATCTCTAACCTCCAACTCATCTACTATTCAGTAAAGGAATTCAGTTCTGGATAAAATTATTGAACTTTAGATTAGATTTAACCAGTTTGATAAACAAAAAAAGAGCTGAGTACCAGAGTGCCAGAATCTTCCTTGGAAGTACTTTATGAAGGTGCCATTTTCTTGCTTGTTGATAACTTGCTGTTTCTCTTTTAAAGAAATCATGGTTCTTGTTGATTTTAATAGGAATTAAATTGAACAAAATTTAAGCATAGATAAACATGAAGTGGAGCCTTAAGTAGAATTTGTTTTGTTCTCCCCATATTTTGCAATGGAGTATTGCAGGCATTTTGAACATACCTACATGGTGGTAGAGAGAGGCATTCAACAACAGCTAGCTTTGGCCTGTATAGATTGCAGATCTGGAGGTGGGCTATATCTGGCTGCAGATTGCCTGATAATGCATGTACTTACTATTAGCTAGGTAGATACTTGCAAGAATGAAAATGTATATCATCCTTTTTGAGGCAGGAAGTATTAAGCTTCTGTTGTGAAGAGAATCAGAATCTACCATGAGTATTTGGTGATATGTCTCAGATTTCTGTGAGAGCAGTAGAGAAACAATTTATTTTCATGTTCTTTCTCTTCAGTCTCTCTTCTTATGAGTCTTCCTAACCACATATCAGTATGAGAAAGCTTGTAGGAAGTTAGTATTTTTTCTTCTGATGTGTTTGCTTCACAACTAAGTTTCAAATCTTTGTTTCTCATTTTCCTGGGGAAATGAATAATAACTTTAATGAAGGAAATGTGATTGAATGGTTGGGTATCACTCTTCATGAAACTGAGATATTGTGACCATATGACTTATGTTTCTGGATTAGCTGTACTAATAAATGTATTTTCTAGTACTTTTTTTTTTTAGTTTTTCATCTATATATTATACTAATATCAAACTGTGTTACAAATATAAGAAATCTGAACGTTTGGCTGATAAAGTCTCCCAGAATCTGGGGCAGTTTTCATGTTACATGCAGTCATGTTACACCTGTAAATAACAGAGCAGTCAAGGTACATTTAAAGGCAGCTCTTAATAACAGTCCTCCATGTAATCACTTTAGGAGTAACAGAAGTGAACAACCTGTTCAAGTCTAGAACCAGAAGGGACATCCTGGCTGGGAATGTTCAGTTGCTGCACTGGAATAGGCAATCTAATACACTTCATGTCCAGAAAGTTCCTCAAGAACATCCACTGTGTCTTTTTCCTTCATAGTGCTTGCCACATATCCACCCTCAGCACCAGTAATAGACTGAAGACTGCTTGCCAATCATTAAAAATTTGTGACTTTGTGTACTACAAAGAAAGAGTGGGAGCAATCAAGAGTGTTGATGAAATTCTTGCCCCCTACAGGGTCACATAACTATAGATGGTATAATGCTATAATGTGATGGAAAGCACAGCAGTGATGGTGGGGTAGAAAGCCCTAGGCTGCAGTATGTGATGATAAACCCAAACGCAGCAGCCACAGACATAGAAATAAAGGAAGAAAAAAAAAAACAACAGAAAAACTACTTACCCTTAGAAGGCCTCAGGTACACAGGGATCTACAGCAAAATATCTTTACTTCCACTGCCAACCCTTAAATGAGGTCTAGAATGGGGTGGATCCTGGCTCCACCACTTGCAGTCACTCAGGTACATTGCTTGCACCTGAGCTCCCCTGGGTTGGCCCTGCCTTCCCACTAGGTGCTCAATCACTGGTTTCAGGCCGTGACTTTGCATTTCTGCTACACATGGGCTTTTCCAAAATAATTCTAGCAACTGGGTGATGCTTTAGCTTTCTGAGTAAAGAAAACACTAGTGTAGCTGACATGTGACATATAAAAATATTTCCTATGTTCAACTTCTGAAATACTCAGTTACAAAAAAATTGATATTTATATTCAAACAACCTCTCTTTCTCCATCTATTTGTTATTGAATGTACAAAATTTAGAACGGTGTTATAGTAAATGGGTGAATGAGGGTGTTTAATTCTTCTTCTTGAGAATTGCAGGTGCTTAGCTGGAATTACTAAAGTAAATCTCATGACTTGCTTGCTTGTTTTGTGAGGTGAAAGGTTTTATTCCAAGAGCATCTAGTTTAGAACTTTATTTGCCGTTACAGTAGACGAACCTATTTTAACTGTGTCTGTGGTACACGTATGCTAATAGTAGGAATGTGCCTTAGTCATAATATTGTGGGAAAAATTTCATGGTAAAAGCCTCATGAAGAGATGTGCAGATGTTAGGTAGGCAAGGGAGATGAACATTTAAATCTTATTTGTTGTTTTTATTTTTAGGAAGTTTTTCATGCTCATTGAATACTTATGTAACAAGGGATGCGTATGATTGACACTACACATCTACTAATGGAATTTAAAAGATCTATCTATCTCCAATTTTGTTCCAGTACAAAACAAAAACACAAACAGAAAATTATCAGAAGCACTGAAACATTCTGTACCTCTAAAAATCATTAATTTAGCACCTTTCTTAATCTTATCTCAAACTTTCAAGAAGTCTTTTTTCAAGTCCTTAGTAAAAGGAAAAAAGAAAAATCAAATGAAATAAAAACACATCTTGTTGTAAAGCTATAAAAATACGATTAGCCAAACAGAATCAATAAGGCCAGATCACAGACACTTAAACCCTTCAATCTCTGATGACCTAATTTAATGAATGTAGTTTTCTAATGAGAACAAGTAGAACAGTGATCTACTTTATAAATTTGACATTCAGTTTTATCCCTGTGTATTTTAAAATTGAACTGAACATTTGAACTATTAGGATGAGGGTTTTTTTTCATTTTTCACTCCTGTACTCATTACTGAAATAAAGGATGGACTCAGAGCCTTCAGAAATTTTACAGAGAGAACAGACAGAGCACAATGTTGTCCAAACACACTTCATTTGTTCTGGTTCTCCTTAGTCCACTTTATTATAATACATTCCTTACCTTAAGTATTCTGAGCTATGGAAAACTATGCTGCTCAGGTATTAGTGGCAAAAAAAAAAAAAAACCACTGCAGTGATTTTCATCAACTTAAAACACAGTAGACTTCCAGATTGAAGAGAAGGACTCCAAAGCTACTGTAGCCAGCCTCTGAGATCGTTATTTCCTGCTCACACTGTGGGGAAAATTCTTGTGTAACATCCTAGATGATCCTTCTTCATCTCATGGGAGGTGAGAGCTAGCCCAATAGTGCTTACCCATTTGTCCGAAATGGAAGACTTCAGTTTATCCATCTGATTCAAATACGGATTCTTGACTAATAATAATAATAATAAAATAATAAATACTACCAGAAATACCAATACTAAAAACAGCTTTCGTGAAATCAGTCCTGTCACCAGAGACTTCCCTGGATGTTTGCATGGCATTTTGTTTTTCAAAATTATCTCTTTTAAGAGAAGGAAAGAGAAGTCTGTGGTATCATTGCATGCAGGATGATGCTGTCATGTACAAACCATTTTCTACCAACTCTTCTAGTTACAAAAGATATAATTAAAATTGTCAACTGGTAAGCTAAGGAAAACAAGAAGCATACATGCTCTGTTTTTTCTCAAGTGTTTGGACACAAGCACTCAAGAAACAGTGAGGTATATTTACAGGACAGTGGAAAAACTCTAAGAATAAGCTTTGGATATCTCTATTAAATGTGATTCCCTGTTCCTCTACTGCTCTTAGGTGTTGAGCATATATTTGCAGTAACTTCAGAATCTTTTAGTATTTTTTTTCTCCTTCATCTATCATATTCTTTTATTCCCCTTCATCTATAGCAGAGTTTATTGGTGAAAGTATCTTGAAATCACATCTGTGTTAGAGGAAAAATATGCCTCAGACTTGATTACACAATAGTGTTTGAAAGTGGATCTACCTCTCAACTGGAATCTTTTCCCAAAACTTTTCCAAAGTAGTAGTCTCTATGTTTCCATCTTGTCTCAAAAGCCAGTGGCTGTTGATATGTCTACTGGTAACAAGTATTGCTGATCATTGCTCTGAGCTTACATTCTTTGTTGCTGTAAATATCAGGGAAGCAGTGAGGGAAAGCTGGAGCCCAATATTTTCACATTCAGACCCTACCATGAATCCTTGTTAGGATGGTGGTACACTAGGTAAAAATTGCAACATTTCTTTGTTTGCTTAATGAAAAAAGTGCTCTGTGGAGTTCAAAATGACTTGGAATTGAACTAAAAAAGCATTAGCAGGTGTGCAATGAGATATTAATTTCTCCTCTGTAAATTGACTTTGTTGGGGGTGAATCTGAAGTCAGATGCTCTTAGTGACTTTTTTCTTTCCTTAGTGTTTTATATATCTATATATAATTAATCTCAAAATATTTTAAATGATTCATCCACTCTCATACAATGAGTCATTTTTAGCCTAACTAGCCTACTTAAAAATATTTTTAGCTAAGGGCTAGATAATGAATGGATGATTCCTAGATGTTTGTGAGAGATCCTCATCTGTAAACTGTCCTCAGCTGTCAGGAAACAAGTTATAGTTTTGTCTTATTCTATAAAAGTTCACTTTTAATTATCATTTGCTAAAATAGAAACTGTAGGTTTTCTGTGAAAAGGAATATTTAGGATTCAGTGAGAAAAGTGACCTTTATCAATTACATTCTTTATCATATATGTATACTTGAGTTTGTCTGTATATTTTGTAAAATACATTAAAAATGTTTTATGAATCTGTACCTTCAAAATGACAAAAGTAATATATTTTTAATAGGAATTATAATGTAAGCAGATTGTTCACTTCTAATATCCAACTGCAGTAGATTCTTTGATGGTTAAATCCAGCTGCTAGTTCTTATATCTTAAAGCTATACTTAAAATCTCAACATTCATGAACACATATCCAGCTGTTTTAAAGATTGAATTCTCACATCAAAATCTCAACTCTGAGAAATTCATTTCCCAAAATACCAGCACTTATGCCCAGATAAGCTTGAACTTCTTGGTAGTATCTGGGCCATCTCCAGCTGCGTGGTTACAGGGAATAAGCAGAACTTTAGGCAGCACTTGACAAACCAGTCATTTTTGAAACTGCAATTACAAAAGCTCTGGTTGCAAATTGCTAGTGGTGCCTCACTTCTGTAGCATAAATGGATATCTATCTTCCTCTAATTCACTGTGACCCTCCTCCATCACCTTACAGATGGGATTTGGTTCTGATTTATGTTTCTAATTTTTTTTCTATTTGTGGTGCATTGGAAATACCTCCAGTGATTTTGGTGTAAAGGTGTTTTTTCCCCCCATTTTTTAAGCATCAGTAGTGTCAGTGGGTGATAGGGAAGTACACAAGTAAAGTACCTCATCTCTTTATAAAAGTGTTTGAAACTGTCACTCCCATCTCTAACACAAACTTGGAGGCGGCTGAAACATGTATGTGTTTTAAGTAGTGTGATTTTCATTATGTTATTCTTAAATGTCGCTTCCTTTCTATTCTTGCTGAGTTACTTTCCTTTGTATACTTCTTGCAGCAGTAACTTGTTGATGCACAGGGCAATGCTTGAACTTTTCCGGAGTATTTATGTAAATTTAAACTGGAGATGATGCTACCTAATGAAAGTAAAGCATACTGTGAATCTAGGGGGAGATTGCATTTCTGCTGTGAATTTTAAGGTGTTTTTTTTTATTTGTATTTGTTTTTTTTCAGCCTACTGTTTTTAGAGTACTTCAGAGTATTACAAATAATTGACCCAGAGTCTTTTCAGGAGACTGAGAAATTTTCCTGAACTTGATTTTTGTACTGCAGGCACTTTGTACTGTGTCTTTTAGACTGTTCTCCAGGTAGACCTTCAGGAATATCCATTTTGGTAGATACTGAGTTGAGAAAATTCAGCACACATCCAGAAAACCTGACCATCTCTCACTTGCAGGCTTTGAGCTGTCATATTTTGTTTAATCTGGATCTTACGTAGAAAAAAAAAATCAAAGAAATTAGTTTTAGACCTCAATACAGGTCTTTGCAGAAAGCTCCTTTCACTCTTAGCATGTAACCAGATTTCAGGATGACTGAATTATTGTGAGTTTATTAATAGTCCTCTCTCCTTTAAAGGCACCATTATGTAACTGCCATGTACGGAATGTAAATATTTGTATAATAATTACACAAAGGATTGTTTCAAATTGATCCTTTGAAATTCAAACAATTTCAAAGGACTGTTTCAACTAGTAAGTAGAGAGTTTTAGAGCAAAAAATATTGCTACAGTCCCCTTTCAACAAAAGAAAAACCTGGCAGGAAAACATGCGTGGAATGCTTAGCAGATGCAATGTGATCCATGGATTTCTGAAGAGGTGCAGTTGGCTTTTCCATACAGTACTTGAAGCAGCAGTTTCAACGTGGTGTTCATGGAAAGCAGATGGTTTGTGCAAATCCAACTAGGAATAGTAAAGTAATATGTGATCATTTTAAATTCCCTTATCAGGCATCTGCATCTCCACCAGAAATATTCTGGAGTCTCAGGAAAATAAAAGAAAGAAAAGAAACACTCCGCTGATCCATATGTGCTTTCAAGAAAACTTTTAAGATTGTGTCTTTATTTTGGGAATAAATGAGCCATATTGTCTCTTGTTCTTGAGACCTTCCACTTGCAATTAAATCGAAACCTGTTAAAGGCAAATAAGACTACTTGTATCAATACAAACTATGTTGCTAGACATCTTCCCTAAGGCAGCTTCTATGAGAGTTGCTTCTTTGGGAAGGCTTTGCAAACCAGACAGGTATCTGCCAGCCCATTTTAATGTACCAGTACATAAAATGTCAGGGTAAGTAAAATCAATTAACTATGATCAGATATGCTCATGTAGATAAGAATTAGGGCTCTTGCAGTGAATTTGCCGAAAGTAGCTGGGCTTGCATTCTAATTTTGAAAATCAGTTGATCACTGACAGGGCCCCACAGAGGCCTGATTGGCACACACAGTGAAACTCTACCCAGAGCTAGTAAAAACAACATATGTTCCCAGAAGCTGCTTAGGAAGCTCTTTAAGCACAGGCGAATATCTACGAAAGTTTTAGACCCTGAAAGTAGAAATAAGGACAGCAGTAACCTCCTAATGAAGGAGCAGTGGCAGAACTATACTCCTGCTTGAGCAATAGCAACTAAATGGATTAAGGCTAATACTTCTATTAAAAAGTGTAGGAGTGAATAATTCAAACCAGAATTCCAGTGTGTACAGAAATTCTCTCAAGGGGAGGAATTGCAAGAGAGGAAAGAGTGTACAGTGTATCTACACTAATTTGTATTGCACATAACTAATATGTGAGATTCAGTGATAGTATCCTGACATGTTTTTGTCTACGTGCCTGCTTTCCATTTTTATGGTCTGTATTATTTCAGGACTGTGGTGCTATTTCAGCATTTGAAGGGAATGTCCAAAATCATCACTGAAGAAGCATGTGTGCTTTTGCAGAGCATCAGATGCGTATGGCCTGAGGAAGAAGAGAATGACACATTTTATGCAAAATATTAGTCAAAAGGGAAAATTCCTTTTTTTTTTTTTTTTTAAGGCTTTTTCAGGATCAGGCAACTGAAAAGTTGAACCATGCATGTAATGGAAGTTAGCAGAAAGCAAAAATATTAATCACGTTATATGCTGCTTAAATTAGGACACTGCTTACCATTTGGACATGAAAGGAATAAATTCTTGACCTGACTACAGAAAACTGTAGGAATGGTATTAGTGCCATGTTGTTGTATGTGTAATAGGAAGTAGCTGGTAATGACAGCCTTGCCACAGTGTTACTTACATAATTCCTCTTCAGAGCAGATGCAGTATCTGCTCCTGATGTGCTGCTAAATAGCGCTTCCTGGCACTGCTGCTAGTTGCAAAGTATGTTTGTGATTTTGGGACAGCGTATGCTCCTTTCATACCAACGTTTTGCAAGGTGACTCTAGTGTATGATGTGCATTTCTGTGCAATTGCATACCCAGATGCAAGCTGTGCATTGGACTTGTACTACATACCTCCCTTCTGCGTGGATCAGGCATGAATTTACTATACGTTTCAGTTCCAGAAGGATCACTTTATAGAGAAGAGGTGCAACTGCAGCATGACTTTAAGTTGGCTGTGATACAAACAGCACTGAACTGGCAGCAGCCCAGTCTCAGCTGCTGGTGGTGGGACCCAGAATGCTGAGATTTTGGCTCATGCAGAGCTTTATGCTAGAGCACTGCTGCCTTGGATTTGAGCAGAATCCCATTTAGAAATTGCATGCAGATTTATATTTCTGGAAAGCAAATGTTTGTTTCAAGTGAAATACCAGTGAAGCAAATAGATCTTTATAAGCATACAAATAGAGCTTTTTGAAATTGTTGCATTTCTTTCCTCAGACTGATAACTATTCACACTACAGATTTCCATTACCTCTGCTGGTAATTGAACTGGAGGATGTTCGGGCAGGGAGGAAGAAGGGAAGGGAAGGGAAAGCTGTGAGCGATGCTTTCTTCTGAGTCATAACTGGAATTAAACGTTTATCAATGTTGTACACACCTCTGTCTGTATGGATAAATTATTGCACCTGTATCTTAGTATTTGTTTAACTAATTCATGTATTATCTGAAGTGTATGTGGGCGTACCATGGTAATGCTGTATAGAATCCTGATAATTCTTTCTCTAAGGAGAAATCTGAGGGGGAGAAAAACTGACTGATCATCAATCCTGTCTGTGAAGTAAGTCTGGTCTTTTGTTTTGTAAACTTGTTTTTATTTTAGATTATTTAATGATATTGTTTTTCAGAAACGTGAAGTATGCTTATACGGATATTATTTATGTCTTTGAATTCCTTTTCAAACACTGAGTATGTTTCAGCCTGATATTTTAGATTGGTGCAATTTCCCAGAAATATAACAACATACCACCATCTCCAACCTCAGTATAATTTTTACCTAGTTATGGAATGAATTGAAAAGCTATTGCAAGTATACTTTTCAGCTCTTTATGAAATCATCTTATGTCTGCTTAGTCTTGGTTAGGAGGTTGTTTTGTTTGTTTAGGGAAAGGAAAATGAGGGAAGTTAGACTTTTTTTTTCTGTTTTGCAAATTAATCCTTGTAAAAGTAATGAAAAAGCTGTAATCTGAGGATTTCCAAATCTCGTTAGGTGTTTCCATCAGCTGCAGCAACAGGTGCTTTTTGAGCCAAACTGAGCAGCTTGATGCCAGCATCTTTAAACCAGAACAGAGCAAAGAGCAAAGTCATGTATTGCCGTAGCTCAGATTCAGGCAGACTGAGCTGAACCTTGATTAATTCCACATGTTGGCAGCTGTGATAGGAACACCATGAGAAATGCCAGAGAGGTGCTGCAGCCAGAGCAGCTCTCACTCAGTTCTGTGCAAAATAAAATGGTTGAGTTTCACTGTGGTTGATTTTAGGACCTGAAGACAGTGTCTGCTCACAAACAGTGGAAGCCTGGGATTGCAGCACATTATAGTTGTGTGCCCCAGCAGCTCTTCTCATCTAAAGAATCAAAAAAATGAAAGTGAATTTCATTCTTCTGAATCCTCTGTAGTACATAGTATATGAATTCCATGTTTTTCAAGTAAGGTGACTCTAGCTAAAGGCACTGATTTCTTTAGTAGTGCAGAATAGCGAGTACTGTGGAAAAAAACAATATAGCATATAATTTAACTGTATTTCTGTCATTGAATCCACAATATTTTACTAAACTGAGCTAGCTGTCTGTTCTTAGGTCTGCTTTTTCTTTTCAAGTTCTTTCTTAATACAAGTAGCTTTTATTTTTAGACTAGTTGCTCAGGACTAAGATGGAAGGTTAGCTGTATGAAGTCAGGTGCTATTTTTGGCTCCGCATTAGTCTTCCCAGTTGTGCCACTAAAGGAAAGAATCTGTTATGCTGACTTATTTGAGCTGCTGTGATTAATGCTTCTGTGGGCAAAGATATAATTCTGGTAACTGAAAATGCTGTGTTTTCCTCTTCAGACAGACTGGATTATGGTCATGAGTTGCATTAGTTCATTCTGCTTCCAGCTTCCAATTATTTCCAAGTTTACTACGGGTGTTGTTTCTCTGTGTAACTCTTTAAATTGAGATGTGTGATTTTGAATTTCACTGTTATGTAATACGCTGAAATGATCAAACCCTTTTTCAAGTAGCGGATAATATCGGGAGAAAGGTTGTTCTGGGGTATTTTTTGTTACAGAGAATGATGACATGTTTTGTATGGTATGAGTGAAAATTATTCAAAATTTACAGAATTTAGTCCCCCTCAACTGTAATTGTTCCCATATCTAAATAGCTGCACATAATTAGTGCAATATTTGTCATACTATTTTGCAGAAAAAGGTCAGGTCTTCCCTTTGGAAGACCAGTGAGTGGGCCTTGCCAAAAAGTCCTACAGTACTGGATGATACATGATAGGAACACACATACTGTGCATATTTCTAGAGCTTATTTTTCTGGCAGTCATTTCCGTTGCAGTGAAGCTGATCTATCTGTTTGAAATGCACCCAACTGCAATCTCCCATTTCCACATGTATTCATTTTCTGAATTAAACTCTAGAGATATTGAAAAATAGATGCAAAAACCTGTTTAAATTTAAAATTAAACTAAAATGTGGTATGTGCTGTATTCTGTCATCTGTTCCACATAGCTGCATGAGCTCTGGTGCCTGACCAGTCTGTTCATGCAGTCTTTCTGCATTGTCATACTGTATTAGGCGTTTCCTGGGCTTACTGCCAAACTTTTTCCATTTACAAGGCAGCAGGCGAATACTTAACATTTGTTTTCTTTCTTATTCTTCAGATTCCCTGTAGGACAGAAGGATTTTGTCTCCTTCGTTTTCACTGCTGTTCCTCATCACAGGGTATCTGTGAAAGAAGGTTCATTTTCTGATTATGACTCTAAGAATGTGTCACAGTCGATGATCAAATAGTCATTTAGGAAGTTGGCCTAGAAGCATTCTTCTTCTTTTCTTAAGGTCTTTGTTTCAATATTCTTTTTTTTTTTTTTCACTTTTCCTGAATAGTGTAACAAGCTGTCTTTACCCCAGGAAAATTTAATATTTACAAGTTTTTTTTTAATAAACATATATTCAAGAAACTTAATTCTTTTCTCACTATTTATTGAACTTAATGAAAGAAAAGACAATCAGACAATACCCTGTGGATGTTCTAACCTAGAAATCAGATTATAAGATATAGCTTCATGGCAGTGTCCAGCAGCTTAGTGAGGGGACACTACTTGATCCACCCGTAGAGAAAAAGGAGATGTTTTAACAAACAGGTTAATTGAGATTGTTAGGATGGTGTTAAAGCACCTGAGTAATTGCTAAAAATAAATCTTTTTTAAAACACTCTTTATTTTGTACAGAAATATAGGAGATTATTATAAAAGAAAATCATAGTCTTTGAATTACAAGGTAAATTTGCTGGTCTCAAAGCATGCACAGGCATATAACAAACCAGGTAATGAACATTTTTGTTTTGTAACAGTTGTTAGTTTTGCATTCTTTCTGCTTGACCTGACCTAGTTAAGCCTCAAAGATGGCAAGTGCTTCTTCAATATACCAGCAAGAATGTTATTATTCTACCTTAGATTCCAGATTTACCACATGTTCAGTCTAGCAGTGTTTTTGTTGCTTGTTTCTTGTGCACTCTAATGTGGGCTTCCATGCTTGCCTGGCTCTTGCACAGTTTATTTTTCACCTGTTTCTAATTCACTTAGCATGGTTGCCCTTGACACTATAATTTCTGCCAAGTGAACATGTTGTTAATTAAAAAGAATACTGGCTATTACAGTACTTTTTTTTTTTTTAGGGTATATCAAGGATTTACTGGTTTATGCTGGTTTATGATTTTTCTCTGTATGTGTCTTCTTCCAGGATGTATCCTGGCTACAGCTTGTATTTGGCTGTTCTGTCACAGTTTACTGAAGACCTGTCAGGAAATGTGTTTCAGTGTAAACAGGCAAATAGCTGCCTTAAGCTAGTGGTGAACCTCTTTTGTTCTGGTCTCGGTTTCAGTAGTGAAGGACACTGCTGGTTTAGTAAGTAGTTCAGAATAATGGTTAAACACAGTCTCTTTTGGCTTGGTCAAGCTGTTCTGTGGCAGTGCAGAGACCCAGGGGAAGTTCCAAGGTAAGAAAATCTGTGTTAAAATCACAGTGCTCAGTAGGGGTGGGACTGCCCTTTTCACCTTCCTCTTTGAGTTCCTGAGGATGCTCAGAGGAAGTTCTTCCTTTTGAAAGTTAAGTCTGCCCTTGCTGGTGATGGAACTGAAATAAGAAAATGGACAACTGCCCTATTTCTGCAGGACTGCTTTACTTGTACTTTGCACTTAAGGACATACACAAACCCTTGAACTGCGGCAATGCTAACTTTGTTTGAAAAAAGGGAAACAAAAATGATAACTACAAAGCTAGCCTGTTTGGCAAAATAGACAAGTATTTTACTTTTGCTTACTCAGAAAGAAAAGTTGGTGCAAGAGGCAAAGGGCAAAAGTGTCAGGACAGCGTAGCTGTGATCTGGCCCAGTCAGAAAGGAGTAGCATTCCTCAGGAGAGAAGTGGAGACCTGTCAGACTGAAGGCAGTAGCCTGGAGGTTGTATCTAGTTTTGTCATGCTGACATTTAATAAATTATTGTTATGTTTTTTTGGTAGGAATCCTGGGGAAAAAAGAAAAAAAAAAAAACAAACACATTGCATTTCTTTAAGAGCTTCCGCATTTAATGCCTGTCACTACTGCTGAGCTGAAAACGCATCCACAAATCCAGCTTTCACTAGGCATGCTGCTTCTCTTAGTTTTTCTTTTGCCACGTATGTTATGCACTTCCTTTTTCAAATATTTACATCATATCCTGTTTTCCCTAAAGCCAGTAAGTATATTTTTTCTTTATTGTTTAAAAAGAAATAAAAATAATCTTGTCTATCTTTTCCAGTTTGGATGATGTCGTTCAATTTCCATCTGATGTGGGGATTTTGTCATGCAAGCAGATTTCCCCAGACGCAGGGTGTGGCTCTGCAGACTTAAACTGAACAGTCCTGTTGCTGTTACTTAAATTGAATCAGCCATGCTAAATTGAACCAAACCGTTTGTCTTTACAGCTCATCATTCTACGTTTAGAATGAAACATAGCTGTGCAGCTGGAATAAATAACAATTTATTCAGAGAACTCTTGGCTGGAGGGTGTTGATACTGATCTGCTGTGTGGTGGTTTTTTAATTTGTTTTAATTTGTCACCAAATTGTATTATCTCTGTTTCAGAGTTACATCACAAGCAGATGTGTTAAAAGCTTGATTTTTTTTGTACTAGAACTTGAAACTAGTTAAAACTCCCAGGTAATAAATAGTTAAAGAACACATTACTTTTTACTTAAGTGTGTAAATTTCTTTCCATTCCACATAGCCGTGTTTGGGATAACTGGATAATTCAGGAATATCTTTTCTTTGTGAGCTGCTGCATGGTTAGTTCACACGAATAAAGTAAAAATAGCATTGTCATAGTCGGTCAATGAAGAGGTCAAATATTGTTATGCTTTACATCCAGTTTTGCTACATCAAGAGCATTTTTGTTGGCTTGGCCTTGTGCTCTGGTTGCCAGTCATTGCTTCTTGCCTATTACTTGTCCTTCTTCTGGCTCAGTGTGCCGTCGCAAAGCTACACTGGATGCTCTGACTTGGCTTGAATCTTACAGGTATAATATTATTTCTCTCATGGAAATATATGCCATTTCTTTATGAAATATCCAGGAAAAAAAAAAAAAAAAGATTGTCATAGTGTAACTATAGTTGGCTACAGGTCTCTCTTTAATGTTAAAGATTTGAGAGGAATTTAATTGTTTAGTAGTTTTAATATGTTTATAAACAACTCTGTAGCATCAGTTCCTCAAAATCTTTTAGTGCTTTTTCCTCTGGACAATGAATATCTTGTGGGTAAGACTGTCATTCAGTTTTTCTATTTGTAGCTTAGCCAGAAAGGATAATTAGGAATTTCCTGATGAGTTCTGTCCAGAAAATTATTCCTGTGTCTTTTGATGGGAATGCATCTTATTGTTACATTCAGAGGTAGGAGTTGGTACAAATTATGTTTTTGGGCTCGTGTGATGGTAGTGGGAAAGGGATTTCTGTACAAGTCAGTGTTTATATGTTCTAGTTCTGTAGTTTGATCTGACAGACATATTTCTTTGGAAGAAGGAAACTTAGGTTGGTTATAAATATTTGTCAGAAATATAAACCGACTTTAAAAGGAAAATATGATGGTTGTACATTCAAGGCCAGGCTGGATGGGGCTCTGAGCAACCTGATAGAGCTGTAGGCGTCCCTGTTCATTTCAGAGGAGTTGGACTAGATGGGCTTTAAGGGTCCCTTCCAACTCAAACAATTCTATGGTTCTCTTTGTTACATTGAAACATTGTATGTTTTCAAATGCATGTATTTGAACAGAAGCAGTGCAACATGACAATAGCAGTCTGGGCTGTCAGAGAAGCACAAATAGATCACTTTGTACTCTAAACAAAAGGAAGGCAGTGGAGTTACCAACAGAACATAAGGAATGTTTCCATAGGAAAACATGTATTTAGAACTGCATCTGTTTTTTGTCTTGGGAACTGTGCTTCTATGACTTCATTATGAAGGCCTAGAAAAATAACTATCAGATCATACTTACAGGAAAACCAACCGTTTCTGTGAACTTAATTTTTAAAATACTTTTCTCACCTCTCATTTTGGATTGGGGGGGGTGGGGGCTTGTTAAATTTGGAGTGGATCTTTTTTTCCTTGATGAATGTGGTTTTTCCGGTATTTCCTTCTGGTTGTACAGTTCACATGTAATCAGTCCAAACTACTTGTAGGAAGGAGGACTGCCAGTATTCACTTTTGAAATATAGCAATCACGTATGTGGATGTTTCTCATACTTGCATTTATCTGTATCCAGCTGTACGTGTAATTTAGCACCTTTTTCAGTAAGCTACAGCGCTGGTCTTGGACGGGTCAGGTACACAGTGTGTAAGCAAGCTGGCACACCGAGCACAGGTACTGCTGGTCCACTTCCAGCAGCTGATCACATCACTGATACTTAGGCTGTCAATTTCTGCTATGTATTCTTGCCTGAGGAAACTATAACTGTCTATGGAAAAACATTGGTGGAAATTAATACCTTCTCTTTTTTTTTAATTCATTTATTCCCCACCACAATGACCATTTACAAAAGGTTTTATGGTACACTTCCAAAAGTATTCCTGTCATCTGTTGTGCACAGATCATTGTGGATTCATTGGTATGTAGAACTGCTCTGTAAACAGCGAAAAGATGATACCACACATGGTATCATACATCTCCATGTATTTCCCACAGTCTGTCCCATCGTTCTGTCCTCTCTAACTTACAGCTTGGATATTACCCTGAATGTGTTAAGGAGTGAGGGAGAAGCTTTATATCAGAACAGCATTTAAGTGTAAGCTACTCAAAACAGCACTACAAGGGCACTGGCGGCACAAGCAAGCAAGTGATGGGTGTGCAGAGCCTGTGGGAACAGCCCCCACTTGGGGACTTTGGATGTGAGCTTGTGCTTCACAGAGTGCTTCCCTCTGTTTCCAGTGGCGCATCCAGAATGAATATTCTGAAAGCTTTCTCACAGCTTTTCTTATAATGGTGGGTTTGGTTTGCTGTTGAGTTCTCTGACCTCCTACTCCTTGCAGGTGGGAAGGATGCTTGGTCTTTTTTTCTAAAACTCACTTTTGCTTCAGTGCTGATGCTCCTGGCAAAAGGAAGAAAAAATTCGGAAACCTCTGGAAGGTTTTGCTAACATGAGATATGTTCCCCTCTACTCAATAACTCTCTCTGTTAGCAAAACTAACAGAGTTAGTACAAATTTAAGAATTTTGCTAACATGAGATATGTTCCCCTCTACTCAATAACTCTCTCTGTTAGCAAAACTCTTAAATTTGTACAGCCTTTTGAATCCAGTTGTTACTGCCTCTTTGGTAGCAATTTCAAGTACAGCTTAAAATGTCTCTAGGCAATGTGACTAGATTGTTGTCGGGACGAAAAGATAAAAATGAAAGGATTTTGTTAGTGGCTGGAATCCTTTGTCTCCCTAATGCAGTGAAAGAAAAAACTTGATACTGCAAGTGGCACAGCATGATGACGGTGCTGGAGGGGCACCTGCTGCTGTTCTGAGTGAGCTGCCATGACAACTGTGCTGCTTCTGGCTGCCTGGTCCCTTCTTGCAGAGCGCACAGGGTCATTGGTATTCTGAGCGCTGCCTGCTGCAGGCAGCAGCAAGCCCTCCCTCCAGACCTGCCAGCATTTGCCATTATCACCCTGGGTAAAATATGCAAATGGTGCTGACAGGTAGCTGGAAAGGGGAAATGCCTGCTTCCCTAGAAGCAGTTATTTGTTTCACCTGGTTAATTAAATGATTTTACCAAATAGTTCTATCTTTCCTAACTTCTGCCTATCTTTTACTTGCAAATCTGATTCAGGGCATGCAATGTTAAAAAAAGAATGTTAAAAATAATAGAGAAGGGGTGGGGGAGGTTGGGAGGAGGAGAGGATGTAAAGCAATTACACAGGAAAATGTTGATCAGTTTAGTTTAAAGAATTATCTTGCTACCTGTAATCTTTTTTTTCTTTTATTTTTTTTTCTTAGAGCGAGTTAAAAGGAGTTCATTGGGATTTATTTTGTGACATTATTGATTTTAATTTGTTCTAAAGTAGATATTTACTCCTACACAAACTGACTTCTTGAGGGTTGGTTGTTTTTTATTTTTATTTTTTTCTGTGATCTTCGATTTTGTTCCCATAATGAAGATCTGAAGTATTTGTCCTTTTGAAAGCCTCCTCCTTCTTGAAATAGATTGTAACATTATTACTGCAACAATTAAAAATAGAGTGAGCAGTAAAAGGGCATGGAAGAAACTCTGCATTTTGTTTTTTTCTTGAATACCTTTTAATAAAAGGGACAAGTGGTGGTTTGGTTTGGTTCTACGTGACATTTAAAGATGAAAATGAAATGCCTTAGAGCATTAAATATTACAGAAGGAAAAATTTTAAGAGTTTGCCCACAAGCCATCAGCATAAGAATACCGGAAGCTTTAGTGCTACCAGTAGGGTTTCCAGCTGTTATATTCAAAGCCATCACCATGCACATATAGGGAAAAGTACAGGTATACATGTAAGAGAAGGTTGTCTTGGAGGTAAGGAACAGTAGTATTTACATTCTTGACTGTGAGTTTTCCTGCAGATGAGGAACAGCTGAAGTACTTGAGAACCACAATGACTGTTATTATAAAAGAACGAAAAGGAGTACACAAACTTATTAAGTGTTGCTGACTAACAGAAGATTTAGCATTTGAAAATACTACATTTGTTTATTTTACTCTATTTGTTTTGTCATTAAGGTGACATGCTTGCAGGACTTCTTTGGAGATGATGATGTCTTCATTGCATGTGGACCTGAAAAATATCGGTATGCTCAGGATGACTTCGTTTTGGATCACAGTGGTAAGACTGCGTTTCCTGAACCCACTAGAAACCTACTCTAACCTCTGGTCAATCCTCAAGAGCTGTGTGATATAGGAAAATATGCATTGGAATATATTTTCCTATCAATTAAAGCATTTTCCCAACCCATCATCTGTATTCTGTACATCAGTTAAAATGCACGAACAAGTATGATCTATTTTCTTAGGAAACAAACCCTGTCCATAAAGTTGCCTGCAAAACAGCACTGCATTTTAAAAGGTTCGCTTACATCTCTAATGTTTCTAAAATGAGTTATAAACATTTTCTTTTGACAACTGTGGACTACAAGATGGTCTCCATGTTGTTGTCTTCATGTGAGTTTTGAAAAATCATATATGTAACTGCTAATTTCATGTCTCAGATTGTCCTGCTAAACAATTCATATTTCATTCTTGAATGCTGTAGACCAAATGCTGAGCTTGTTTATACTGTGAGAGCTTTGTGGGTAACGATAATTGCCCTGGCAAGAATCATCAGATTATTTGAGGACAGCTTTGGACTGTGTATTTATGCTGTTTTTTCTAATTGTTATAAACACTGTAATTTCATTAGAAAATCTTCTATTGTATTAAGTAGTATAGTTTTATGTCTAACCACAGTGTTTCATACAATTGAATGGATTGGCAAATTCTTCCCATTCTACTGTTATTTCCAACATGCTGCTCTTCCAGAACTACCTGAGTATGTTGATTCAAATAAATGGTATTTTTTACATAGAATTTTAAACTCGCTGAGATACCGTTGTATTTTTGTGCAGGCATAGGAGAACATGACTGTATCACCTCACACTGCAAATTCTAGTCTGGACAAAAATATAAATACCTTTGTAGATCTTATGGTTAAAAGTTTGCTTTTCCCTTTCTAACACACACAGACTAACTGAGCTTATTTCCATTGAGAAACTAGCGACTGAGGGTTTCTTTCTCACTTTCTCACCATTAATGGTCCGTACTTTCTGTAATGCTTCTGGAGGTCTTAATAGATAAAAACAATTTCAGTACAGAGTGGATCATGGCTTGGGTATACAGCTCTATGTATCATTTTTGATGATGACTTGATATCATAGTCATGGCATTGCCATTATAGTGATGAACGACAGGGACAAAATTAAGAGGGAAACTGATATGATTAGATGGGGAGAGATTTGCAATAGATGCTAACTGTAGGAATTAAAACTTTTCAGAAATGTCAATACATGTATGATTATTTATTCCTTTCCTGTTTGCGTCGTCCTTTATTTCAAGATTCATAGTTGATGGTAAATTACAGTAATCTGTTGTCTCAGCATTTTGGAAGCAATAGGCATTTTTCACCTCTTCAAAAATTGTTCACAGCATCAGTTTCTTGCAAAAGAACGTAAAATAAGTTTGCTGTGCAGTTGCTCTAAATGAAGCTGCCATTACAGCACTCAGGATTTACCGAACTATCAGAGGAACGCTGTCATTGACTGTCTTCAGCCATTCAGCTGTGCATAGGTACAAACTTGAATAATGGTCATAACCCAAGTTCAAGACTTTGAATATTACGTAAAGCACTTGGCTCAAAAATATTTATATGATATGTGGGTTAAGTTTTAAGATTGACTGTTTCATTCAGTTTGGCAAGCATATTTGGAAAATACTGATGTTCTTTTTCTGGATAATAAACAGCGACTGTAGGGCTTGGAGGAAGCTGGTACACTGAATTGTTTTTGAAATTCCATCTGCTTGGTTTGCAGAATGTCGTGTTATGAAGTCATCTTATTCCCGATCATCTGGCATGAGGTATTCTGGGTCCAAAAGTCCAGGACCTTCACGTCGAAGCAAATCACCTGCCTCAGGTACAGCTTCTAGGAAAGAGATGAGCACATAAAATACACTCTAGCAGATGTGTAAGGGGTTGCAAAAGCTGTTGGCTCTTTGTGAAATACAAGTGCTGTGCTTTGTTTCCTGATAAAAATGCTTTATTGGTTTCTCTCATAGATTTAATACTGGTGTATAATAAAATACGCATTTCTTTTTGAATCCTGAGAAGAAATGTTGTTTCTGTTTATTAATTAACAGGCACAAGAAGTTTCATTTTAAGAAGATTGGAACAATTTGTGCCACTAGTTTACTTAGGATATGCTTTCAGCATAGCACTTGATTTGCTTGCAAACTTAACTATAGAATGGCTATGTGGTTGAATTGATATTCATAAGAGTATAGCCTTAAATGTTTTGAATTCAAAAGCTTTTTCCTATATAAACCAAATAATGTCAAAATACAGGAGTTTGTTATTTGAAGCAGGTTTAGGAGCTGTTCTGGAATACAATTACCCATTAACAGAGAATATTTTTCTTCTTGTACTCTGTGTAATTTCAAAGTAAGGCTCATGTTGTGTATTTGATGGAAGTTTGACTGGACCCCATCTGTTCCAAATGCTGAGTCTTTTATACAAATAAATAGAAGGGAGAATCTTGTTTTTCCTATTTAATGCTGCATTTAATTTCTAAATATAATAAAACTGAATATATTTCTTTCCCTCAGACCTGGAGAAGTAGCCCTAAAATCAAACCATTGAATATGTAAATATACAGTGCTCTGTTTTGGTTGTAATTATATGTGTGTAAGCTCCTGTGCATGTATTCAAAACTGCAATATGTTCAATATTCTCATATCCTTATCAATATTTATTTTGCTTAACTGATGCTGGTTAAAGTCATTTTATGTCTCTGAGTTCTTTAAAAGTGGAGTATTTATCATCTGTTTACCAGGTTTGTATATTTAACTGAAAGGCTTCAAATGCTGAGTTTCACAGATGATCTGTATTTCATTCAATCCTGTTAACTGCAGTGAGATTGCATAGGATATGCATGGGATATACATAGAATATATTCATTATCAATATTGAATTTTATACAAAGTATTTAGAAATCAGCACTGTCATTTCCTTACTTATTTCTCCTTGAACACCTCCATTGGTTAGGTTAATCTGAAAATTTATCCAAAGTGTCTGGTATTTATCCTTCTATTTACTTGCCATTTTTTGTCATGTAGTGTTTAGTTATCTTTATTTTCCCTTCTTTCTTTCATGCATGTTCAGAGCTGTTTAATAACTTTTCTCCTTAATGTCTTTTTCCTTTGTGTTAAATATATGAGTACAGTTAAGAGGGGTGGCCACTACTCCAGTGCTTATTCTTCAGCAAAATCCCCAGGTGAGCCATTACTGTTATGGCTGTATATCACCAGTGTGTCTCCTTCCTCTCCATTTCCCCTTTCCTCTGCATCTGTGAGTATTTTTAAGCTTGAAATGCACATTTTGCATTTACTGAGCCAGAGCCATAATGCATCCAGCATTTTTGTGAAAAGTAGGTATTTGACTGAGATAATACAAGTAATACTTTACAGTTGTTTGTTGGACATCTGCTAATGGCATCAGTGTTAAATTTGTAAAGGTATAATCTTACTACAAGTAGAGGAGCAGTCTGAGAAGCAGAATGTTTGTGTATATGATAATAGAAATGTTCAACTAGTGCAAAAATACAGAGGTAAGATCTGCTGCAAAGAAAGGTGCAGAAATGTGTGCCACACCTTTTTATTTGCAGTCTCTCGCTCTCCTTTTTTTCTTCTGGTGTTTAAGAACCTAGGTTGGAATGACAAGAAACCTCTCTCAACCTTCAATTCCAAGTGAAAGTTTCGCTGGCGTTGCTCTAAAACACTAAATCTCTTACAAGTAACACATGCTTTCATTAGCAAATAAGTTGTGACTTTGGACCATATTAAAAGTTAACAATTTGAAAGTTATTCATAGGTTTTTCAGCTTTCAGCGTTCCAGTACGGTAAATTGTCACCTAACACGTACAATTTAGGAAAAGCAGAGATTTTTTTTTTCTGTATATTCAGGCTGCTGTACACGTAGAAAGAAAACTCAAAAGAACTTACACTTGGAAAATAGTTAAGAAAGGTGAGTTTTGCATATACAGGAAATTATCAGCAAATCAATTCAGCGAACAAGCTAAGTGCTAAAAATAAATACAGATTGCTTGTGTTTTCTGAGTTTAAAAAAAAAAAAGTACTGCTGTCTGCAAGGGAGTTGGACTCGATCTCTAGAGGTCCCTTCCAACCCCTACAGTTCTGTGATTCTATGGTCTACAGACATCCCTTTCAAATAGGATCCTTGGCAGAATGCACTATGTGTTGTATAATCACAGAAGGAAAATAGGTGGAAGGAACCTCAGGAGGTCATCTAATCACACCGCTGGCTCAGTGTGCCACCACACATGTCCAGCAAGCACAGCTAAGATACTAGCAAAGAGCTGGAATACTGTGAGTGTATGGTGGGATATTCTTCCTCAGAAGAGGGAATATTGTTAACCAGCTGAACTCACAGGTACAGTTTAGTGGTTCTGCCAGTGCTTAAAAGGATTATAGTGACGTAGAGACAGGTAGAGATGACTTATGGTGTAGGCCTCAATGGTTATGTTCGGGCAAGACTGACTTACCTATGAGTTTCATAAAAAAAAATTGTGAAGAAACAAAAATTATTTTGCTTCTGTAGTAATAGTTGGTCATTTGAAAGCAGATTCTTCTAATGAAGTACCTCATTTTTTGTTCATGTACTTTACAGCTTGGAATTAATTCTAACAGCATTTACTAGCCCTTTTCATCTTCATCCTTGCAAATTAGTACAAAACAAAGAGATGCTGACAAACCCAGTTTAAAGAAGTTTATGTAAAACAAAGTGATGAAAAGTAGCATATTGAGAGAGATCTGCAGGAGGGATGTATGCTTCTAAATTCCTTATACTACTTTAAAAATGTACGTAAAATGAAGTAACTTCTCTATTGTTCTTGTGTGCAACCCTTGTTAAAGTCAAACTCAAAAGTATGCTGAAATACTAAATATCTTTTGCAGAAAAAATTAAACTCTTAGTCCTTTAACAGGTTTGGGAATGAAAATCAAGTTTAAGATTTCAAGATGGACTTATTCTATAGCTAAATAGTTGTGCCTTAACATCACATATAAGAGAGAGATACAGTTATGAACAACAGGAATTTCTGGAAGTTGTAGTGCAGTCAGCCTGGCCTACTGACAGGTAGACTGCTTAAGTTGAAAAAATAGTATTTAGATGTGCTCAAAGAACAGGAAAAAAAAAACCCACCAAAAACTGTGTTCTGTGAAATGTTACACCAGAAAAGTAATGTATTGATACAAAAGGGAGAAACATACAGCCATGTGTTTCTGCTTATGAACACTTCCTCTCTCCATATTTGGTTGTGCTATATCACAGTAAATTATGGAATTTAAAGAGATTATGTCTGCACTTGCAAAGTACAGAGTCAACTTTTTAAAATTCTGGAAGAGCAATGTGATATTTGTGTATTTTCTTAATCCCATATCTAGCCACGTGAGTTTGGGGGGAATAACTGTGTGGCATGCCATCACATAATTTATTCCTAAATGCTGATGATCTTTCCGTACAGATTTGAGTGATACCTAGTCAGAAAGATATATTATGTTTTAAAGGAAGTTAGGTGGGTTTGTTTGTTTGTTTTAATCATCTTCCATTTGTTTGCTTTTATTACTTTTGGCAGTTAATGGAACTCCAAGCAGTCAATTATCCACTCCAAAATCTACAAAGTCCTCCAGTTCTTCACCAACAAGCCCAGGCAGCTTTCGTGGACTCAAGGTAAGTACCAGAACCATAAAACTATTCTATTCTCTTATTAACTGAATGATGTATTGCAGTAACACTGAAGAATAATTAAAAAAAAGTTACAATTCTATAGAGCAGCCTTGCTAGTATGAGGTTAAAGTGGAAAATAGAGCTGAAGTAAGATTTTTGTATTTTGTCTTTGGCTTGCAGGATGGAGCTCTCAGCTTAAGGAAGACTGAGGGTGGTGACAGTGGTTTGAATATGCCAGTTTATCCTTCAGGTTTTTCACTGTTTCGTAGATGGCAAAAATTCCCTGATTAATTTATATCCCCTTAGCATATATTAATGTAGTATCCTCTTCTGAATACATTATCATTCTGTAGCACTGCTCAAAATCTCATCTGAAGCACCCTTCCTTCACCTGTGGCACGCAGTTTCACTGCTTAATGCAATCTCCTACCTGAAAGCATGAGAGGGATTCCTTTGAGAGCGGCCTGATGTCTGGCAGATTTTTCTCCGTGTTACACCAAGAGAATTCTCTGCCTCTCCTACTTAAAAACGGCAACATTTACAGTTCTTAGAGGCTGCCCAGAGCCTTTTGGTAAAATAAAAGGAATGGTCTGGAGCACACAACAGAGAATCATACTGATGCGTTTGTGCAGCTGTCCTTTCAAGGAGAATTTTCTTATGGAATCATGAATTGCAGCTTTTGTGGAAGCACATTAGATTGCTTTCTCTCTGATTATTCTGATCAAGTAATAGCTCCCTTTGGTGAACACAACAGTTGTGAAGAGGCTGCATAATTCTGTGGATAACTTTTGTCTGAATTAAGGGTCTGGCAAAATAAAGTGATTTAAATAGTATTTAGATCTGGTTTTTGACATGCTAATTGTTCCCATGTCTTTGTTTTGCAAGGAGTAATCTTTTCTCAAGAAACTAGAGAAAAGACTTTGATTTACATGTTAAATTTCAATATATATTGTAGTTGTTTGGTTAATTGAGGCACATCATGTTGATGAGCTGTACCACTCCATAGCTGCTTTTTGTCCAAAGCAACATAGATTGATCTTCCTTTACAAAGCATTTTCAAGAGCTGCAGTGGTTCAGATACTGAAAATTGTAACTGTGGTCTTAAATTTGTCTTGACAGCTCTTGAATAAATTTATGGTAAAGGACACCAAAATTAGTGAACGTGAGGCTCTCAGATGGTTGTTGCAATATCTAACAAATGCTCTTTACTGAAATTTCAAGTTTCGAAACTAGATAATTAGGCTTTCTTTTTTTCCCCATGCTGTGTTCAATGTATTAAAAGCTCCATTAAGAAAGAGAAAATTCTGTTAGTGGCAAGCACTTTTCTGCGAAGTGGACATGTCCTGTTTTCCCTTCACTGTCAATTTCAATGAAGTAGGCTTCTGTACCTTTTCATCTTGGAATTTAATTGATGCTAGATATTAATTAGTCTTTGTGTCAAGTAAGTCATTCTTACATGACCAAAGAAAACAGCAACTGTAAATGAATAATCTCAGACCTAATATGCTACTGAAGTAGTGGGTACCCCTTGTTTTATCCCATTGAGATATACCTGTTCAGTAGGAAAATTCTAGCTGTATTCCTGAGACTAAAGATAGGAAAAATTAGTGGGCGAATCTCTGGATAATTTCCAAAAGGATCAAGAGCACTGTGCAGTTTCTTGGTTATGTTGTAGTATTAATGACAGTTTCAGTGGGAAGTATCAACATTAAACCAGTAAGAGGGAAGTACTGTTTAATGCAGAACAGGATTCTTTTAAGAAACCCATTGTTATTATTGTAAGATTGATCTTGGCCAATCCAGTGATGAAAACAGAGGGAAAGCACAGGCCAATTTTATGATTTTGAGATTGCTGAAGAATTCCTTGTTGCTACAACTGCATCACTGCACAGACAAGTAATCTGGTTTCCTGCACTTATTTAAAGGTACCATGACTGCAGCTGAATGAAAATGTGGATATAAATAAATATTGTGGCAGACAGTGAAGGTATAAAGAATATTTCTGATGATTTTTTGGCTTTGGAAATGCAATATTACAGCTGCCTTGTTGTTTAGAAGGCATGTATGTTTATTTTTGTAGAGCATGAAACCAGAATTCCTAGAAAAATATTAAAATAAAAATAACTGTTTCTGAGCCTTGGGAAACAGGAGAAGGGAACAAATCAAGGTTGATTTTTCTATTTATTTCCTGTGAAGAGCAGGCCATCAGAGCAGCTGCGCACAAACTGTCCTTTGTAAACAATGTTGTTCAGAAAGCCAGAGCAAAACACAATATTTGACTACAGATTAGAAGCTGGCTAAGTTGTTTGAAGATCAGCATAGAGCTTAAGTGATAATGCTAGTTATCAAGGCAGTAAACATGCAAAAGATACTGATTGTAACAGTAATTTTTTTCTGTCTCAGCCATCAAGTCCTATATCACATTCTCTGAATGCCACTTTTCCTTTAAAGTGAAGCCTTCTTAGTTCACAAGGATTCCTTCTGCTTTGCAGTGCTTTCTAAGTAGAAGTGCAGAATCTCCTTGCAGGAAACACTTCTGATGAACGGCTTATCTTTTAAGGGAAAGGTTTTCCGCACATAAAGTTGCGTGCTACTTTAGTTTCTGCTAAATTTTCCATGGAGATCAAAATTTGTTCATGGATTAAGAAATAATGGTAATACTACACTTGGTGATACACGACAAATGACTGAGATGAGTCCTGTTCTGTAGATAGGTCACAGCTGAATTGTTTAGCACTTGTCTTTGGTTCTGAGTGTGTGTTTACGAACTCAGATATGTAGTGCCATACAGGCTACTTTGACTCCTAGCTCATCTGGTACATGTGTTACTAAGCATGACATGTACCATAAAAATCATCAGAGACTAGAATAAGAATGAGATTTTGAGAAGTAGTGTCCTTACTTGGGTGTGTTTTGTTGTTCTCTACTGGAATTAAGTACCATGAAGTCTTAGCATCTTTTTTTTTTCTTTAACAAATAAATAAAGTTATACTTTGCAGTTGAGGCATTTCTTAGAATTGCCATTATGCTAAGTAGTAGTGTTTGAATTCATCTTATATTACTTTTTTGATTTATTGAGCAAATGATCAAAGAGAAAGGGCATTAAAACCCAATCCAACAAATAAGCACTTGCTTAACTTTAAGCTACTGATTAGTCCCTTTTACTTCAATGGAACAGTTAATTTGCTTAAAGTTAAACATGTGCTTAAGTGATTTGAGAGATTAGTACCTATCTTCATCAAGGCTGTAATCTTCAGTATTGTACACATGTATGTCTGCTAGCAGATGCATGTTAAGGAAATATGCATGGAATTATTCAGCCTAGGCAATAGCAGTTCTGAGAGGAGTTCTTTAACTGTTGCTTTTGGTAAATTTACAGTTAAGCATCTTTCTTGTTCATAGAGTGGATAAAAAGACTCAGCTATTCTGTGCTGGGAGGAAAACCAACATATTCAACTCTGTGTTAAGTCCTCTCATCCCGGTCTTAGGTTCTCTAAAAGCTTTGCATAACGTGGTGTAACTCAGAATCTCTTTAGGAGAAATGGTAAATCTTTGCATGGTTCTTCAGTGTTTCCAGAGCGGTGCAACAAAACGTATGACAAAATAGATAGGCATATCATGTACACTCAAATTACTGCTAGCAAAATCACTATGTTTTTATCGGCTATTTTACTGTTACAAGTAGCTCCTTGATAAAGTGTCATAGAATCATAGAATTGCTCAGGTTGGAAAAGACCTTAAAGATCATCAAGTCCAACCACAACCTAACCATACTACCCTAACTATATGGGTGGGTTACTAGCAATGTTGAGTATCACTTAACCATTAAGAAGTTGTTTTATATTGTTTTTATCTTAGGGATTTTGTTAGTATTGAGCATTGTAATAAACATTAACAATATGAATGTGTTGGAGGACAAGGACAGCAAGTTTAGTGTATAGTAGTACAAAGTTGTCAAACAACCGTAAGAGGTGTCATGGAAGCACTTGCATATGAATGTACAGCCATGTACACCAGACCAGGCCATTCAGTGACAGAAGCCCTCCTTTTCTATCCAGACAAGTAAGACAGACAGACACAAAGAAACCTTTAGGTGGGAAGTAGTAACATTGCAGGAAAACATGGTCTAGAAGGCACTATCCCATATGGCTACCAAGATGTTAGTTATTGAATGTGGAAAAAAAAAAGCCCAAAACATTTCCGCAATCATTTCTCATGGACAATTTCTCTAGCCTGAATGCAAAGGTTAGTCAATTAAGGTACCATTCTACTGCAATAGAATGTGAAATTCAATCTGTGGATCCTTCCTCAGACTCTCATGAGATGAAAAATAAAATCCCACCAGATGTATAGTTATCTGGGATTACTTTCCTACTCCTTCCACCTTTCTATTTTAAATACAATGTTTACATATTTTTCTGAGGTATGGTAGCATTTTGACTCAAAAAACATAATAAAAGTCTTCTGTGCTGGGTGAGTAGCATTAACTAAAATGAAGACTGACAAGCTGCTGTTTCTTTCTCTCCCAAATTGTAGACTCAGGCTCTGAAACAGATCTTAAGGGACCCTGGCCAGTCCCTCCCGACTTATCCATCACCTTACATCTGCATACTCATTTTAGTTCATCTCTTGAACTCTGTGATGATATAAAGGCTTTAGTGATTTTTGTTTGATCTTTTTTTGTTCTGGATACTTCAGATGTTTAAAAAAAAAAAGAAAGAAAATCCTACGGTACTGTATCAATTATTTGTCTGTAATATGTTAGAAACAGGTCTTTTACTATCAATGAAGTAATAATATTGCCTCAGATCTGAGTTTTCTAGGACTTGCATATGAGTGAGAAGGTGGATTTAAGTCCTGTGCACTCTGAATTTATCAAGTGTAAGGGGAGCAGTATTGAAAGAGAGCAATAGTGCTGTGTGGACTAGAATACAGGAGGAGGAGTTGTTTCAAAGTCTAATCTGCAGTGCAATGATAGATTCAATCTGTATTCACTAGTATTTCAGTGTGCATCCTTTTCTATGTGCAAATCCAGTCATGACTAGTGAACCAGTCAAGTGGGCTATCAGTGGTGCAAGATACTCAAAATACCATGTCACTGGGTAGCTAAATTATTAGAAATTATCTTATTAATAATTGTTACTTAATCATGAGTCACTTGTTATTAATTCATACCTCTTTCCCACCTTTTCTGGCTAATTAAGTACATCATAGACAGCTGGAGAGTATTTCTACCATGCTCTGACACAGTAGGGAAAGACTAGACCGGTTTTGCTGCTGAGGAACGGAGCTCCATAGACCCAGCTCCCAAAATACAGGTAGAGTGGGTTTGACCTCATCTCTAGAGCCATGAGGTAAATTATTATTGGCAGATCTAAGGTTAAGTTGCTGTTTCCAGTTCTGATCAATCATCTCAGCCACAACAGCAGCATTAGCACCTGCTCCTATCTGTTTCCTTCTTGTAAATAGTGTGGTAAGAAGGTATGTGCCTAGTCATGCTCTGACCTGATTATAAGGATGAAGGAAGGTGGAAAGGTGAGCTAAGTATTCACTTGTATTTTCACTCATTCAAAAGCCCAAATGGATTACTATTTTTGACTGATGTCTAATATTTTGCAGGGATCTCTTCTGTTATCCCTGTTTCATACTTGAAGATGTGACTGATAAGAGACAGACTTATGATTTTGCATCATTGTCATTTAACCCAAGTGTCCTTGTTCCTAGTTCTTGTTAAACAAAAATCTCAGAAAGACAGCTACATTAACATAGCCTCATTTTAGGTTATTAGCAATGAGTAGTAGTAGTAGCTGCCTGGTTGTCGTTTGATGGTACTGCTATGCCAAATGCTGGTAAACAGCATTGTTTTAGAGGCTCTGCAAAATTAACTTGTACAGCTGTACAGTTGTATAGCCACTGTACCTTTAGCTGATCTGGCAGCTCAACTGCCACTAGAAACTTAAGCATTCATTAGTATTTCATGAGCCTTTAGACAATATCCCTATCTGTCAGTTCAGTTTTTTCACTGACAATAGTGTTAATGATTTAAAATATTCTGCAGTGTAACCAGACAATGTCAGCTAAATGGAAAATGCTGCCTTTGGATTCCTGGTGTCATGTAAAGCCATTTCCACAGACACTGAGCTTAAGGCAGGGAAGCATTTTAATCCTTGATGTGGTGAGCAGTGAGAACTATTGTAATAGCTCATGAAGAAAACAAGGTTTTGGAAATTCACAGAACAGCAAGAAATACTACATAGAGAAGAGTGGGATGATGTAATAACTTTATATTTCTATATATTTTATTTAATAGTATTTACTAAATTATTAAACAGCATTTAACTGTAATGGGAGAAGTTATAAAAAACAGCAGCACATAGATCTGTACCTTATACCGTTCATTGCATTTGTTCATACACCGCCCCATTTTGAGATAAAAGTTGATTGCTCATTATGACAGGACAACTGTGAGTGGAATTGTGAGGATTCAGATCGAGGACCAGTTAAGTTGCTAGTGCAGCAAAACCTATTTTCATCAGACATCATCCTTCAAAACCAGTTAGATAATTGTTTTTACCAAGACATCTAACTTGCATTGTTTGTAGATACCCTCAATCTTCACATCCGTAAGAACCTAAAGTACAAACTTTTAAACTGTCAAGGAAATCTGAATATCATAGATGTTCTAGGCACCCTATGCCAAAACTGTGTGCTTTAAATGTAAACGAGTAGGGTCACGCAAGCACTTCCACATTACCTTCCTAGCATGCCTCACTGCTAATCTGAAGAGGGCACGGACTGACAGAGTTCAGCTGGGGAAACCTCCGGCAGTGCCAGCTGTGAAGTAGATGTGTTAGAATACACTGGTCACTGGATAGTTGTCTGGATGGCTGTCTCTGGGTTTGAATCTCTAGCTGACATTAAAATATATGTTACCCAGCATGCACAGTATATTGCAGCTGTCTTATTGCATAGACTGAAGAGAGAACGTTTGTGCAGTGGGAGAGAGTTTTCTTTGTTGTTAGCAGGCTTGCTAAAATGCGTTCAGCTATTTCTATAAAGAGGAATATCAAGTTTATATCTCAAGTTAGGTGAAAGACGGTGTTTTACGTTAATGAAGATGAAATGTGAGAAAGGAAGAGTGAAAATAAAATGAGAGTTGAAAAGTAAACTGACTCTGTATAGGTGTTTTTAGAGTTTTTTGCAAATTTTCTGCTGTTTTCTTTAAATTTCTTCCTGACTTCTCCTTGCAATTACTTTATCATGAATATGAAGATAACAAGATATGTGCTTTCATAGATCCCTCCACATGGTGGATCATCATCCAATGTGAATGGTGTACCTGAATCACTCCATTGCCACAGTCCTGAAGGTAGGCCACCAACAACTACTAAATGCCCTTGCAGAAATTTTGCTGTAAATAAAAATTAGTTTAGCGATGTTACATGTTAGCTTGCTGGTTTGTCAGCCACTCCTCCCAGCTTTGTATCATCAGCAAACTTGCTGAGGGTGAGTTCTATCCCTTCATCTTCTTAATTGATTAAGATGTTGAACAAGGCCAGATATGATAATGGCATAGCCTGGTTTAGGCTAAGCAAAAAAAAAAAAAACCAAACAAAAACTTGAAGCAATTGGACCAGATGCTGCTTTTTATCATATAAAGAAAATATGCATTTTTACTTGCCGTCGTGATTTTTACATGCACTGTAAATGAATCTTTCTTTCATATATGCAAAAAGTCAAGATAATACAGAAAAAGTATTTTGAGTTCAGAAAGTGTTCTAACTGCATTCCTCACTTTCAGAATACATCCACACTAAAGGTAATCTTTGAGTTATACGTAAAAAGGTCAAACAACTCTGTCTTATGTTGTTGATTCTTACATTTAAGATAAAAAAAAAAATAAGGGAATAAGCAGAGAGGAAAATAGCTTACACTTCTGTTTTGTATTTGTGAGTGTTTTAATTCTGTATCTACCTATGGGGGATATATGACACCTTGCTGACACCTCTCTTCAGTTTGTGTTACTGACCGTGCTTTTTTGCAGGTGTGAATGGAAACAAGTGCTCAGGGTCATCCACCATTCTTGAGAAGTATAAAGTTGGAAAAGTGATTGGTGATGGCAATTTTGCTGTTGTGAAGGAGTGCATAGAACGGTGAGCAAGGAGAATGTTTGGTAGTGCTGTTTATTTTACTGGATAGAACCCTGTGCATTAGCACAGTTGCATAGAAAATGAGATGAAAAGAAAGGGCAGTTACAAAGATATGCCTACAACTAGAGAACTAGACAAAGCAAAACACACAGAGCTTCCTACTGTTATTCCAGCAAAGGCACGTGAGAGCAGCAAAGGAACGTGGCTTTTGAATCCCCAAAGCTAAAAGAGATATCACCTTTTAATGGAGGCCCTTAAGGAAACGCTACAGATCTTCTAGAAACTCCTTCACACCACACATGGGACTGCTGGGGCTGACAGGAGATTTTATGTGGCATCTAAGCAGTCTTTCAGGGAGCCTCAGCAATTTTGGTGCTGTGGTATCCTTCTGCGTGCTGCTTAAGTCATTTTTCACAGCTTTTGGTATACCGTGAACAAAGTATTCTTAAAGGCATACAGTTAGTGGCAGATAGTCTGTGCTACTGACTCCTTTCTGCTTGCTTGTTCAGTGAGGTAGCACGGTGTGGAGCCAGAGACCTCAAGTCAGCCTTTTAATATTCCAGACTCTGAAATAGTCTTGTGCCCAGCTTCCCTGAGGGTAAACAGGATACCTTTACAGACCTGTGCTGTATTACTGCTCATTCTCTGCAAGCTTTGTGTCATGCTTTGCTGTTATTTTAAATAGAACAGATGATTTGACTGTCACTTTCTCAGTTTATGCTTTAGAAGCACCTTCTTCATCAATCTGAGAATTACGTCAGCTTCTTAAATATAACAAGGAATCTCCAATGTGACTATAAGTACTGAGCAAATTCAGCAAACGTCTGTAAAATCCATAGCAGTTACCAGAGTATTTGATCCTCATCTGCTGGTTTACTTTAAATAAACATCATTTTGAATAGGAACATCTCATTCCAGTCTCAGCAGATCATATATTCACACAAGGGCATTCTTGCTGAATCATGCAAATAAGCCAAAGGGGTTATGTAGTGAAGCTGAACACACTGAATGTATACGTATAGGTTACAATCCCTACCTTTATGCAGCCATAACTGTTTATTTTTTCCCCTCAAGAGAAAGGTTCCTTGATACTGTCTCTGTGTTATTTCTCTCCTTTACTGAAAAGAATATTGGTGGGTTATATGCAGTACAACATCTAATACTCTCTTTTGGTTTATAGCAGAAAACAACGATCGTTATTTTTAATACTAGATGAGGTACTAGCATCCAAGGTTTATATATTAAGGAATAAAGACTCAGGTGACAGCTTCTAGAGATGCTAGCTGAATACAGTACTGATAATGGAAAAAAAATGGCTGAGTGATCTGAGTACACTCCAAATAACTTCCTGTTGTATGTGCAGGGATTACATAATGCTTCTATCACTGTTAACATCTATAAACTACATGGGCTTGATGCTACCACCAAGAAACTGTGATCCTGACAAGCAATCCCACATTAGAGTGCAATCACTTCCCTAGTGCTTTAAAAACTGCAGGTCTCTTACAAAAATTATGAGAAGGCAATATAGCCAGCTGCGCTGAAAAAAGAATTCTGAGTCCATTTTATTCTGCAAGAAGCTACACATAAGAGGCTTGAGAGAAACTAAATGAATTATGCTTCACAGCGTCTTCCCACATGGTCTAAACCTGGCCACAAATCCTTTGTTAGCTGTAGAGCAAATAAAGTTCATGAAAGATAGAAGATTAAACGCATAAGATTGCATAACTTCATATTTTCAGAAATAACTACGGTGTATTTTGGAAACTGCATGATTTCCACTGAAAATGGGAAAAGGGCTGCCAGGTCACTATGGTTTCTAAACATCATCTGTGCTTTTTGGAATGAGGGGACTGGGCTACAAAAACAACCTTCACATTATTTAACAAAGATACAAAAATAAAAAGTCAAATTTAAACTCAAATACCTAGCTTCGTATATGGTTCCATCTTTATATCTAGTGAAGCATTATTAAATGAATTTTACATAAAAATAAATATAATGCAATTGTGGCTAATAATAAGGAGAGGAAATACCAACTATAAATGCTCTTCCTTTAATTTATATTAATTATTATACTTAATTTCTCATAGCATTATGTTTGAAAGCTTCAGTTGTGGAGCCAGGAAGCCATTATATCAGCTGTTCTACAGAACAAATAAAATGGTCTCTTTCTCAAAGGGCGCCTATACGTCTATATATGTGAAGATATGAGTCAACAGATGGATACTGACAGCTAGACAGAAGAATGCCAGCAACCTGTCAGACAACACTGGTCAATATGATAGGCAGTGATATCAACACACAAATCGTGTGTCTGCTACCCCTTGTATTTTTTTAGGTGCTGTAGTATAGCATTTGCAGGAGGGATTTGAAGTTGATTAATGAATTGGCTTTATAAGTGTTAGCTCTTATTTCAACACAGCACAAATGCTGAAGGTTTCCTAAGTGGGTTTTGCTGATGAGTTATTCGCAAACTTTCAGATAATGCACTTAATTTAGTATAATATAAATTGATTCTGAATTACACCTTGTGTTCATAGTAGATTTTACATCTGCTCTATAAGAGGACAGGATTTCACAGATACCATTTAAATAACACTTCTATCTGAAGACTGGATCAGGTTGTAACTATGACAACCTAGCAGATACAGCTGCACATTAAGAGCAGAGATTCTCTGCTGCATTTTTTCAATAATGGATTATTTGAATGTGAAACGTTAACTCAGTTCCTTTTTTGTAAGGTAGCAATTTTGATTTGCTGTATCTAATGCAAAAAGTACAGCGAGAATTAACTTGTTAACTTAATAATATACCTAATTTTTTCTTTTGTAATTGCCTGCAGTGTTTTTACTACATATGCTAGTGGTGCTCTGAGGCACGCTTAAGTCTCTTGGTACTAACACAAAAACAGTATAGTAGCAGTAGGATTTTATGACACTTTGTTTTGATGTTTAACTCTGCCTTACTATAATTAGTAATATCATCTTTGATTAAAGGAAAAAAAAAATGAAGGCAATTTATTTGTATTGCTTTTTTCTCTCATTTTTTCCCCTTCTGAAAAAATGTAGAAGATTTTTATTATTGCTTAGAGGGATAAAAACAAAAATAGAGCTCCTTCCTCCAGGGAGAGTATTTACCAAAAAATAGTTATCCTTCTTACTTTGGATATCACCGCCCTCTTAAATGTCCTGGCACTACAGATGATAGCTATAAAGTTCCATAGACTTATGAGGAGAGGGGAAAAAAAAAAAAGAAAAGAATGAAATACAAAATTATCTCCTAATAAATTCAGCAGGAATTTGGACTAGTATATAATGAAATGCAGGGTTTTAGCTCTGCTGAATCCTATCGATTTTTTTTTTTTCCACAAGGGTATCATTTTTTTTTTCCTCTCCTCACACATAAATGTGGATGATTTTATCTATAAAGCCTACCAGGTGAACAAGGCAAAGTGGAGAGCCCAAGACAAATTCTGCATGTTGCAATAAAGAGGTGAGAGGGAGTTGTGCTAGGTCACAGAAGAATGAATTGCAGCTGGAGCCTAGGAATAATACAGTAAGTGAGCAGGGCTGTGGTAGTCAGGGAAACAGCAGGCACAAATGTTGCTGAGAAAATGAAAAACAAAATGAAGCCTGTTCTGTGCATTTTTTCTCTGCAGCCTCCATGGGTCAAGGCATTCTGCTTTGTATATTTCTTACAGATAATGCGACATAATGTTGACTGGTTCCTGATTAACATTTTCATATTTTTCTCACTAGATCCACAGGAAAGGAGTTTGCACTGAAGATTATAGACAAGGCTAAATGCTGTGGAAAGGTAGCGTGCAACAATTTACATGTTTAAGAAAACTAGCAGAAGCAGCACGAGCAGCTGCTCATTAGTCATAAATGGTGGGTGTGTTTGGGTTTTCTGACTGTTCTCAGAATATCTGTTTAACAGGGTGATATTCCATCCAAGAAGCAAATAATAAAAGTTGTGAGTGTTAGTCTGCTAGCTTGTAGAGTAAAAAAAAAACAAATTGTCATGCTTTTTATTGAATTAACAAATACCAGTACTGGTCCAAAATGAAATCAGACAAAACATAGCCTAATTATTTTGATTTATAAAATACAAGGGAGGAAATTTCCTGCTACCCCTTCCCTTTCTACCTCTTACCCTTTTTTATGGCTGTACATACTCCTTTTTATACAGAACATGGATTTGGGAAGAAATTTTATCAACCATTTCTTCTTGTTTATGTAGTTAAATGTCCTGTAGAACAAAGACCCCTTAACAAGAGAGTGCTGTATACTTTATTTTTAATACACTAAAAAAAAAAAAGTCCCCAACAGAAGAGCACGTTACATAAGAGAAGCAGGTATCCTAGAGTGTCACAGACCTCCTCCCAAGTACACACATTTAAAAACAAGGGAAAAAAATAAAAAACCAAGAGGTAGAACATAGTCAAGAATGGAGACTAAATGTTGGAATAAATGACAAAAAATAAGACTTCTATTTTCACTGCTTTGCAAGACCTTAAAAACAAAGGACTCTTGAGGAACTTATGACTAAAATGGGTCATAGTGTATTGTTAGCAAAAGCAACACTGAAGGCACAGTATTAAATAGCAGTCAAATTTTGGTTTAAAGACTCTGAGATAGGAAATAAATGGCATTCTTTCAAGTATGACTAAAAGGACAGTCTTTTTTGATGCAAATATCCAATTTCATATGTAAATGATCACAATGAAATGATTCTGGATTTATCTTTGCAACCAAGTTACGGTTTTAGCTGTTTTTTATCAATTGCATAGAGTAACTGTTCTGCAGTGTTATATTCAGAGTTGTAAATGATAGAAATGACCTTGTAGGAAGATGTTGAAAGTCCATGTCATGTTCTTTGTATAGTAAGGAGCTGTACACTGCTTTATAGTGACACCCTACCTGCTGTGATGACTTGCTCTGGAGTGGAGGTCCTCTGACAGAAATGGTCTATCTGTGCAGATTTTAAGTTAAGTTGCATAAGGAGATGAATATTCTTTCCCCCTATTACTTTATCTCATATCTCTAGGTTTATTTAATGGAGAATTTAGAGAGAAATCTTAAAAATGTATAACCACAGGAAAAACAGTGCTAGAATTGCCTTTGTAAGATTAAAATGTAGGCATTTCTTTGGCTGTGGGAAAGGTGAACCCATGTGTTTTACCAAAAAAATAAATATTTTTTTATTCTTTAATGCATTCAACTTCAGATATTTCTCCTACTTGTCTGAGTCAGCCTTTATGAGGCTGCCATAAATTGGAACAGTCCAGAGACCATTCTATACAGTAGAGTTTGGAATTCAGACAGACTTTCTACTTACCATTCTTGCTGCTTTAAAACAAAAACATTTAAAAAAAAATTAACACATGGTTGCATGCTTGTCTGTTTTGAAGAGACCTGTGTCTATATAGCTGCATACAGATGTATGTGTACGTGCAAGCAAAGACCATACTTAACCAAGTAAATATTTAAATTTTGCTACAAGTTAGTCCTCCACCCTCTCTCCTTGCCAAGATATGTCCTGTCCTAAAAACAACCATCTGGATCAAATATGTGTGATTTGTATGCTGCTCACTGCTCTCTACCAATTTATCTTAGATTGACTAATGCATTTTCTATAAGAAACTTAAATGCTAATTATACAGCAATTTCTCTTTAAATAATTTATTTGAATGTAGACTGAAATCTATACTGCACTATAAAGGAAGATGTTAAAAAAAGGTTTGAAAACAATTTTTTTTAATGACAAAATAGTAAAAACAGTGGTGTGGTTGAAACCAACTGGGTACACACTAGCCAGTGCTTTGAAGACAGGTATCAAAAGAATAGCTCGACAATGTTTTGGAACCTTTTTAAAATGAGCATTATTATTACTGGTTTTAAATAAAAATAACTTCTACCTGGGTTTTGTTTAAAACAATTAACAATTTAGTCAAATTAAATAAAGAATACATAGGTAAAACCATTGTGTCTCAGTCAGAGTCAATGGATATAATAAATTGAATGTTATTTGTTCTTTGGGTAGAAAAATATATTAAAAGATTCTAGTTTTTCTTTGGATTCTTAACACTAGTTTTGAATTTACAGGCTTCCATCCCTAAGGCTTAATATGCTGTGGCTGTTCACTTTTGTCTGTTGATGAGATTGAGCATTGTGTTCAACAAAATTGCTTCATGTTTATTTGTTTTCTTCCTCCAGAGCACCTTTGCTTGGAGCAGACATATGTTTGTTCAGAATGACAATTGATGCTCTTTCAAATTGAATTTCAAAGGTGTGACTGTTGAACCCGTATATGCCACACCACGCTCACAAAATGAGATGCACACATGGCATGTGGTTTCCGAGTTACACTGCCACGTAAAGCTTTGCAAAAACACAATGCATCCATAAGTAAACCTGAAAATAGAAGCTAAAGTAGTGTAAGATCTTTAATCACTGCTTATGCACAGTGGATCACATCTACTTCTCGTGCTCTGCTCACAAATGCATGAACTGCATGCTGCTAATCAGTGCATTAAACATGAATAAGTTCAAACTCAGGTGAGATGAGTTCTTACCTGCCAAAGGAAAGGAAACTTATGTTTTAGGCAGGCAGTGTTACTTATTTTGCAGGGAACCTAAATGCAATGACTGTATTCCAATATTTATAAAGAAAAATGCCAATCATTATTCCAGTGGAAGAAGCATGTAATTTTCTTCACTCAACAGGGCTCACCAAATGCTAAGATATTCTGGAAAGCCAAACATTCTGAAACTAATTGTTCTGTAAACCCATTACTTTCCCAGAAGTATATAGAAGGATAAATTAAATGCAATCTGTGCACTGTTAAGCTGTTTGGAGCCACAGCAAGTTTACTGAGCTGGTACATATTTTGCAGATTGTAAATCTGAAGATACGTATAAAATGAACTGAAATCCATAACTAAAGCAGATATCATATTTTTCCTATGTATAATCCATGTCCTTTTTTAAAGTGCAAGTCCTTGAAAAATAAATCCTACATAATCTGTCCTTGAATATCGTATGCTAAATGAGAAGTGAAGGCTGGAGAGGATCAAGAACATGTTAGCTACTGCTGGGAGGTGGCAGCTTACAGTGATCCAAGTCCAGAGAGGTTCTGAACCTGTTAATATCCACATAAGAAATACTGCACTTCCTGAATTGATGTCCTGTTCTAGAGTCTTTTTTTTAGAGATAATCCATGGGTTATGTGTTTGAAATATGTTAAATTAAATTTCTGGTCACTGATGAAGTACAGTTGGGCTAAAATACAAGTTCAAATCCAGCATCTCACAGTAGCCTTTACTAAATAAATGAAATAAATAGAAAATGGGAGCTCCCTGAAGAGCTGATCAAAAGAAATCTGAATGGGCCATTTCATCTCTATTCATGTAAACCTCTGTATTCTTTACTGACAGGAACACCTGATTGAAAATGAAGTGTCTATTCTACGTCGAGTGAAGCATCCAAATATCATTATGCTGATAGAGGAAATGGACACTCCAACAGAACTCTATCTGGTGATGGAGCTGGTCAAGGTAAGACTAAGGAGTTTTTTTTAAAAAAAAGAATAATTCTCTGTGTTGGTCAGGACATAATGTCTAGGAGATATAATCAGATAAGATTTAAGTGGCAATCCCCATTTTTAATCATGCAAATACTCTTATCAATCAGTTACATTAGTGGCATTTGCATCTCTTCTGTTGTAATTAGACTGTTAGACGCAAATTTGAGGGAATCTTGGTAAGTATGTGTGCAGCCTAGAGAGAAGTGGATGGTGGTTTTATATCATGTTTACAACACGCGGAGGCTAGCTGTGATATGCATATAGATGGAAAACTTGCATTTATTTCACCAAAATCCTTATTTAATTATTTGCTTTAAAGGGAAAAACTTTATTTAATGAATTTATCTTAGAAGACCATAGATACAAGTAGTCTAGACTTAAGCAACTGTGTTCCGTCAAAATTAAAACTTAAAAGCTTTCACTTCTTTTCCTTGAATGAAACATTCCCTCACCTTATTTTGAATTGGCCAAAAACTTGATGGTGCAATTGTACATGCACAGAAAAAAAAAATCTCAAATTCCATTTTGCTGTTACCTTTTGAATCAAATATACAAGTTGCATTGAGTTTTATTTCTGCATTCTCTCTTACCTGTGTTCTATACATTCACTGCAACACTGCCCATTGGCTTGATCACCATGTCAGATGAGTGCAACTCTTCACTTTTTTTTTCCTGTCTAAAACATTGTTTAATCCAGTAACCACCCCTAGAGTTATTGCCAGCTTCGGAAACTCTAAAGAAAGTCTAGTTGTTGAAGTCAGAATTTTTGTAACCTACCCATTTATCTCCTATTCTAGAAGTTATTTTTAAATAATAGAGGTTTTTCTGTTTTTAAGAAAATATTTTATTAATATTTTAATATTCCACCAGCTTGGCACGCAGTCTCTGAATTGCTGCTTCTTTTCCACGTGTATTGAAATGCTTGGAATGCCACCCACAGCTCAGATAAATCACTCCTACAGATGTAACCAGGGTAACCATCATAGAGACACCCACATAAAATTCATGGCAATGATTGGAAATGCTGCATCAGAAACTCATTTACATGTTGTTCTGTATTCCAAGATAAACAGCGTAATCCTAATCAGGGACTACACAACAGGCCTACTCCGAAATCACCTGTAAGTTCTGCACTTCAAAACCATCCTGTTCAGCTGTAGTAATTTGACATTTTCACAATATCTGTGGTATTTCCACTTTGCAGTTCATTACAATTGCAAAATTTGATATGTTAGGCTTTTTACTGTTGGATGGAATTTCTTTAGGTTTTACTCAAAATCAGAGAAAGTATTAAGCAGATAAGATGAAGAAAATAGAAACTGTGGAGCTATCTCTGTATATCCTACAAATGAGCAGTCAGAGGTAGAAAGATCAGTTGAATGAAATCAAGCCCGTAAAAGGACTGTGATTTGTAAATGACCTAAGTTCCCATTCTAGAATCTTGGTGACAAGTTTTATGTTTGTGGCATTTATTTGTTGTGGGTTTTTTTGTTGTTGTTGTTGTTGTTTAAAAACCTTTTAACAGGCTTCTGAGCGTGCCTTTTCTGTGGGAAGATTTTACATTGTGTTTTATAAAATATCTTCATTATTTTTCCTGGACTGATCTATTATCTTTCCTTACTCTAGGGAGGAGATCTATTTGATGCTATCACTTCTTCTACAAAATACACAGAGCGAGATGGGAGTGCAATGGTCTACAATCTGGCCAGCGCGCTCAAGTACCTTCACGGCCTCAACATTGTGCACAGAGACATCAAGCCAGAAAATCTCCTGGTACGTCCCATTTATTTTCTATTTTCTCTTACTTTCTTCTCATTAATGCAAATACTGGCACATAAAGTCAAAAAGCTGAGCAGGGAACAGAAGGAATGTTAATTCGGAATATGTATGTATAAAATAAATCTTCTGCCATGAGATAGCAATCACTATAACCCAAATGAGCTATGCTCAAACATGTCCTCAGACCTATCTTTATTTACATTTTGATTGGCTGCCATTTGGATAAGTAGGAATATTGTCTCACAAAACAATGAATTTTAAAGCTGTGTTGATGAATTATTTATTACATTTTGCAAGTAGGGGTGAGGATGGGCTGAGTGCCACTTCTTTGAGAGATCATATGGTTATCTAAAGCTTTCTTTTTTTCTTTTAATTTCACTGTCATAGCAGGAACGACCATCTTTCTTATGACTTACCAGTATTCTAGCCGTGACTGAACTCAGTACATACACTTACTTTATCATAGGTGACTGATGATGTTTTGTTCTCAGCAGACATATAAAATAACTGAATCTGTTGGCAAGAATGAGCATGAAGTCTGCTTTGAGAACTGCTTAGAGTACAGTGTGCAGAATGGGAGCAGAGTGCTGCCTTATATACAAGGGTGATACAGAGGAATTACATATTGGGTGTTAGGTATTAGGTGTGATGCAATGAACAAGCAGGACCGTAGCCTTCCATACCTGTGCTGCTGTCATCAGGAATGCCTGGAGCTTCTATTAACACTTCATGGTGATTTCTTAAAGCCTTTTGTGGTGCTTGTTCACCCTGTTTAATAAGGAGTCCTGGCTCTTCCCAGAGTACATTTTGAATTATTACACAAGGATGGGGTTAAAAGGTGAAAATAATTTCTAATTAGTAGTTAATTCTTTCCCAACCAGTTCCACTGGCAGTTTTCAGCAATTGAAATAAACCCACAAATAAATTAGATTGTTTAGCAAAAGGAAGAAGGGAAGGCTTCTCCTGGAAAACATAGTCATAGCAAAACAGCACTTAAAAGAGAAAATTTATCACTTAATTATCAGCACTTCTTCAAATACAACCAATCTACATACATTTTAAGCTCTCATTGGTATTTGAATCAATTATAAAAAGGCACAAATGTCCTTTCTGCCTAGAAAGCCTGAAGAGATTACTCAATAGATGCACGTCCTATTCACAGAGATTGACAATAGCAGCATGCTAGGATAACAAACCGGTACTGAATGCAAATACAAGTAATTGCCATCAGTTGCTACCTGCACTTGGAAGTAGTTGGTTCTTTTGCACAGGTTCATCCAGCTCTCTGAATTACAGAGTAATAGCATATATGTGTTTATCAAGGAGAAAAATGTTTCCAATAATGATACGAATTACACAGAGACAGGAAGAAAGGCATTGCTACCTAATTGGTATTCAATTATTTGAAAAAACTAAACAATTTCAACCATTCTAGAGATGCCAGAGTCCTATGTTCTAAAACTTAGATTCCACTGAAATTGTGATAACAACATAAATATTTTTACTTTAAGAAAGAAACAGTATTAATTCATATGGGACGTGTCCTGTGCTGTTGGTCCAGTTTGTTGTTTTTTTCTTGTTATCACCATCATATAATGTTTTTCTTTCTATTACAAGCTACCTTCTTTCTTCAGCAAAATAACTTAGAACAAGATGTGCTAGATTCTTATGGGTCTTCTAAGTCAGGTGCATTTAGGTCTGCACAGAAATCTAAATACTTCTTAGTCAAGTTTCTCATTACTGAGTTTTCCTAGTGTGACTGCAACAGTGAGACTAAGCTTAGGAAGACATTTCCTATGAAATACTATGTTAGCAAGAGATTTTAAACCAATCTGATCGTAGCTGCCAATCTCTAGTTCCCAATCAATTGCAAGTACGTTATTACATTTTTTAATATATTTAAAACTTATCAGTATTCTAGGCTTGGTTTTCTCCCTGCTTTAATTGCTTAAGGCTATATCATGGGCTGACCTACATAGCTGGCAGACAGCTCAGTTGAACACTAGCTCCAGCTGCACTGTGGTAAGAAATTGCCATACCATTTTTCTCCTCTTTCCCTAGAGCAAGCAGCCAGAAACTTAACCCCAATCCATAATTTAACAGTCAGCATAGCCACGGTGTAATAAAGGAACTAATCTGTTGCTGTGCGGTGGAACAAACTGAGCGTATAAGCATCACTGCTGCTGTGCTGATCTGAGAGCATTGCACCTCACTCAGAGCAAGCTGTGTGGCTACGTAGTTATTTTAAGGGCTGTTACATGCATCTTTATCCTCAGGGTGTAGTTTTGTTTTTCATTTATTTCAGGGTATCTTTTTGGAAGGTATTTATTGGTAGTTGGTGGACATGGCTACTTCCATAGAAATGGAATTAATTTTGAGATCTATTGTTACTTTTTTTTTTTAATCTTTTCCAGTTTTGGTGAACAAGTATTCATTCATTCACACCCATGTGGTGCATTGTTTGGTGGAAAGTAAGCAGGCAGAGAGAGTAGCACCATCAGGTAACAAACCACACTGAACTAAGTTGTTATCAGAACAAGCTACAAATGCAGATATTTCACTGCATGCTTGTTCTTCAGTCCTCAAGACAGAAGACAAAACGTAACAATGGAGATCATAGGACATAATGTAAATTTAGCAATTACATGTACCATCCACGGCTGAAAGTTTCATATTACTGTTCAGTTTACTATCTGCAGATAAATAGTTTTCCTCCAGTTGTTATTTGGGGCAGAGCAGATGAGTGTGATTATTCATTACAGAGTTGGCACTCCACTTCTAATTCTGTTGGTTAAATTTCAGATTTTATCCAAATAGCCTGCTGCTCTTATTTGGGCATAGTCAGTCAACAACTGGAAGTAAATATATATCTTGGGTTCAGGAAGCAATCATTTGATTCAACCATTGCCAGCTGTGAAATCTTAGGATCAGAAGATATCAATCTGGTGACAGCCTGATTCCAAATATATCATTGTTTGTTTTAATTTTTCAAACTGCTACAGTTGTAGAATGATACAAATACGGTTATCTGTACTCTCACCTCCCTGGCAAAATCTGTTATCTGACACGTTTTTCTCAGATGCTTCACTGTACTTAAAAGAAGCAGAACCGATGTATTTTTCTCAATTTATTTGTGTGTGGTGATCATTCTCTCAAGTCATGCAAAAAAGCTGGAAAAAACTGTAGTAATATATATTGTCCAAAACAAATGCACTCAGTTGTAGTCCCTTACCAAGTGCTTTCTGATGGGAGCTCTGACCTTACAAATATTCTTACCCTGAATTCCACGATGAAAAGCAAGTATGTGAGGATTCATTGGTGAAAGAGGCATTGCTTAATGGAACACAACATTAAAAATAATGGGGAGGGAAGGGTGACTGACATAACAGTATTTTACTGTTATGGTAACAGCTAGAGGTAGCTGTAGAGCTAGTAACGAGAAATACTTAAACACCTTATCATAATTTTGTCCGTCTCTCTGGAAAAGTACACAGAATTGGAAAATACATTAGAAACAGCAGAAATCTCCAAGCATAGAATTTGCACAAGTATCACTAGATAGCTTCAGCATTGGTATTTCAGCCGAAGCTTTCTCTAATTTGTGAACATAGCGTGCCTATTCCCATTCCGGTCTAGGCACCATTATAGAAACCTGGATTCCTTCTGTTTAAGACAGAGGAGATGCAGTGTTTTTACAGTAGTGCAAAGACACGGCTTAACTGGAGCCTGTTTGCATCCTGAAGAGTAATACAATTTCCTTGTTTTTTTTCTTAGATATTTTTATATCAGTCACATTAAGAAGTTAATTTGTGAGTGTCTAGGCAGCAACCTAACATTTCAGATTTATATAGCCATCTCTGTACAAGTTGCAAGTAGTTCCAAAATATTAGTGAGACAAATGCTGTTTTTGGCTTTTTAGCAACTTGTAAAGACAAGAGTGTTCAGAAACTGAGTAAATTATAGCAAGAAAATATCTTCATGAATTTTCATTTTTAAATTAAGATTACTCACATCTGGACTTCAAGTGAAGCTTTTTGTTTTGTTTTGTTTTTTTTTAAAAAGTCTGTAGCTTAAAACACATTGAAGAATAGCAGACCTAGCCCAATTATAATACATGGCTGTGGAAGTTACCTCTTTTTCCTACAGTCTCCACATGGTGCTGATTATTTTCCAAATAAAAAAAAATATTAAAATATCCAAATATCCTCCTCACCATTCTGTTTCTGTTTTGCTGATTCTAGGTCTGTGAATACGCAGATGGAACCAAATCTTTGAAGCTAGGAGACTTTGGACTGGCAACTGTGGTTGAAGGACCTTTATATACCGTCTGTGGTACGCCCACATATGTGGCTCCAGAAATCATTGCAGAGACAGGGTGAGGATAAGTAACTAAGACTTAGTCTTGTAACCCGTTATTTTTGGCAGGTAGCTCCTAACTGCTGTAAGAACTAGAATGCTCTAGCAGGATGGTCCTCAATCTCTTTTAACCAAAATAATTAAGAGAAAACAGGCACCATTCAGTTCCTCAGAGAGGACAATTTCACCACTCGCTCCTAGGATGCACCTTTGCCTCCTTACCATCTCCCAAGGACCACCGCTGGTGCTTGTCTAAACGTGTGCTCTGAGCAGGTCTAATTAAATTAGATCATGTTCCAGTCACCTCGTTTGGGTGATGCATAATGTTTGTTCATTTGGTTTAATTAAATAACTCAGTTTTTCTGTATTTAACAGGTGCTTGCCCAAACACAAAATAATTTTTGTCTAATAGAAAGTAAGACTTACAAGAGGTCTCCCTTCCATATTAGTTGCCTCTTGGCTTAACTGTGAATTTGGTCCTCCAAATGGAGGAAGGTTTGTTGGATTGATTCAAGCATCCTTCATTGCATTTGTGATATCAGGAAATATTTCAGAGCTGCAGTGTGCCCAAACATCAAAGGGCACTAAACTTGCATGTTTTAAATTTGGACAAACTGAAGGTACTGGATAGGGGAAAAAAAAAAAAAAAAAAAAAAAACAGGAAAAAGACCCTCTTTCTGACCTCTACTGTTTTAATTTCTGTGCTTTAAAGAGAAAGGTGCAGTTCTTTATCCCTTTGTTACTTATTCATTTAGGAGACTGGAGAATTGGTATCTTTCTTGTTGCTTAGCAACACACGATAATATTAGAGATAGTTACTCCAGGACTATTGAAAGCACATCCTTGTCTTCTATCATCAGGGATTCCGGATTGGGAAACCTTGATGTTGAATTGAATGAAAGTCTATTTGGAAGACCCTGGAGAGCCTTGAGGCTTATGGAGGTGGGGGGAGGTGGGAAGTTGTATGACAGTGGCGCCACTGGGGCTTCCAAGACTGTGAAGAATCCTATGTAAAATCTACATATCCAAATAACATACAGCCAATTCATGTAATTTTACAAGTCACTCCAATAAACAATTATTTATCAATCCAGCGCAAGTAATGCAATCTTGTTTCCCCAGATATGGCTTAAAGGTGGATATTTGGGCTGCAGGCGTGATCACATACATACTGTTATGTGGATTTCCACCTTTTCGCAGGTGAGCGTCTTTACAAGTCCAAAGGAAAAACAGTAAAGAATCAAATTATTTCTGTACGTAAGCCCCATCTATCTCCCTGGAAAAGGCATCTTGGAAAAAATATATATACATTGGAATGATGCTTTTTAAAGTTGGTTTCAAATTGTTCGTCTTGTCAGGCTTTGAAATCAATTTTACATACTCAGTTTTCTATGGGAGCAACTGGCTTGTACTTCCATCTGTGGGATGGGGCGGTGTGAGAGCAGCTTCTTTCCCTTTTGTCTGCTACCTGGGACCCAATTCAACAAATGTGTATGCTTCGCCCTCTAGTGTTTCTGTTCGGACACAGCAGCTGACTGGTTTAGCGTCAAGGGAAAGTTAATGGCATACTGAAGTGAAGAATTTGCTTACAATGAATTTTTAATCTTGTTAATCACTTTCGGTAACTGTCACATGGTTGATAGGGTTTGTGAATGTGATTCTCACTGCTCAATGTCACAGTATGAACGAAGCCTAAAAATGAGATGGATGTGTTTTGCTCATTACTTTGTTTTGGCAGAGAATGAGAAGGAATTAACATATTTTAATAAGGAATTCTCCCTTTAACATTATTTATACAAATAGTTTTTTTTAAAGAAAAACATGTTTTGAAAGCTATATACTAATAAATTATAACTGCTTTGAATAGAATTTGGGGTGAGGAGGCAAAATGTTCATACTATGCCATCAGAATCAGGTCTTAACAAATTATTAGCAATTATTTGTTACAAAACCAACACAAAAGGTTCATTTTTCTTAACAGCAAGAGGTTGAGTGGATGTTCACAGTGGGTAAGGCCAACAGAAGTGTTTGTTTTAAATAAAAAGCAGCGCTGCCCCGATTCCTGAATACTTATGATACTGTGCTTTTGATACAAATATAATTATCCAGTCAGTAGCCTGCCAGTACCCAGTCCACTGTGTGTTTTCCATATCTTCTCTGTGGAATATTTTCAAAATCCATTTGCAGTAGCTTGGAAGAGGCTCATTTCACTACCATTCTTCCCCTATTACAAGCTTTTTCTGTGGCCATCCTGTAGAGCCAGGCTGAGCAAGTGACTTACTTTTTGAATCGCCATTCCTGTCATTCTATTGTGTGTTAACTCTGCAGTCTCTGTTCCAGCAGAAGACCTTTCACCTCAGTATTATTTTTCAGTTCTCATCACTCCTGACAGCATAACCATGGCAAAAAAACCTCAGAGGCACTTTCACTATATAAGCCTGCAAATTAGGCACTTCTTATAATTGGTATAACATTATTTCCGTTCCATTTCAAAATCAAATTTAAAACTCGTGTGATGGATTTCATTCTCCCGATCTCTTTCCGTATTGCTGTTCTACAGTGAAAACAACCTTCAGGAAGACCTTTTTGATCAGATACTTGTTGGGAAGCTGGAATTTCCTTCACCCTACTGGGATAACATCACTGATTCAGCAAAGGTACTGATATGTGTTCTAACTCTAAAAAGTGTTTCTGACAAATTACTGAAAAGGCTGTGCCGTGTTGGAAATGCAGAATAGAACATTCACAACAGAATGTTAACCGCTCTTCCAGCTGCTGTGCCTTTTTAGTTGGCTTAATAGCGCTCAATGAAAGCTCAGGTTTGCAGACCTACCATCATGGTATTGTCCAAGTGAATAAATAGAGCAGAATGTCTCTTGCATGCACTGAACATCACATGTAATTTGGTTTATTTGATGATGGACTTTTTATAGCAGACTCAGCACTACCCCTGTAATGTAAGTGAATTTTCCCCTCCTGTCATTCCTTTAAAAGAACAATTATTGCTACGTGGACTGGATACAATTGACATTATTTGTTTCTGTTTTACTCTTGACAGCTTCCCAGGAGGCGCAGCCAGCTTGATTTGCCATTGCTAGTAGTTCTTGCTACCATTGCCATTAGTATTTAAAATGATTGAGTCCGTAGGATAAAAGTTTCAAATTTTAAACCCCACTTCTTAAATTAATTCAGTAATGTGCTCTTAATAGCAAAGGATTCTCATTAGCAAGTGGCAGTTACTTATTATCCAGCCAATGAGAATTTGCATTTCTTTTTCCTGAGTTTCCCACTGGCTGTTACCTGAAAGCAATTTTTTTTTTTTCCATTTGCCAGTGTTTCCCAAGCTCCAGTGATCTCCCCACTCTTACGGACTTACATTATGAAAAAACAAGGCCCACAGTCTTAGCACTAGAAGCAGCTTTTCAGCTCAGACTTACACTGAGAATGATTTGGGTGGCTGAAAAACCTCTCCGTTTAGTATGTTACCTGCTTGAAGAGGCCTTTTCTCAAATTCTTCAAAAGAGTGTGAAGACTGACAACTTAGAGGCTATAAAAAGCTTTTCAAGGCAGGCAATTGGCTCTGCATGAGCTTGTTCATTAGAGAGAGAGAAACATTTGTCTTGATAGGCTTATAGAACCAGGGAACCTACCTGCAAATTTATTTAGTTACATAATTAGTTGACTGAATAAGAACTAAAGGAAGTTCTGGGATTTGTTGTTGTTTTGTTTTTAACTTTACTGACTGCTTTGCATAAGTGACCTCTTTAAGGTTTATCACATCTGTAAGCAATAAAGTAGTATCATTAACAAAAGGTCCACAAAGCTATTTGATAAAGCTGAAGACATTCGCACTAGTGCCTCTAGGTCATGATGAAAGCCACAACTGCAGATTGTCTGGGATTTGACCATGCAATTAGAATTAAGTAGTTTTCCCTGTCTAAATGCTTTTTCCTATGCAAGGTGAGTCTAAGCTGGAGAACTCATGTAAATGTCCTTTTATTCTGGAGGAATACATAAGAGAACACAGTTTTCAAATAATTTCAGCAGTTTCATACTTCTGATTTGTGCTCTTTATGTACTTTTACCATGCACTGCCCGTATAGGATCATGTCTGTCCCAGGTTTGGTTTTGTTCTGGTCACCTGCATGAGTACAAAGAACAAACTGGACCATTATAGCAGATGTTTGGAAGATTTGTTTTTTGTCTGGTTTCAGAAGACTTAATGAAACATGCATGCAGTAAGAATGTTGTACTGAAAAGAACTCACTGCAGAGATTTCCATTGTAATGTCCTTTCCCATTCTCATCACTCTTTTTTCTTTATAAAGGAGTTAATTAGCCTGATGTTACATGTGAATACTGAAGTCCGATATACAGCAGCACAGATCTTAAGCCATCCCTGGGTGTCAGTGAGTAAATTACATTTTACTTGTCTCTAATTTGATATTACATCTATAAATCTAAGTATTACAGTGTAGTTCTCAGAAGCAGCAACACAATTCTGCTATACCCATTTCTGTTTATTCAATCACTATTCCCACTTGCACATGAAGAGACTAGCAAGAGCCTGAAGTAAGCTTTAACACTAACAACTCTGTTAGCAACCACGCTCTAAAATAACAGAGTGAAGGGTATCATTTGTTGACTGAGATTAGAAGGTGCTGGAGGTTTTCCTTCTGATTTTTAAACATAACCTGGCAAGCTGATGTGACTTGGGCATCTTCTAGGTTGGGTGTGAAGTATCAAAAAAGATCATCTTTAAAAAGTGTGCTTGGAGGGAAGGACTATTCTGCACATTGGCATCTTATTTGCTGAAATGCTCCTTAAAAGAAATTACAATTGCTTATTTTTTCCACAAGAGAACTAGCAAATAAAATACATCAGCACTAAGCTGATGACATAGAGGTGCTGGACAGCCACGTGGGAGAATGCTGAAGTATGTTGCTTATTGATTTCAAATCAGTTTTCTACTAATAAATACTAGGTTTACATGTATATAGCCGGTGCTGATTTCCACACACATTTTAAAAGAGAAACTCAATATGGATTTCTCTCAACCAAGAGAAGACAACTGTAATAATTTTACCTTTGAGAGGAGCTGTTATGCATAGATACCTATGGCACTATATTTTGTCTCCTCAATTTTGCAGATATGATGGGCCATTTAAAATGCTGCTGCAAATAAAGCCAAATGACAAAGACACTTTTAATCAAGCATAACTATGCTGTTAAAGGGTAAAAGCTGTTGCTCACAGTTGTGGGACAAATTCATGGACTGAAGTTGTAAAGTGTCAGATAGCATTTTAAGAAATAGGTCAGACACAAAAGAACACTTGCTAGGTTCCTTTCCTACATAGTTCATCTTAAATGGTTTGAACCATCTCTTATGTAGCAGAGGGCATTCATTTTTGGGCTGCTTACCTGAATGATTACTTTGCAGGTAGTACCTCTAGCTAATAGAACATTTCTCTTTTGCTCAGTTACATTAACTGATTTTATTTTTTTCCTTACCTTCAGTATTGTGTTTGTTCTAAAACAGGATGACACTTCCCAGGAGAATAATATGCAAGCTGAAGTAACAGGTAAACTGAAGCAGCACTTTAACAACACCCTACCCAAGCAAAACAACACATCTGCTGGGGTTTCTGTCATCATGGTAAGAGAAATACAGTATTTTTATACATTCATATTGTACTTAGCATATTTTTCTAACAGTAATCTATGAGCATGTGTGGTGCAAGAATAGCAAAAGCAAAGCTAGAATAGTTGTGTATTGTATGGATTGTCCCACTGTCGCTTGAGAGCAGCCAAGTCTATCACAGTGCGCTAGCTAAGCTATAAACGCAAGCTTTCAGATATGTGTAAACACTAAGCAGTAGTATGTTGAAATGGAGTTTATTAATAACTTGAAATGCTTTATTAAAAAAGCTGTGATTTTTTTAAATCATACTGATCAGCTAGTTACTAAAGTGGGCTCCTCTGCCCTGCCCAAGCAATGCTCAATCTTGAGTGTACTGTTGGTCAATACTACGTGGAGAAACCAGGTTCCCATTGAGGAATTCTTTTCATAGCATTCAATGTTTACCACATTAATTTTGTCCCACTGTAACTCTAGCTACATATTTTATGTATGTTCTTTATGGGGAACTTTAATCAAAGCATACAAAGGAAACTGGATGATAGCTTAACTTACATAAATGGTACTTCAAGTAGGCAGATGTATGTAGGAGAAATGCAGCTGAGTTCCCCGTTATCAGTGCTCAGAACTGCACTTCTAATTGATGGGTCACTTTTTCAGAGAAAAATGCAGCAGTTCAACAGGTTGAGCTGCCAAAGAATGCACTCTGTATACAATCAGTATCTTCCATTACTGAAAGAAAAGTAAAACCCATCACTGATAGTAAAGTACCAGTGATAGCATTAACTACTCTGAATATCCAGCCCACTTAACATTACCAAAGAGCTGTTTTTATCATCTGAAAGTAGGTAAACCAAAATAACGTGTGCATACATATCCTTTTGCAAATACATTTATATTAATTAAATAGGTAGTAGGAAGAGCGGAAACAAAAATGAGAGAAGTCAGAAAATGGATTTCGGGTTCATGCTGTTGTCTGCATTTCATTTGACAGTTTGACTTGACAGTTTGAGAGGGACTTCAGAGCTTCATTCTTTATTCTGTTGAGACTATGGATAAGCCTGAAGCTGAAAACTGGTATAAAATGCAATATATGTAATAAGAGCATTTTTAATTCTAACTCTCAGCCCCTCTCCAACTTGCATGTGACTTAAGCCTATCTCAGATCTCTGACACAGCGTAGCTTCTGGCTTCTTATTGGTGTGGTTTTTCCCCCCCGATTCTGTTACTACTGCCATCCCTTCAGCCAGGAAAATACACATTATTAAAATCTTTTGATTTTCCTTTTTCCTGCCTTATTTCCTCCTAACAGTTGTGGAAGGATGGAAACGATTCTTTAGTTCTGAATGCAGCTCTGAGTTAGTGCTGAAGGGAAAATAAACTGTTCAAAACAGTGTAGTTTAATGAGAGTTAAGCCCCAAGTTTGTTACTCTTGCTCTAGTTTATCTAGAGCATTGAAATTTATTTATCTTCCTGCTAACAGGATCTTCACTTACATCAACACTTCAAAACATTTAGACAAGCACAGTATTGTAATTGTTGTGTATTGCAGTGCATTGCTATTGCTAGATCAGCCCACCTGCATATTTAATGGTATCCCTTTTAGCATCACTTCATTCAAATATTGTCATCTGGACAATGCAGATAATACCATCATGTGGCAGATAAGTAAAACTGCACATACCTACTTCTGTGTTCTTGAACAGGAGACTTTTCTGCCCCTTAAAAGCATGTTGCTGTTAACTCATTGATTTTTTTTTTGGTCAGCTTAAAACTGTTCTGTTAATCTAAATTTGTTGCAATTGTGTTAGTTCTGCTTAAAGTAAGTCTAGTTTCTGTCCCTTGCTTCCTTCCTTTTTCCTCCTTTCCCCATGCCTGCATTGCTTTCCTCTGAATAGGTCCAAGGCAATGGTACGTACTAACTGCAGTGCTTTGTTCTGCTGCACAAAAAAAATACATGTGCTTTGTCTGTCACAAGGAGAAAGGAGAAATAATTCAGCCAGTCTGAAGTGGAAAGAGCCTTAAAGCCACACAAAAACATTAAAGTAAAGTAAAAATCTTAAACGCTTGCAAAGAACTTTTCTGTATTAAGGGATGCATACTTGAAATTTTCTAAGCTAGCACTGATAACAACTAGTTATTTCTCACTTCTTCAGACACATCTCAGTCTATTCCCCTAAGAGCAATTTTGTGCATGTGTACATCTTACAATATCTGAAAGCAATTAGAAGAAGTACACATCTGCTACCGTTTGCGCCACAAAGTTATAACACTGGATACCCTTCTGTGTCCTGAGTGCAGGCTGACAGCTGACAAACTTTTCTTGTGAACGCGACACAGACAACAGCCAAGACTAACAAAATGTGGAATTGCATGATGAGTGAAAAAAAACAACTAAAATAATGACACAGCAAGGAAAAAAAACATAAAAAGCAACCTACTGAAATAGAAATTGTTTCTATTTCAAATAAAAATTGTGAGACTAATTCCAGAACAACCTGCCTTCCATATACTTGCCAACTATTGAAGACCTCTACTTGAAAAGCTGGAGCTGCCAGTCAAGCTTTCTTTGCCGAAGTCAGATAAAATCTGAGTTCTGGTACCCAGTAGTGAAATCATTTTTCACTCCCTAGCTACATGACCAGTTAGTTAGGAGAACAGACAATAAGTACTTTGGTCCTGCTTTGGTCCCTGATAGCTTTGATGCCATAAACTACAGTGGAGATCACATGCCAAATTTAACTCTTATCAGAAAATTATTTCAGTATCTAGAACAATAAATTTAGACAACTTCCACTAACACTTAGAAATTGTCACATTACAGAAGTCCTTCTGAATAATTAAAAGAAGAGACATAAAAAGCAGACCACCCATTCTTACTTCAAAACTAGCACCTCCTAGCTGAAAACAAAAGAGTTCTATGTAACAGTATCTTACAATGCTTACACATATTATAAGAAGAGATATCCATGCAGGTGAAACGTGTTTGTGCTCTTCTTCTCACTTGAAGTATCATACATTTGTGAATTACTGTAGAAAGCCCAATCAATCTGCACTTGACGAGAGAAAGCGTATCTTGTACCATTCCACATAACTGAATAAACTACAAAGAACTTAATCTGTATTAACTTAAATCTGTATTCTCACTGGTACTTGTGGTTAAACCAAGAAGTATAGGGATTTACAGCGATCAATATCAGCCTTCAAACTGTGAAACAAGACCCATTATGCTGTCCCTCCAAATCTGGGAAAACAACTCTGAAATTTTTGACACAGGAACTGTCAGATTTCCCTCTTGCTCACTTCAGACATTCTACTAGCAATGAAATATTAAACCACAGTTTATATTGAACTTCCAACAGCTTTCAGAGGGTATGAAAGTTGTATGATTTAGCAGACACATCACATTTTCCAAGAAAATCTACCTGATGCACTACAGAGTTCTCAGTTTCCAGGCTAACCTGCTACTCTTTCTTCCGCTTGCATTTTTAGTGATAGCATTCAGAAATTATGTATTTTTGCCACTGCATCCTGTCAACTTTTCAAAAACAAGCAGTAAAAGATTCTACTCTGAGACAGAAAAATTCCCTAGGCTGCCATCTGTCACCTTCACACACCAATAGTTCTGGTCTTTACAGAAGCACATATTATGTTCAAATTAAAAGGTAACTAGTTAACTCTCTGTGTCTGCACAAATGCAGGTACATACATTTTTGCTAATATAAAAAGAGTTCAGACAATATCACAATCGCTTGTTGTTGGTTTTTCCTCCACATCAGACTTGCAAAAAAAATTGTCAATTTGAACCACCATGGCAAACATATATTTTGCAAGATACCTTTTCCAAAGCAAGCACTATAAAAAACCAACAATTTTATAAGTTTTCTAATGTTATTTCTCCTTTTTTCTGGTTCTAATGCATGCACTTAATGTCTTGTAGATTGTTTTAACACTGAGTTTAACACAGGGCTTTGATTTAACTGCTGGGTTTTTTTTATTTTTTTTCCTTGGGTTTTTTGTCTGTTTTTAGAACACAGCTCTAGATAAAGAGAGTCAGATTTTCTGCAGCAAGCGCTGCCAGGACTCCGGTAGAGCTGGAATGGAGAAAACTTCTGCAATTACTGCTGCAGCTGCTGACCCGCGTGCAGCTGGGTCCGAGACCCTCCTCCCTGCTGCTTCTGAGCCAGTCAGATCCCCCACGCTCCCCATCTCAGCGTCTCCTGAGTTTGCTGGGGAGCAGCCTGGTGCGCAGGACTAAACCAAATCCACCTGAACGTCCCTGCACTCTTGCCACGGTTTCTCTTCATTTCACATGACAGTTTTCAGTTTTCTTGCACCCTCCTGTGGCGAGCCCAGAGCAGGCTCTGCCACAAGAGATTTAACTTCTAAAGTGGGTGAGTAAATGTGGTTTTTTGAGTGCTCTTTGCCCTTGTCTGGAGAACAACAGTAGGGGGAAAGTTTCTAGTAATGTTAGATGATTTTTAAGTTAACCGTGTTAGTTTAATTTCCTGCATTCACACAGTCTTGGGCTCTAAGTAGACTAACTTAACGTGTAGCTAACCACAAAGGCACCTGAGATGATGAAGGATTGCCCGGCCTCGCTTCTACAAGCGGGCCCCACTGTGTTCTTATGAGGGTACTCAGAAAAGCAGGAGAGGAAGACAAGGAAAGAAACGTTATATTCATCTTCTATTCTGATGCCTCTATTTTTAGGCAAGCATCTACCAAACTTGAAGAGGCATATTTTCATAAAAAAAATTAAAAAAAAAATGTAGTGAACTAACTGTAAAATATTGTGAGACAAACATGGGAGATACAGGGAAGGATGGTCATTTTTTGCATAAAGTTTGTTATCAGACTTGCAGGCTGCAGGGTAGTGTTTAGCTAATTTTTAAATAAAGTGACTTGGGATGTAAACACAAGCACTGGACGTTTATTTGTAATGAAGACCAGAGTCAAGGAAGCCTTTTTGTTCTAGCCATTTTCTATCTTAATCACAAATATCGCATCCACACCTTTCTCCAGAGTCAGTCTACCTGTTAAGATACAATAAAATGACTTTGGGCCTGCAAACAGAATTCTTGCTGCATGTTATCTAAGCTAGGATGGCTGGAGCAGTTTTTAGTTCTAGTGAGAGCTGACAGAGGAGCTACTCCAAGCAGGTGCCATCAGTAGCTAGCAGCAGTCTGTCAGCACTATTCCCCCACTCACCTGGTGCAGGCACTGGAAACACAGACTGGGGAGTCATCCTTATCTGCAGTCACGGATAGAGGAGGTTTTATCTTTACCATACTGCTTAGTTCAATATTGTATGTATTCAGCTTATTCTTTTCCTTTGCTTGTTCTTATGAATTGGTCATAGATCATTTTCTTTCTTAGCTATACTTTCTACTAGAATTGTAAAGAAAGACCTGCAATAAACTTTCTTCATTAAAAAACAAAAAACAACTCTCAGTCATTTATTTCTTTGGGAATTCAGTTATCTTGTTGCTGAAGAGACTGAACATTCAGGTTCATAGCAAGAACATTTCATAAAATAAGAGTATTTCCCATAATCCTTTATGATTTACTCATCAAGTCCCTTGATTTCAATGGAGGACCAAGGTAATGCACAACCAAGCATAACTGAAAATGCTTTGCATTTTGAAGAGGCAATTAAGAGCACAAAATGCCAATTGCTAACCTAAGCTCATGGAACAGCTAAGAGATTCACAGATATAGTGACAAAAAAAAAGCAGTTGTGAAGGTATGAAAAGGTATTACAGGTCTTAAAAAAAAATGTTGGGCTTGATTAAGACCAAAAAATCCAAATTGCAACTATAGTTATTCTGAATTAACTCTTTTTACAGGCTTACTGGAATGGGGTCAAGATTACTGGAAAATATGGGAATGGGCATTGTATAAAATTATGCACATTTATATTTTCATATAGCGTAAAAAATGTGAAGACAGCAGTCTAACATTACACAGAAACTGATAAGACTTGCATTAGATAAATGCATATACAGTTGGCAAGTTCTGTAATAAGTCATAGGCGCTAAGCTAAAGAAAGGACACAACATTTTCAGATGGGATGGGCTACCCCAGCCACCTACAGCAAGGAAAGGGAGCCCTCAACAGAGATCACACTGATAAATTACTGAACTGAATTAGGAGATGAATAAGGAGGAAGTGGCAGCAAAATGATGAGCACTGAGTTATTTTTTTTCCCCTAAGATGATGGATATTCAGCCGTGCAAGGCCTAGATAGTTATTTCACAAAGGAAAAAATGACAAGAATTAATAGAGTTAGCTAACAATTTGTCTTCAACAAAGCCTCATGCATTTATGAAGGAAAGGATGAAAATATGGCAATTGGCTGCAAGTTAAACTATTATTTTGTTTCATAGAAGAAGGTGGTAAAGGCATTCATATCTAGAACTCACATTCCTAAGTTTATGACTGGCCAACATGTAAACATTCATAGACAAGTACTCCAGTTCACAGAGGAGAGACAGCAGATAGACTATGCCAGAATCACCTACTTAGTATTGACAACAGCAGAGATAGATTATCATGCTGTGAATGTATCTGATAAAAACATGCCTTATCTAGGCAAGTTCCTCACTGAGTCTTTGACCTTAGGAAAGCTGTATCACTTCTCCATTCCTTAATTTAGCACCAAAGACAATAAAGCTATGGGTGCATAGGTGGTATAGTAACACTGCTCAAAGTATCACCGTTTAACATCAAAAGAGATGTGCTGGTTAACAATAAAACACTTAATGTAGGCTCCTCAATACTATGTGGCTTGTTATCTACTGCACTTTCATTTAACCTATCACTTTGTCAACCCAATACTTGCATGAAGAAGGCAAGAATATAAAAAAAAAATATATGGTAAAAGAGACCCATGCTCTACTTTGAAGGGAAAAATCAACATGTATTAACATGTATTGTCATGTTTTTCATTTTATAAAAACGACTGAAAGTCATGTATTGTTTTGATAGATATTGATTAAATGCCAGTGTTTTCAAATACTCAGCACAACTACCACAATGCCTACGTTTTAAAAAACTGAATTATAAAAAGTAGTCCTTTAAAAAAGCCCCCATTTTTAGCTCCTTTGAGTGTGATTAATAGTTCATATATATCCCAGTGGATCAAATTCACGAGTTCCAGATCAGAAATCTCTCTTTAACAGAACTGATTCCACCCCACCTGTAAATCAACATAACGCTAAGTTCACTGAGGTTGCTGTCAGAATTTAACCTTACTCTTACTCCTATTCTTGGGCTTATAAAATTAATTACAATCATTGTCATTAAGTACGTTAAGGTAGAAGATATTTTATGACATTACTATCACTTGGCATTTGCTCATGCTGACAGCTAGTCATAAACAATATCTCCATAGGTCAGTAAATCCCACCTTGTACTACATTAACAAGCAGACATCTTTTGACAGTTTCCCCCCCTCTATTTCACTGAATACTTAAGAAAAAGAAGGTAGGAAAAAGTAATGACTGAAATTAACATGTTTAAGGGCATATTTTTCTCAAATTAAATATATTTTTAAAAACATATGTTAGTTATATATATATTAGTTATATATATAACTATATATATTAGTTACTAGTTATATTAGTTACTAGTTATATTAGTTACTAGTTATATTAGTTACTAGTTATATTAGTTACTAGTTATATTAGTTACTAGTTATATTAGTTATATATATAACTATATATATATAATATATACATAACTAACATATGTTTTATATATCTTATATATATATATCATATATATATATAAATAAGATATATATAAGATACCAGAAAGTATATATAAGATACCAGAAAGACTTCTCTTCGTAATTTTATTCCCAATTTTTTCTTTCCCGCTCATTAAAATTCCAAGAGTATGACTTTAAGCCAGAGATCTGTATGACCTCTAATGACTACACATTCTCTGTAGGGATCCCATGAATATTTCTGTATTTGTTATAGAAATGTTTACTCTTAAAATTAATAGTGTTTATTCCTGCAGTAATACTATCAATGACAAATTGTAGCAGAATAAAGGAGCTAACATTTAGCTTTCATTCATATATGCAAGAAGAAAAAAAAACCACAACCAAAACCCACCATAACTTGGCAATGGCAGCTCTGCAGTACAAGAATACATATAAGAAAAGTTACACTGGCATTGAAACTCCTGAAAAGCATAGGAAAAAAGCAGCTCTAGAACAAAGAAGCTGAATGAACATTGTTACAGATATTACCAATATATGCTGAAGTACTACAATAAAAAAAAGTAATAAGAAGAATCTCTGTATAGCTAGGAAATAATGAAAAGTACAATTCCTTCTTCCATTCTCAAGTGACAAAGAAGTGCAGGTGGCTCTCCTGCACTGTAAAAACATTACCTGCATTCTCCAGTAGGCCAGCCTTGTGATAGCACATTCTCCTTTCTCATATCCAAGTGGCATTATACAAAAATAAACTCACCAATATTCTGAAGTAATACACCATCAAGTGGCAGAAGAGGAAGATAATAAAGGTCCAATGGTAACACAGGGGAAGGATGATGAGAATGCGGAGTTATGCATTGTTTGCTACTAACTCAGCTACATGGCCGTTGGGCTGCAAGCACATGAAGGTACTTGGTGCTGTTGGAGCTGTAGCTCTTAGTGCTGCTCCAGAGCAGAGGAGATACTCCAGCACACTGGAGACCAGAAGCAAGATACTGTCTGTGATTTCAGCAGGGATCACAGCTTTGGTCTCTACAGAAGATCCCATTTCCCTTATCTAATTGAATTAAAAAAGATTAGCCAGGAAGCATTAACTTGATATACTACTGTCTTTACCCTCCTCAAAACAAGTTTCAAATTCCTATGTACAGAAGTGGTTCTGATCATCTCAGGATAAACCACTATGTTTACGGAACAAGCATATTATAAACCAAGTACACATACTGAAGTAATTATCCACTTTTATATAACATATAAGTATTTCTAACTAACAGAGGGAAGATTCAGGTTGGATATAAGGAAGAAGTCTTTTACAGTGAGGGCGGTGAGGCACTGGAACAGGTTGCCTGTTCCAGGAGCCTGGAGACACTCAAGGCCAGGCTGGACAGGGATCTGAGCAACCTAATCGAGCTGTGGGTGTTCCTGTTCACTACAGGGGAGTTGGACTAGATGGCCTTTAAGGGTCCTTTCCAACTCTTAAGTATCCTATGATTCTGTTTATCAATTATCTTTGGTTTTAACAGTTTGAAAATGGAAAAGCGTATTTGGCATTTACATGGATTTCTTTCAAGCTACATTCAGATGGCAATTGGAAAGCAACAGAAACGCACAGAACTGTCCTGACACTGATTTTTTTTGTTTTTAAAATCGAATAGAGCAAGGTAATCCAACACTCCTCCTGACATCAGTTTCCACATCTAATGCAAGTGTTAACCACAATTAGGGAAGTGACAGATTGCTTCTATTCACTGTAGTATCTATCTGGTCTTTAAAAACAAAAACAAGACAAGACGAAAAACCACATTCAGCTATCAAACGCACTTGTCATTAGTAAGTGCACAAATGAAGAGTGAAAACCAAGGCAGGCAGCAGAGAGGGTGGCAGTGCCCTTTGTGAATGCATGAGAGCATTGCTGGGTTGAGACGTAACAACTACACCTCTGCAACTGCTTTGGTGGTAGGGGTGCCTTTTAGTGCCCTTCAAGGATTTCCATCAGAAGAAAGATGATCCTTTGTGAGGCAGTCTTTTATTATTACTGTTAGACTAAATTAGCATTGTAAAAATATACCCAGGCAGGGCTCGAAAAAGAAAGCTGCCATGCAACCATCCACCAGGTTTTTCTTTAACTGTTCCTTCTGATTTTATTTTTTCCCTGAATGACACTGGATTTTTATTCCTTTGTCATATCTGGAAACTGAAACCAAAGAGGGAGAACCATGCAAAATGCAGCTTGCAGAGAGGCAAAGCCTTGCCAGGAAGTACCAGCAACTATTCCCTTCTCCACAGATTTCCCAGTTAAAATACAGAGATTTAGAGTGTTTAAAGACTTCAAACGTTTAAACACAGTTTAAATATTCTGCTTAAAAGACACCAGCTCTATTGCTCTACGTGCTATTTAGAACAGTCACATTTTGGTTCTGCAGCTAGCAGGGCTTGCTTGCACACAGAATGATCACAATAAAAAGCAAAAAAAAATCAAAGGCAATCTGTAAATCCTTCTGTCCATTGCTGGACAGATCTTGCTGGGCACAGTGTGTTCTAAATACACAGACTCACCTGTACTAGTTGTGTTTCATGGCTTTGCAGCTCAGAATTCACAATGCATACTGAATGAAGTAATAATGCAAAGAAAAATTTGTAACTTGAATAGAGGTGAACATATACTCTTCCCACTTAGTAAACGGTCATGCTTTTTTTCCAGTGCAGTTCATACAGCTCTATCTCCAAAGCACTTACCTAGATATCTTCAATCAGTTGACTACGTGATACAGCTCAAGGTATGAATTTGTACCTGATTTCAGATTTTGCTAAATATACAAGTCACTCTGCATTTCAATAACATGCTTTCTGATAGTGTCACAGTTCATTTACAGGCAGGTAATTGTATTTCCCATAACTTCTACAAAGTTGTGAGATTTTACATGACTTTCCACGATCGTCCTAACCCCATCCAGGAAAGCTCGCACTGGTTTAGAGCAGCACCCACAGAAAGGCCTATCCCTGCTTTTGTTCCACTAGAATGTAGCCGGCTTCTTAGAAACAATACAGTCATCTTTTATTTCTTTGAACTACTTTTAAATGTAGGAGCAAAACAGACGTGTCCTAGCAGCAGCATTCATCACTCGCATGCCTATGAAAATGAAACTTGGCGTGTAAAGCAGAAAAGCTATAATCCAGACAGTCACCATACGTAGCCTATTCTTATTCAACATATCTAATAGCAATCATGTCCTCACTAAAACTCATTTCCCACGCAAGTCCCAGTTTTGGCTTTCATGATGCTAGTACAAGAAAAGAAAACCAGTTTTTGTTCCACAGCACCAGCCCTCTATGACGCCCACAGGTTTTTACTGCTGTTGTTCTCTGTGTAACAACTGAAGAGACTCCACTGTTACTTAAAAATGCCCAGCCTGACTACACTCATTAGAAGCACCACAGCAGGAAAAGATCTCCAGGACATTTAGAAACAGAAATTCAGCTTGCACATTTTTAGAATTAAAAAGAGGACTCCAAAATCACAACTTCTGACAGAAGTTGTAAAAATAAAAAAAAAAAATAACTACCACTATGTTTAAACTCTCTTAGTAAATAACAACCTCCATCAGCAGAAAAAAGTTAACTACGCCAGACGAGCTCTTCTGGACATTTCTCCTGCAGTGTACTACCCGAGCAGCACTGAAACTTTCAGTAGAAGCAAAGTGTTCCAGATTAGGCAGAAACAGCAAGAACAATTACTCCGCACAAGGCACGCTTTCCACGCGTAGAAGCTTGTTGCTATCACACAGCACAATAAAAGCAAGAACTCAAAAAAATATTCTCAAAACATTAGTGCATTCACTTTCCTCTGCTTGCAGTAACTCACAACTCAAACTCCCTTCAAAGAAACCGCCACTGTATACACCATCATCTCTCACCAGATCCTGTACAACTCACATCAACAATTTCCACAAGCTGGAAACTGATTTCAAGCTACTTGAGCTCAATATTCCCCCACAAACCAAGCTCCCAACAACAGAAAATGTTGCTTTCCAGAATACCAGCCATAAGCCCCAATTTAAAAAAAGTCATTTGAACTCACCGGAACAAAAGGAGACCAAGACTGCCAGCTAAAACTGCCATTCATAAATGCTCCCCCTCCATTTTGAGAAATAAAAAGCTGGAAGAAGAAAAGCTGTTCTACTCTACTCCCTCTTCCAGAACATTCTGCAAATAACAGCCAGCTCAGGTGCAGGCTGATGACTGGCACCTGTTGATGTCTTCCTGTGCAGGCAGGAACCTGACACAGGTGCTGCTCTGATGAGACAACCCGATTAGGTGCAAAATTAACCCTTTTTTTTGCCGCTCCAGCAAAAACTACATGATATGGACTAGCACAAGCAGAGCTGACATCCCATTTAGGAGTCCCACCATCAACACGGTGCTCGAGGTGTGCGCTTACCATGGGATGAGAGGCTTCTTCTGCTCACTGCTGCCTGAAGCCAAGCAGCCCAGGCATGGGAGGTCTTCTCAGCCTTGCTCCTGGAGCCGAAGGTGAAGATTTCCTTGTCCACAGGAGACCCACAGCACTTGCGATTTGCAAAACCTCGTTCTGCAAAGGAAGAAAACATTCTGCTTCCCGGAGGAGTACTTTCTGCCATGGCACAGCTGCCATCAGTGTAGAACCACTGGTTGGATTCAGCTCAGGATAGCACCAGAGCCCACACAGATGCAGTCAGCTTTTCACTTTGGGAAGGCAGTTAATGATCAGCAGGGCCTTTTCTACAACAAGCAAGCTCATCGGGGTGCTCACTGCTGTACTTATCTAACCAGCTCCCCATGAAACATTTTGGCTCTAAGATCACAGACTATCATTTCTATCAATAACTAAGTCTTTCCTAGGTCAGGAGAAGATTATAAAGAGAACATTTTCAGTATTTCCACTTGACAAAATACATGTGGCCACATGAACGTTTTAACATTTCCTCTTTTTTTGCTTCCACCTAGTATACCAAACCCACTCCTGGCTTAAGAAAAATTCAAATTGCACTTCAATTTCCTCTCAAAATCTTCAGATAAGAGGTAATTAAAGTTGTTGAACTTAAGGAATTGTGCAGCAAATTTTTTTGTAACAAATCTTTCTGCTCAGTATACCAGGTACTTACAATAGACGTTACTTATCACAGACGTAACTACAGTCTTTGCTTAATTAGATCATCCTTCTGCTACGCAAAATGTATAAAAGTAAATTTACTGATACCACTATAACCGTATCTGTTTAAAAATGCAGAACACACAACACTTAGTCACCATTGCATAAACAGCAGGAGTACTTTAAATGCATCAGCCACAGCCCTGTTTTCTCTCTTGTGAACAAACACTGAGCCACGACAACACAATACATTCCAATGAAGCACTCAATTACAAATGCAATTTTATTTAATTTCTTCACTCAAACTGAATTTTCTCATTCCAAATCTTTACTTAAAGAGATAGTAGCAACACGCTTAGAAAAACAGGAACTGCTCTAGTAGACAGCTAGAGAAATGTATGTATTGATACAGATAGGGAATGTAAATTTCAACCGATACACCACAACATACAAAGAAGATATTTTTATGCAATACAGACTTACAAAACAATAACAGTTCTTTTCACAAGTATTTTCACAGAGTTCTGCACAGCAATCTTGTAGAAAAGTAGATTTGTGCAACACCAAAATAACTTATTGTTCCTTAATATAAATTACTTTTCATTTCCTAAAAGAAAAAGAATTTCACAAGATTGGATAGGACCTCACTAGTTTTGGTGATAGCAAAATATAAAAAGATGTTCCTGCCATATACAGAAAAGGAACACAGTGTGTGCTACAGTATTGCAGGGGTCGGTCAGTTCTGGACAAACAAGAAGAGCAACCTGCAAGTTTAGTGCTTCTGCTGCTGTAGAGAGGCTGTGCACCAGCAAACATCTGCCTTTCTAGTGCTTTCACAGTCAGACAGCAGAAGTGTGCTTTGGTAAATGCACCTATTAAGAAAAAAAAACACAAACCCTGCTTCCATGGGTTTCTGATTTGAGCTTAAGGCCTTCAAATAGCCTTCCTGGTTTTGAGGAACAATCTACATTTTGGTGTGCTTTGAAGGAGATACCAGGTAAAAACTAGAAGGATTCACACTCAATGCAAAACAAACTCCGTTGCTCTCTTAACTGCACGTAACATACAACTAAAATAGAACTAATTGTCTAGGCCTAGGAACATGCCTGAATATTAACATTGATGGAAACAATTTGCCAAGTTTAAAATTACATTAACCATCATTTAAATATTACTATTGATTTTCAGAAATGTCAGTGCTGATGCAGTACAATCATTTGGAAAAGTACAAGACAAAGTATAGTATAGATAGTACAGATTAAAACTCCCCAAACATCATAATTCATTTCTATTATGTTAAAATCATATATTCTTCAAGGTTATAGATAAAGCTTCAGGTGGAAAATCTGTTTCTTCATGACACAGCTAGAATGTGAGTTTTAACTGACTTTATTTTAGGTTTCTTTTACATACAGGGATCAAAATAGACTTCTCATTATGACTAAAAATATAGATTTTTAACTACAGAACCCAGCAGCCATTTTTTCTGCTTCACTGCCCTTCCCCCAAAAAAGTCAAGCAAGGTCTACAAAAATAGCGATTAACTTTAAAAAATAGGTTGCTTCTCCCAGCAAATTTAAGTTACATTCAGATAGGATATAGCTATTTATAAGGAACAATGTTGTGGCAGGACACCAAGGGAGGTGTGCTATGGCCAGTCTCATTCTGACAACAGCTGCCCACATCAGTGCTAACTGTGGTCTCCACGAAGATCAGTATCTGGTTTGATATTCATGATGCCAACGATTGAAATCATTGTAGAAAACCACTATGCTCCCCGATGCCATGCCGGTCAGTATACACCTGAAGAAAGCACAATACCATGTTAGTCAGCAAACCACTGTGTCATCAGGTGTGAGTCAGCGCACCAAAGGAGTACACCAGGATAGGTACAAGAAGGCAGCTGGAGCTGGAAGGGCTTACCAAGCAGAAAAGTCGGGCTTTCCAAGGACTTCAGCAGGCTGGATTTAGCTAACACTGACTTCTGTACTGGCATTGACAGAAGATTTATGGATCTCAGAGCATACAAAACACCATGCAACAGTTTGTATGGGTGGGCAGAAGCCACTATTCACTCAAAAGTCAGACAACAGAATTGTTTACCAGCACCGCTGTCTTGCAAGGCTTCTTGAGATTTCCTGAGATTATTGTTTGCCTTGCTTTTCTGCTTTTTTGGGGAGTACGGGAGGAGGATGAAGTAGTGATGAAGGAGCAAAGTGGAGAAGGGCTGGGAGACACATTCCGTTCACTCTAGCCTCCCCCATTTAATCCATGAAGGATCTGGATGTGGGCACAGGACTTGAGCTGGACATGTTAGTGTTCAGGTTTGAAAGCAATTTGAAGGCTCTGGTGGTTTTGAACATTCCTGAAATCACTCCTCCACTGAGGTACTCATTCTTTCTAAATTCCAAACATTACTCTACTACTAGAGATAATTTACACCTATTTGAAAAGCCACAACCCTGACAGAGCATACAATAAAAAGAGCTTGTGTATGATCATTTCTACTGTTTCGTATTTAAGTGTTATGAAAATCAAGGGTGTGATGACATTTAAAACTCTGACATTTTGTAAAAAAAATCCTCTGAATGAAAAGTAAATATCAGAATGAAAAGCTGTAATTTTTCCTTCACAACAAAGATGAAATATGAGATCATCAAAACACTGCATTTTGATAGTGTCACTATTTCATGTCAGTAGAACCCTTTTGATTGTTTATGAATTAGGTTAAAACTTTTCTTACACACTATCTATCAAATATATACATTCTATATTCATGCACACCAAAGAAATTAAACCCTCTTCTGCGTTTCTGTGTCTTCAAACCCAAAGTAAATGGGTTAAATATATACATGCCCACATTATATTTCAGTTCATTGATGTGCAAATATTATGATACCATGCCATTTTTATTACAGGTTACAGATTCTCTAACTGCAAAACTGTATACATTTTCAGGAGTCTAAAATTCAACAGCTGTAACTCAAGCTTTGGATATACTTTTATCTTAACAGCAGTTCATTTTGAATGGAATAGCATTTTTTTAATGAACCGCCTATAATCTCTAATTATGCTTAACAAGAAGAAGTTGAACGTATAACTGAAGTCCACAGATTTTGCTGGCTCATTTTTTTTTTTCGAAGTTCATTTTATATTATGTGTTAGAAATACAGTCCAGGAAAAAAATGTTCAAATGTTCACTATGGAATATTTCATTCAGTATGGACTTCTACTTCAGTGGAAGGTTAAGAGTCTCACCTATATGCTTTACTGCACAATGTAGATACTCCTAAGTGATTCAGATCAACTGTCCTTGAAAAGCACACAGAAACTCCACTAAGCAAACAAACCAGAGACAATAAAAACCTCACCCGTGAGCTAGAAGTGTACAAATGAAATTATAGACATCCTATAAACAAAGACTACTTTTGTAATAAAAACAGCAGCTTTTAAGTATAGCAGCATTAGCAAGTGCAATGTAAAAATACAGTTAAAACCTAATTTGATTGCCTTCAATAGCAAGGAGGGTCATGATTTATATAGATAAAATCACTTTTCTGGAAGTGAAAATTAGTATTTACTTTACCAAACAATGGATGTGTCGTAGGAATCTTACTGTGCAACTGTTTTAACTGTTTTATTTTCAACAAGATTATCTGGCATTAGGAATGTGGCTTGTATCAGAACTGCAAGAAACATAAAAAGCACATATGTAACCTTCCACCTCCAACTGACTCATATCATCCAAGCACGGGCCAATAATCCAACCTGTTTTGAAATGACAAATATTTCTTGAATCCTTCATTCTCAACAAGAGCTGAAATCCTCAAAAAGATTACTTGCCCTACATATGACTCTCTAGAAAGAAACTGATGTAAGTACAGAATTTTCAATGTAATCATCAGGACCTAAGATTCACAGAAAATCAGAAGCAAAAAAATACATTATTTCACAGTAAAAATACAGTCTCTGAAATTCTTGTAAAGACCAGACTTTGCTCTAACCTTTGGTCATATGACAAGGCCATGGATCGGATTCCAGCATCACACCCTGGGTAAGCAAAAAGCTTCTTGAGGTCCCACATCTGCCATACCATGACAACTCCATTGTCTCCACCTGTAAGCAGATACTGTCCATCTCTGCTTAGTTGGATTGCCTAAGGGAAAATCACATGGGTAATTGTCAGGTAAAATATGTTTCTTTTCTTCCTCCTCTTACTTTTCATAAAAGGTTTCATACTGACAGCTGAAAGTCTAAGGAGATTTGATGCCAAAACAAACTTTTGGGAAACAAGATAATATTATTCTAGACAGCACTAGTTAAGTTTTACCTTATTGTGATTTATTCCAAAGACTTAATGTGAGCTCAGCTAAGGACATTTACTCTTCTAATTAGCTAGATTTACAAGATACAGCAGCACCGACATTAAAGCACAGTATTTGATGTTCCCCCAAGTGCCTTTAATACTAGTCCAGCAGACGCTGTCCTGCCTGGCAAAGGGCTGAATGATGGAGGGAACTGAAATGGTATAAGAATTCCAAGAACTATTTTTACTGGCATTGTTAGATTCCTGCTCTGGATTAGGAAGATAATGTTTCACCCTTGATAATGCAGACTGTATTTCTTTTTATCACCTACCCTGAAAGGGCTTGTGACAAACTCACTGATTTATACCTTGATTTTGCTTTGCTCTGATGGCAAAACGACATTTGAAAACTTTGTTTGGGATCCAGATCATACTGAAAGACTGGAAATCATTAGTTTGCACAGTTAAGACTTTTAAAAACAAGTTTCCAATCTGCTTCAATGTTTCTCACATGCTACTGGAAAAATCACAATGAATACTGAATACCTGGAGGAAAAACAACTTTCCTCACTTACGTGACAACTGTACCATGATACTACCTGATATTAAGATGACTGCAAAGCATGACAAATATTGCTTCCAAAGGGATTTTGCCAGTTTAAAGAAGCAAAAAAATATTAAGAGAACTGATCTTGAACTTCTATTAAAATAAGACATGCCCTATGGGGCCAGACAGATCATGATCCATCCAGTTCAGCATTGTGGGCTAGATGATGTAAAGCTGGCAACTCTACATTCCCTTCCCCTTCTGCTCCCTGGCACCCACAATCACTGATCAGGAATTTCAAAAAGTACATTTCTGTCCATTCCTCTTAGTATCTGTTTATGGACCATATTAATATGGACCAGGTCCATATTAAACTCAGCCCTAATACTCCGGACCTTATTTCTTGACTCCATTGCCCCTACTTCCATTTCATATTGTCCATTCACTGCTTTCTGCCACTTCTTGCTTTTTGCCAGTCTCTGACAAAGTTGCTACTTTCTCACCTCTAATTCTCTGTTCATTTTGTTCTTGCAAACATCTTTTCATTCTGTCCTTGTTTTTATCCTTGATTCCTTTCTCCTCTGCTTCTCCTCCCTTTCCCATCCTCATTCAGGGTCACTTCATCTCGTTTTTTATTATGGAAATTTTGTGCTGCTTACTGTTGGGGTTGATGATTGCAGGGAAAGATTTGCATCTCCTGCATTGCTAGACTGCATGTGTTCAGTACCAAACGTATATGCTATGCATTACCTCCTGAGACTTTTCAAAGATGTGTGAGTTCCCTAAGATTGGGCAGCTCTTCAAAAAAACACAAGTCCTTCACTCCAGAACTAATTCTGGATACATTTCAACTTCCTTGATACAAGGCAGAGAGCCGCAGAACTTTTCAACAGAACAATGTAAGCTTTGAAATTCTAAACAAATACATCTGTACAAAAACATTGCACAAATTGGTCAACTTTAACTGAACCACTGTCAGTAGAACGCAACTTAATTGCCTGAGGATGATAGTCCACGAGCAAAATTCCAGCTCAAAAGTTCAAACGTAGGAAACACAGAAAGAACTAAGTCAGGGTCTTGAAAATACATCCCTCTGTGCTGAAATAAGTATTTTGATATTTGCAGCATCTGCTTCAACCATTTTTCAGTATGCAAAGCTTATACTGTGATTTTTAATTCCTCAGGAAGAGGAAGTTGTTGGCTCTTTTAATATACAGGAAATATAATGCCTACACCACAAACATGGGAGAAATTAAATCACAAAAGTGTTACATTCTTGCAACATTAAAGTGTTTACACGGACTGCTGACAAGCCTAGAAATCATAATAAACAGTCAATGCAAGATACTGCTTCATGAACAGCAATAATTGAAGTCAGACACGGTGAGTATCTGTATTTTTGGTACTGCCGTACTCTTATTACTATGTTGCTGAATACAACACTTAGACTAAATCAGAGTTTCTCTAGGTGACTTTTATATCATCAGTTTTGAGTGTTCAACTGTTCACTGCTCATCAGTTGTTGAGTGCAACAACTCCTAACTAATCAGAATGAATCTCATTGCTAAGATGTTATTCCACGGAATAACTTTAAGATGAATGTAATTGAAATAGCAACATATACTGTAAACAAAACGCTGGGGTAACACTGAAATAAACAGATGATAAACCTATTCCATCTGTGTTTTGGATTCAAGTGTCAACACCTACACTTACACTTAGAAACAGTAAAGCAGAATATGGTTTTTATTCAACCATATCTGCCTATGAAAAACGGATTGCTAACCCAGGTGAGAGCTGAATAGCATAAGCAGAGCCTTCTCCCACAAAAATAAAAGTTCCTGCCACAAATTATTTCCGCGATTATTTCTACCAGCCTACGAAAATATGCGAAGCACCTCCCAGTGCGCAGCCCTAAGAAGCTTGAAAATTCATTTAGAGACATTCTAACAAGAGTATAACAATTCAGTGAGAAAGGTGTAGAAAACAAACTTGGGGTAAGACAGAGAAAATTATCTAGAACTTGTATGCACTGAGTAGGTGATCATGAGATCTAACATACCACATGCAATTATTAAAAAGATTATTCATTAGAAGGAAAAATCAATATAGAGTGGGTTTTTCTTTATAGCAATGGCAATCTCCTAAGGGTATTTTCAAACTGAAATGAAGACCATGACAAATAATTATTTGCTACACTTATAAAATTCAGCTGATGAAAATCCATTAACCTTCTGGTCATGGTTCACTTGAATTTTATACTTGAGGCTTTTACTGAAGAAATGCTATATTAAAAGGCAAATTAAAGCCATTAATCTTTAACTCTTCCACTACCTGTATAATGCAGTGTTTTTTTGTGATCTTTTGATTAAGTAAAGTATAGGCTTTGAACCTTTACTAATACCTATGCAATTTTACTAAGTCATTGGCTTGTCAGGAAGACAAGATGTTGAATTATTTTATTGTTTATTAATAAATATCTCAGCCACTTGCCAGCTTCAGTATATATATGAATGAAGGAATGAATGAAAGAAATAGGTCACCCTGTCAACATTTCAGTTTCATGGCATGCCCTTCAAGATTTAACAAACGAAAGGATGCTTTTACTCCCAAGTACTCCAACTGGTATACAAGAAGGCATGAATCAATTTTACTGTTTTGCTTTTCCCTAGTGCCGTTTAACTGGGGTTCTGCTAGGTATGAAACTGAAGCACCTCTGCAACTAATCGCTCTCACAACATGAGGTTCAGACTCTCAAATAATCCCCAAAGCGCACAATCTCGCCAATGCTCTAAAAGCAGCATTTCTCACTTGTATTTCCTTGGAAAGTCTCAAAACTTTGCACAAATCCTTTAACATCTCAGATTTTCTGAAAGGCAGTGCTTTGTGAAAAGGCAGAGCTGACACAGTGACAGCACTGGCTTACAGCAGCAGAAGTCTTGTGGGCACTTCCACATTTCAAAACAGACTCAGGAAAAGAAAATAAATTGGTTCCTCTGGGTGAAACAGCACACAGCCTTTGTTTAAGGTAAAATAACTTTACCTCTCAGAACAAGCAGACTATTTAGAGTTAAGTTACTCATTAAGATATCTAAACATTACATGGTAGATGTACTGCGATATGCCTAAGCTCCACCGAGCAATACAGTATTTAAAACAAAAACAGGTGGAAGGCATTGATTAGACTGAATTTCCCCAGAGCGTCTGAAATTTTTCTAGCAGTTTCCTGGCACAGGAATATGAGAAAATTACAATGTTGTTCCAACATCTTTATTGAAAACTGCTATTTTGTCAATAACGTTCTGAAATGCAAGTCCATAATGACACAGGCAGATATAAATAAGAATTTTACTTTACAGATTCAACACTTACGAACTTTTCCTTCCCTTTTTGTATCCTTTTTGAGCAAAAAAAAAAACCCAAGAAAAGTGTTTCAGTGCAGCCCGTGTCTAGGGAATATTTGTTTTAAACGCCCCTACTTTAATTATGTTGTTGCAGCTTGCCTTCTAACGCGATATAGCGCAGAAGCATTGGGAAAAAAAAGGTTTCAGATTGTTTAAGTATAAAGCCCAAGTAGGACCACTGGGAGAGAGAGAAAACAAAACAAAACAAAACAAAACAAAAACAACCCACTGTACATATGTAACTCTGGCCAACAGAGAGCAGAACTTCCATTGCCTCCAGCAACATTCCCAAAGCTGTGGGTAGTGACTGAAACACTACAGAAGTTGTTTTAGCCAGCAAGGGATTCTGCGATATTTTACAGATTTCCCTCCCTGAATGACAACATAATCACAACTGAAAGTGGCCAATTATCAACGTTACTATTGTAAAAAGAGAAAACATTGTGATGTGAACTTGTTTTATGGAAAGAACTAAGGTGAAGAGTAGGCTTAAAATTTCAAGAGCATTTGCACAAGGACAGCCAAAGGTGCAATTGCAGAGAAATGAACAAAGATTAAAAACTGAAGCAAGAATCAACATTAATTTGGAGAAATGGCTTGGGGCAGATATACACATTCCTACTTCATTTCCCCAGCCTCACATCTACACTTGTGGCTGCCACAGCATTCAATGATTGTACAACCCCTCACAGTACTGCAGGCCTCTCACTATGGAAAAGAGACCTACACAGAGATTTATTTGTGCTTATACCAGCACAACTGTACCTGACATTTTGAAAACACGGGGATGTTGAATTAACTGAATACAGCATACGACAGAGTTTTAGAAGGTTTTAAGTGAAATACAATACAAGAGGTATTTTCTTCCTGAAACAAGTAATACAAATAAAGGAGAAGAAACCTTTGTGAGGGCAAAACTGGAAACCCCAGCAGTCGCTGGGCTTTTCCATCAGATTTGGTAAACTAGCTTGGAGGCACAGTACAGCTACTTGAACAGAAGTCTTCTTTGGCTGATGTTAAATTGTTTTAAATAAGAAACATTTATTTACTGTGCAGGAGATGGAGCACTGACACAGGCTGTACAGAGAGACTGTGGAAGTCTCCTCCCTGGAGATCTCCCAAAGCCACCTGGACATGGGCCTGGAAAGGTGTCCTGGGTGGCCCTGCTGGAGCTGGGGCTGGGCTTGATGGAGCCGGTGGGCCCCTTCCACCTCAGCTGTTCTGTGATTGATTCTCTGCCCCTCAGACCACAACTGCTGGCATACAAACCATAACTTCAGATAATTCAGGTAGCCTGAATGCTGACCCTGCAATGTAGTCTTGCTTCATGTCTTTGTTTCATTTCTACTAGCTTTGAAAATGCTTGTCCATTTTCTTTTCTTTTTCATTTCCTTCCCTTCTCTTCCTTTTCATTGGCTTTTGTTCTTGTTCAAGGAAAAAAGTGCAAATAAGTAAAATACTTTTTTGACACTTCTGCTTCACTGCAGGACAGCTGCCAGGTTCTGCTCTGCTTCAAAGGTACTGTGTCACAGGAACTGTCAAAAGACCTACATTTGGTATTAGCAAGTAATGTCCATAAAACCATAAGCTTAAAATACCTCCTGCATAGTTTTGGATGTGCTCCATGTCTTGAACATAGCTGCCTGGTCAGCAAATGTCAAAGACACTTTTAAGGGTTGAAGAGCTGCAATACAGACATATGTCTGTAAAGTTCCTGCAGCTCAGCACAACAGACTCTCTCAAACTAAGATGAAGGAAGAGATGTCAAAAAAGGAAAGCCAACTTTGAAAATAGCATGTCTAACAACCTCCTGTCTTTAGACTAAAAGTAAAGAAACAGTCTGACTTCAGCTGACCAGCAATTAGAAGTATTTGTATTCTTCATTTCAAGGAAAGGCCTACAGGCTATTCCTTACTATGTGAACAGAGATATTCTAAAATAAAAATAGTACATTAGGAGTGTTTTCTCCCTTTAACTATGAATGCTGCTATTATGGTGTATAGAAAGAAGCTCCACACAACTCCAAAACAGATAGCTTCTTCTGATACTGGAACTGAGAGTTCTTTATACACATTTGAGTACACTTACCTTGATCTTGTCATCTGTTTCCATAGTGGCTTGAAGTCTCCCATTCACACTGAATACACAAAAAAGGCCATTTTCATAATATATGACACACTGGCCTTCCCTTGAAGCTTGAATAAGTTTTGGTCTCAGGCAATTTTCAGGACCTTCTAATGTTTCAGGACCTTCTAATGTCCTCAGCAAATCTCCATTCATAGAATGTATGAGACATGGTCCTTCTGTGAGAAAGAATAAAAGCTCTAGATATTGGCTCACATGCTCAATCATTATGTATTAAAATAACAAACAATGGATTCTAATTAGATAATCAGGATTATAATATATTTGTAATGGTAATCAGTATTTAGACGTATACAAAATATGATATTAAATACATTTATGCATATAATATTATATAATATATATCTGGGGGCTTAGACTTGATTATCTCCTGTGGTCTCTTTTGATCCCTCCAATTCTCTGATTCTGTGATGCGTTGTACCATGTTTAAGTGGAAAGCCTATGACTGTAAGAATGCCAAAGAGTACAATGAGCAGTTTATCCCGCAAAGAGGTTTTTATTAAAGTATTTCAGAGCACCTAAAAGATTTTGTTTTGCGGATTTCCTTTCAAATTTGGTAGTACTGAATCCTAATATAAGACTTCAGAATGTGAAGCTAAGTGTAATGAACTTTCATATGTATTCATGCAGAAAGTGTATTTTCTTGTATTAAGATTTTAACCCATATATGATTCACTACATATATGCTTGTTTAAACATTCAGAAAAAATAACTGATTTGCATTTAAGCAAATATGAACATAGTGTTCATATTCAAACATGCATATGTACTTACTGAATAAGCTGTATAACAGCTTATACAGATGCATTCAGTAAGTACACCCAACTTACTTTGAAAAGGTGTCTCAAAGTAGGAACTTCAGTAAGTACTAAAACAGAAAGATCCTAATTCCAAGAAATTTCAAGTTTAAAAATAAAAGCTTGAGTATAATTACTAAAAATTTTGCTTGGTAGTTTATACATATATTAATGCATCATCTAACATACAAGACAGTGCATTCTTTTTCTGCTGAAAGTAACTTATGCTTTTCTTTATCAAAAGGAAAGCCAACTACAAGAATGCATTTTTCACTATCCTGACAGTTAAGAGCTGGATCCAACTGTATGCTATACGCAACTACACTGAATAAGCAAACAAAAATAAATGTAATCAGTATGCTAGAATAGAAAAACTGATGTGGTTGGCTCTTGTAGATGTCTGAATAACTGATAGTTCTAATATGTTTACAAAAGAGGTTTTAAATTCACTTAAATTCTGTAGCAACTAAAACAAGGTTAAAAATGAAAACACCATAAAGTTAATCAAATCCGTCACCTGAGACTGTTTTCCTTTTTGCATCAGGACTACAGCTTTATGAAAAGAAAGAAATGGACAACAGCTTCCTTACCTTTTGAACCACTTATTACTAAGCCAAGTTCAGCACAAATGGTAGCACAGGTGATCTCATAGTCATGTCCTGTCAGAATGGCACGAGGAGTTGCAAAATCACCTTCAATGGAAAAACAATAAAAGCAAGCTGTGGTTACAATCTGTTTCCAAAATCACCATTTTCAATCACTGAAGCATCTTTAGTTTTCTTGCTCTTGGAATTCATGTTCCCTGCAAATCACTTCTATTGCAGTGCTTGCACTTGCTTGTTTTGTACTCATATCTATGTATTGCAGCAGAAGTATACTACAGGAATTCAGCCTTACTTAACACACATTCATGTTTGTAGTTAAAAACTAGCACAAGTTGGAGCACACAGACTTGTGTTTTCCTCTCCGTCTCTCCTCCTCCTCTACCTTCATTGTGGAGAAAGAGACCTAACTCAGTTACTACCTCTTCCGACTGCAAGCATAAGTAAACTCAAGCTATCGCTATGGCTCGTACTGAGAGGATACAGCAACAATGCCCCATGATGAAGTAAAACATCCACTGACTGGTCTTATTTTAAGCTAGAAACAGTGGTTCAGAGTTTAAAAACAGGTGATAGATTTGCAAAGGCTGAGAGTAGTAATAGGGCCAAACCACTTCATTTGGCATCATTCAAATTGTATTAGAGGCTGTAACTTTTTAAAAGATTAAAAGATCACAATATCATTAGTTTGTCCACATAGAGCCTTAACAGTACCAGTAATAGGAGTTCTTTGTCTCATCAGAAATTATGTGAAAAATTTAAACAAATAGCTATCAAGGCCCTGCTTGCGTACAGAGAGAAGCAGCGCAGATCTGAAGGCTGCACGCATAGAGGCTAGGTTTATTCTCAGCAGTTTACATCATTAGTCAGAGCATTTGCAACAATCCCCAGAGCATCCAAGCATCTGCTACATTCAAATTGCCATTTAGAAAAGGTCATAATCTACAACCAGGTACCAATTCAAAGATTTTAATATTTCAAAATCATATTTATTCTCCAGTTGCTTTTAAAATTCATATCTACAACACAAACTTTGGAAAAGTAAATAAATCTGTTTTTCCTTAGATATATACGTTCGTACACATTTAAGATATATACATATGTGCATGCACACACACACACACACACACACAAATATGTGTTATCAGTATTTAAAATCTGTAAATTCTTTGGAGAAACTCACTGAATTGCCCCTAATCTCTTAATAAATAATTACTAAAAGCTATTGATTCTGCTTCATACAGTGTTTTGCAAAACACACTCAAACCCAGTAACTATGGCAGAGTTTAGAAGCAAAAGAAAAACTCTCAACAAATTAGAAGCATAAGGGTAGACTTAATGACTTTTACGTATTTCTCACGTGACTGACTCTACAAAAACTCACAAACCTTTTAGAGAAAGTTTGCTCTATTGAACTTTCCTCACCTAGACATGCAACAGGCACCTCAGAAGGTTCATAAAAGAACATTGTGTAGGTAATCCACAAATTTACACCAGTTTAGTAAAACTGGGAAAACGTAACAGTAACCATTACAGTAACAATTCAACTTTTTTGATCCAATTATTTCTCCCCGTTGACCCCAAGCTATAAAGCAGTAGGAAGTTTATGCATTTAAAGCTTTTGTTAGTTTTGTTTCTTTCAAGTGAACTACCTGCACTAGCAAAGCTTTAGAGTTTGGGGTTTTTTACTTTATATTCAGAAATCACATTTAACAAATACGTGCATAGATCAGCAAGGAATTAATCTATATATTACATACGTTAATTAAAAACTATAATTTTAAAACTTCTGCAATCAGAGAATGTGCAACACTGTAGCGGAGATAATGAAAATAAGATGTTGGAATTTGAAGGACTTATTAGAAGCAATGTCTCAATGAAGTTTTAGGAGCTGCAGATAAAGAAAATCTTTGCAGTAAAATTTTTGCTTACAACTACATTTCTATGTTAGGCTGTGAGTAATATGAGCAAAAAACATAAGAGATACATTTTTTAAAAAGTAGAACTTGGGCTTATATATTTATCACAATCCACAGAAAAGAACAAGTATGTAATACTGTCATTCCTTTTAGAGTTTGGACTTGGCTTCAAACATAAAAGAGTACAAATCCATAGGTGGCATTTCATAAATGATATCAGCAGTTTACTGAATTAGATTTAAGAAATAATTTAATGCAAAGAAAAAAAGAAGTACAAGAAATTGCAACAGTATCTTTAAATAAATTAGGACTTGGATAAATACTGTAAACCAGAAGTCTTGTGAAAAGTCAGGCTGACTCCTTTGATAAGAATGTCAAGCATTCAGAGGTTCCCAAGCCTCTGATTTTCCAAATAATGGGGTCAACTTAAAAGCTGGTCATAGAGCAGAACAGATTTCTTTAAAAGCTTTTAAACTGTTACTGCTTCAGAAGATTGTCATGGTTTTCAATAATGCAAAGAGAAAATTTTATTTTGTTGCTGGTTTAAGGGGCACCACTTCAAACTTTTCCAAATTGTTTTAGGGGAACAGGCTTGCAGACCTTTTGAAAAGCTAGGGAAGTGACTTCAAAGGGAAAAGAGCCTTTGTCCGCTAAGCAGGTTTACGACCACTGATGCAAACCCTAACTAAGGACTGAAAAGAATACTCAGTGCATCTTTATGGAGATCCTTAAGGAAGATGAACAAGTCAAATGAGATTAAAGATAGTTCAAATCCTAGCACTAATAACCAAGACACAACAGTTGTACAGATGTGCTTTTCTCAGCATAGTATATAATAATATCCCTAATCTATACCATTGCTGGCTTGCTACTTGCAGTTGAATACTGCAAGAATCTTAATGCCACATTCACATTGCAACAAACGTCATCGATGATTTATTTAAAGCCACAGGAAGTATACATGGAGTTATTTCCCAGTAGTGGACAGAATACAGTAACTGTTCAAATTATTTCAAAAGGGTTCTCATACATTTCAATAAATAATTTCTGCAGAGCTGTTTTGCCGTAAAAAGTAACATAAAATACCACTCCTTCCTTAAGTGATTAAAGTATATTTCAAATCATAAAACACAAGCTTCAGAAGATAAAAGAATAGCACATGATATCATGTCAGCTAATGGCGACATTTCATTGAAAAAATGTTAGGTGTTTGCAACCTACCTTTAAAAAGGAACAATGGGATTATGGCAAAGTCAAAACTTTCTGCTGTTTAATGACATCCAGAAACGCTTTACCGAGTAACAAGAAATTGGTTTGTGTTGCTGAGTCTCTCTCCACTATTTTTTCAGCTTTGATGATGTTACATAACAAAAAAGAATTATGACATTTTAAATCCAGCAGCAGATTCCTACAAAGACCACTTTCTGTGTTTTCAGTACTGAGACATAAAAGCTGAGCCAAATATAGGAAAGCATCCAAAGAAAAATTTATCCATTAAAAAAAAAAAAAAAGACCCAAAAAATCATATTTAACTGAAAAACTTATCTCATAATGAAATACGAGATACCCTTCCTACTCTTTCTGGGTGAGATAATATTATGCTTTAGAATAAAATATAAAATATTCGACTACATTCCTTTTTATGTTTAATGCTGAGAAGACAGTTAATTAGAAGTCACCGACAGCCAAACAGTAATTTTTAAATTATTATTCCATAATTGTAGAGATTGTAGAGTACTTTTAAGTGGCAAATTAATTAAGTGATTTTATGTCAATATAAAATCCTAATTAAATGAAGCATCAGTTAACCAAACTATGTTTTTACACACTTCTTGCTAAAATAAATTATTGAATACTTTCTCAGAGGGATAAATCACCCAAACTCAATTACCTACACAAGAAAAGTCTTCAAAAAGCATTTTATAAAGGTTGTGTTTTTTTGAATCAAGGAAACAAAAGGTTTGAAATACACTTGAAAGTACAAATGTACTTACAGAATAGACGACATTTGGACACAAGTGCTTTCAAGTAAAATGTAAGGAAACGAAGAAGATTGCTTTGCTGCTATGCTTCTGCGTTGATTGTATAGCAAGCTTCAGAGTTTAACTACATCAGTGATTACTAGTGAATATTATATAAACTTTCTATATTAGGATTATTTATAGATTCCACACAGTACATTTTCATGTAACTGGCTAAAAATCATTTCACTGCCACAGAAAGCTAGCTCTTTGATGGATGTGAGATCCTACTAGAAAGTGTTATCACACAACATTATTGAAGTATTCCTAAAACTTCGCTTTGAATATTCTTTCCTTTGAAATTTGGATTTTTTTTGTAACTATGTATTTATTTCATATTATGCAAGAGCTTTATTGTTGTCCGGTTCCTCACACAGCATTCCATCAGCATTTCCTCTCATTCCTTCAACGTTTTTCTCAAACTATTTCCCATCTGTTCAAACTTCTTAAAACAAAAAATACAACCTCATGCCTGGATACAAGTTTTGCTCTTGAAAAAAAACGCTTCAACCATACATAACCTGAGAAAAGGATCACTGTCTTTCAATAACATATTGTTCTATCCTGAAACAGAGTCTAAAAACATAAACAGCATAAGCCCTATGCTATAGTGTTGCTTAGTAAAGAAAGAAATATTAAACTTCTCTTCTAGAATTAATTTCTGTGAATAAAACACAAAGAAGGCTTATTGTACAATTTGTCACATCGTGCAACAAGTGACTAATACTTATTCAGTACTAATATGAGAATCTTCCATACACACTCTGTCAGAAGTACAGGTTCACTACGTTTCCAAAATAAACGTAGCAAAGAAACAGATTTAACAGGTCTTCATGAACTGAGTATTCCAATTCAGATTTCAAAAAGTCAGTAATCCCCAGCCTCTCAATTCCTACACTGTGTGCAAAGCAAAGCTTTCTGGAACCAGTTCACTCTTCCTAAGGATTCATCTGCTGGAAGAGCTGGAAGTCATTCAGCAGCACCCCTCCCACCACATTCAGACCTTTTTGAAGCCCTGTGAAAATATCCGCAGGTGAATATTCAGGGTCAGTCTACACTAATATTTTAATATTTGCACCATTCCAACTTCATAAACTGCTACTTAAATATCAGCTTTGAAGTTTTAAAGCACTGTCATTTTTGTTTGAAAATGCTCTAAAACAGCTTTATGAAGGAGCTTTTTTTGCTTATCCTTAAAAAATATGTATTTTTCTTCATATTTCTCTCTTGTGGTTTACATTTATTACTCCATTAGTAAGTCCAAATAATAACAATAATAATAATAAAATAAAGTAAGATCTCAACAGATAAGACAAAAAACTATTAGCAAGTATTTCACACCAAAATATTGCCTCCCGCAGAATAGATGTAGGACAAAATATATCTTATAATATGTTGAAATTGACTTACAGTTTGTAACTTACATAGTATTTCATAGTTTGACAAGAAAATAATCTGAGAAAAGAGGTTTCTTTTGAGAATTCAGCTCAATTAATTTTTGCTATTCAAAGATATTAAAATAATTTATTTTTGTTTGAAAGAAGAAAAACATATTGCTTCATTGCTTTTGTAAGGTTTATTTCAAACCAAGGTACCGTTTGTGTATTGCACCACATGGATGTTTACTACCTTTTTATACTGATGTACCAAAGAATACTTAGTGTATGCCATCGGTTCAGAGCACACATAAATTAGCCATCTTTAAAAGTAAATATTTCAAAACAGATATTTTTTCAAAGAAGCAGGCCTTAATTCTAATTACATACAGCATTCTTGCGTTCAGTGGAGTAATCCTTACCTGTGTGGTGGTAGTGTTAACAGACATTCATTCCAGAAACATTAACAAATTAATTTCCTACCCAAGTCAGAATTACTGCACAGAGCAAACAATTTTTTAAAACATTTAAGCTGGTCATAAAGATTCTAAAATATGATAGTCTAAACTATTAATTATTATTTCTTATGCATTACTCTGCTTTGTCTTATTTGGTACAGACTTGGAATTGAATAGGCATTTTTTCCGGCAACCAAACAAGGTAAATAAATGTGATATATTAGTACATCACTCCACCACCATGCATATGGTGCACATTAAGGTTGTATTCATTTACCATATGAATATAATTCCTTTTACCACATCAACTATTAGTTACAAGTTGTAAATATAGCATTGTTTTTCCTGGAACGTGAAGGTCTGCATTACATCATGAAGCACTAAATATCCTTATCCTTCTGGAGAATTTCATGTATATAGTTTTAGTGACACCTGAAGCTGGATACTGCCAAAAAAGCAACATCAAAACTCTCTGTTTTGAGTCACACAGTACACACCGTCTTCACATGTGCCTGAATTGTGCCTCAGAACTTGCTCTATAATATAATTTGCAATTACCTTGATTGACAAATCTTCTAACACATTGTCCCTTAGCTAGTTGAAAACAAGGATAATACAGATGCTGTGCACGCTGTAGGAAATGCTTTTAGCCAAAATAAATATTTACAGCACACAAACTTACACACACATAAATGCCAAATCCGTACAACTGTTAAAATGCCTTCTGAACCATCACAGAGTGCAATTGCAAGTCACTTTCAATGAAGACCTTGCTCTCATATCTGTCTGAAAAATGACTTTCTTGGCATTATATAAATAGACATTTACATTGCTTATACGGCATTACTGCAGATTCCCAGATATATTCATCCACCTGTTTTAACTCATCTTTTTTTCAGTAAAGATTTGGAGGTTTGAACCATCAACTATATATGATTTATAAAGTATGTGAAGGAATGAGGCCTCAATCTCTTTGAGATCAATGTGTTACAGTTTAAAGAAATGACAGTGACCTTTTGTAGCTGTATAATTTAAGGCTCTGTTCTAGGTTCATGCAGATAGTCCCAGGGCTTCATGCACTGGGTACAATGGTGCCTTGTGAAGATACAGGGAACAGAAGGTCCAATTGCAGCATGAGGGCCTCTGTCCACTATGCTTTCATGGGACTTACACAAATAACATTGAATAACACAATAAATATTAGGTAGAACAATATTTAGTGGTTGTTATCCTTTTAAAAACATGCTTTGCATACTTTTCTATGCCTTGTGGGTCTTCCCTGTGAAATAAATTTTACTAAATTTGACTTAGAGGAATAGAAAAATTTAACACTGCACTTGCTGAAATTCAAAGACAAAAACCAAAAGTATTTACCTTCTTTTTACAGCCACACTTAACAAAACACTCCTGACACGTTCCTATTTCAGTTAATAAATTAACCATAATTCATGTATTTTCTCATTACGTTAATAAAAAGGTGAAAAAATATACTAAAAATGATATATATATATATATATTATTTTTTTGCACCAAATATGTCAAAATACATATAGTCTACATATTTTACTAAGCAGTGCTTTGGAGAGAATCAGTCTCTAGAGCACCTTTCAACTCAAGGCCAGCAGATGGTGCTACAGGATTCTTGCTTTATGTACAATGTTGTGCTACTCTGTCCATCCATTTTTGAGAAACAAAGAATATTTGTTATGTCTGCAGTTAAACGGTGTTAAAATATTACTGAATTATTTACTGGCTTTTTATGAAGGAGGACACACGCAACAATACAACGTATACAAGTCAAAACATAGATGTACTGTTGAACACAGAACGAGCTCACAGGCCGTTTTTAAATGCCCAGTGCTATACTATCATAGCGCAACTCTCTTTTCTTAGCAGACTGATCGCAGTGAATGGCACTGACAGACTTATTAGCCTCAGAAATTTCAAGAATATTTTAATGTCTGGGGGCTCTGCAGATTTTTAGCTATTATGGTAAACCATCGTTTGACTAAAATTGACAATATTAAATTTCTAACAATGCAATTACAGATTTAAGGACATTACGATATGCAGAAAAGGGGATACTGACAAGTATTATCTTTATAACTCCTTTTTTTTTTTTTTAAGAACATAAACACTTACGTAAGCAACTTCCAAAAATGGTTTTGTTTAGAAAATAATTGTTATATTCTAAATAAATATTTGTGCTATAAACATTTAAAATGTAGAATGTTGCCTTCTCTATTAATATGTGTTTTGAAACAGAAAATGAATGTCCAGATCATGGAGAAGCAAGGGAACAAAGTAAATTCAAGATGAGGATAAAGATGAGGAAGGAGGCAAAGATAATTTTTGCTTGGTTAACAACAGGCATATGATCTACTTGAAATGAGTGTGAATATTCACTGTGTGCAAAGGGAAGCATCTATGTAAATCTTCATAGATTCGGGTTTACATGATTATTGTGTCTGAATACACAGAAAGTATTACCTGTGACATTACTTCTGTATCAACCAGTGCAGAAATATCCATCAGGACATAATTTCAAAGTTTAAATCACCTGCATTACTGACATAAATAATTAATTATCAATACTTCATTTATAAAAAGTTTGCATTTTCCAACTGAACAATGTGTACAGCAGACGATGAAAACAGATTTGTTTGAATTTGCTATACCTAATACAATTTCAACTAATGAATTCTTTAACCTCCACACCATAGCTCTCATTTAATAATCATGCTAATTGAAAAACAGTCTTTCAGAAATTCAAATGTAGATTTAGGAATTGTAGCTATATAAAAAACAATATAGCTTCTATCTAGTAGGTTAGAGAGTACCTAAACTGCTATTTGGCAAGACAGGAAACTAGTGATTGAATGTTGAGTCCTTTTGGAGATTTTGCATTTTATAAATTGAAAAGATTATGTATTTAAAATATTTTAAGAATATACTCTACATGTTAATAAGTGTTCAATTATTCTTCTTAATTAAATTTCAGTTAAATCCTCTAATTCTCTAAGTATGAAAACACGTGCTTACATTCCTGTACGTGCTCTGCTACACAGCTACACTACTAAAAGCACTTAAATTCTCTAAAACAATTCAGAAAACCTGAATAGAATACCCTCTAAAAAATATAAAACCATGTAATGAAAGCACCACAGCCACACTCACAATGCAAATGCGATACACATAGAGAGTAACATTTTCCAACTTTATGGGCTAACATAAAAGAGGTAATATAATTTGTTTTATTCACATATGTGTGGAAGATTAATGCAATAACTCAGATGAGATTGCATTAGTATTAGTGGTAGTAATACAGTTATACACTGACTCTATATTTCACTAGTAGTGGCTACTCTTATTGGTTAAGTGTTAATTTCATTAAGGAAAACAAATTTCAAAATTAAATATTTTTCTTTTTTAAAAAATTAAAACTGAAAATTAGTATGATCAAATCTGTATAATCTTTTAAAGCAAGAGGACAGTCTCATCATAGTCTATGAATATAGTGCAATAACAACAGAAAAGCACTTTATCTTCACCTCAACTATGGATATGCCTACTTTTTTATAAGCATAAACAAAATGAAAATGGTTGACCACTGTATACCTCCCCTTCAAGAAAGTAATGCTAAATAAGAGAATTACAATGAAAACAAGACAAATTAAACAAAAAGAAATAAAGATAGGTTGAAATTCACTATTCTGACTGGCTACTAGCTAGCAGGCAGAGGTGAGGAATCATTAAGAAAGACTGGAGAAAATGGGATATAAGAAACTACTTCAGATGACTTACTAGATACAATTATAACCAACAGAGAACAACAGATAAAAATCTCGATGATGAAAGGAACTTATATGAAAGTGAAGAAGATATGAGAGTGCTCAAGATGCTTTATATAAAGAAAAAAACCATGGACAATAAGATAGTTTCTTGAAGTATTTGGGGAACAAAGTTTTCAACATACATAGACCATTGCTCTGTAGGAACTCACGGGAAGTCACAGAAAAAAAAAGGTAAAATGAATACTAGTAAAAACTGCTGTAATGCAAAAGAGGGATAAGACAGACATCAAGACACTGACACCAGCTGCCACAACTGAACGTTCTTCAGTGACTGCAAATACAGGATAAAGTCAGGCAGAAAGATTAATATAGGCGAGATTTTTTGAATCATTATAAGCAATAATGTATGAGCAAGGAAGGACAAAAACAGGGCAGCCAAGGATAGAAGAGATGCAACTAGCAAAGAAATCAGGAGCAACAATCATTCTGTAATCACAAGAATAGGTTAACAAGTTCACATGAAGTTGATCTGCTATTAAGTAAACAGCAAGCAATATCAATAAATGATGCCAGGCATTTTGAACTATTTCAAGAAAAATCTTTAATAAGAAGACTAGCTGCAGTCAGGCAACAAGCATAAGTAAAAGCAGCAATGAGAGCTGTTGTCTCAAATAGAGAATACCTAAACAAGGTAAATGTTTGGAACTCCGTTGGCCTGGTAATAGTGATACGAAGACACTTTGAAAGTGAAGCTAAATAATTCCAGAGTTATAAGTGGTGTTTTATGGAGACTAGGTAAGGTTCTGCAAGGCTAAGAAAAAAATCCTTAAGAATTAGGAAAAAGAAGAACTGAGAAATTAGAAAGTTGTCCGCTTAACTCCAACAAACATAAAAATGCTAGCAGAATATTTGTATATATAAGCACACAGAGTTTCCTCAAAGACAACAAACAGAGTAACAGCTGATCTGGATTTGTCATGAACAATTCACGTCAAAGCAATTTTTTTCCTGCAATGGCAGAGTAATAGGACTTCTGTTTAGAGAGATACCACATAACTTAGCTTTAGTATGGACACCAGAAGTTTCACACTGCCAATTTCATATAGAAAACAGGTAAGCAGAATAGGTTGGAAGATGCTAATGTGAACCAGCTGGAATGCTGTATTCCAAAAGCTATTCATAGTCAAAATAGAAAATGTATCAATGGACATTCCTGGGCTGTGTAATGTCTAACATTTTCTTTAATGACCAATTTGACAGAACAAGACTGCAAATTACATTTGCAGACATGAGTTGCTGCAAGTCTGCTTGGGGGACAGGATGAGCATTCAAAATGAGTATAACAAACTGAAGAAACCTAAAAAAGGATATCATTAAGGAAGTCTGAAGATAAGGTTCCACAGTCAAGCTGCAAAGAGGAGGAGAAATAACTGAGTAGTTAGGGATTCTTCAGAAAAGGCTGAAATTTATATTGGCTTAAACACTGAAAGAATATGAGTCCAACTGGCTAGTTTTATTTTCACTTGCCCTTTTTTAAAATATATTTTAATAAAAAAGTAAAAAAAATACCTTTATTACTTACATACATTAACTGTACTATATATTTTATGTATGGTCCAAGACAATTCCTCTTCACTCAGAGTGGCCCAGGCAAGCCAAAAGGTTGGACAGCCATGATTTAAAAGTATTAACACTACTGTGCTATTTTGAAACAAGCAGATATCCCTTGAGGATGTGAAAAAAAAGTGCTCTGTAAAACTGGTTGTTTTCTACTTATTACTAGAAAAGCTTCAACTGCAACGCTGAGTCTGCTTTGAGGAAGAAAAATAACTGAAGAGGAGAGAAACAAACAAAAAGTCAGAGGTCTAAAAAACATGGTTTATGTTAAAAGACAGAAAGAATTAGGTTATTAACACTGGAAGAGGGTCACAGAAATCCAAATAAGTGAAAGCTGTTGCACAGAGAGAGAATCTTTTCTACACGTAACAAAGAGTAGAAACATAGGAAGTGATAGAATTTAAAAAAAAAAAAAAAAAAAAAGCCGCTAGATTGTAAAGCCCCAAAATTTGTCAAAGTTTTTAATAGGAGATTGGAAAAACATCAGTCAAGGGTGGTGTTGGAATAGCTAAGACTTCTCTGAATATGAGAATATGAGAATATATCAGGTGACCAAAGTTCCTGCCAGCCCTGTTTCCTAAGTATCTGCCATTACAAAGTACAGTGCAATCGTTCACCCTAGGAAATATCCAAACACCAAGGGCTGCTGCTTGAGCTTCAAATTGAGAGTAGGAGCTGAAAGTGATGCGGACGATGTGTATGGAAATTACTTCTCTCAACTGTTTCCCCGAGCTATCTCATCTAGTTCCTCCCTCCCACTCCCATTTCTCACCTCTCCTCTATTCCCACTGCACTCCGCTGGCCAAGATGCATGCTTCTGCAAGAACTCCGCCCTCTTCGAGAAGTACATACCCTATTCAGGAACTCTGAATCCTGAAGCAGTATGTCACATCTTCAAGAGGTACTTTGCTATTAGATCAGAATCTCTAAATATGCAAAAACCAGCCTTGTGATGGAGATCACACATGGGCTTCAAGGGATGTTACAGAGAGAGTTACATCCTCTCACTGCTTCTTCCCCTCACCTCCCAAAGCCAGCCACATGCCAAGCAAAAAAATATAAAAGCCCCTTATGCTATCTGAAGTGACTTTACATCTCCACAGTAAATTATGCTAATTAATGTGAATTCAACACGGCTCTGGGCTTTTCTAAAGGATACAACTATGTCAAATACTTTGTTCTTAATTATTTCTAGGCTAGGTCAGAAATTGTGCACAAAAAAGTTTTTGCATCACAAAATGTCTGTGCACTGAAGTACTGCCACATTTCCATACTTCCCAAAACAATTTATTTAGAAAGAATAAACCCTACATTTGATCAAAGAGCTTGGTGGAATATTTTTTGAATTTCAGGTTTAGGAAAAAATGACTTAACCTAAATGTAATCAAGCTGTTTGGTAAAGAATAAAAATACTTTCCAGCAGATGTATTCCATGCAGGATTTTGAATCTTTGAGATTTAAATTCATCAAATTTTGTTTACAATGATCAATGCATTTGAGAGTTATAAAAAGTATGCAGTCAGTGTGACTGCATAGGTACCATTTCTATAAAAGGTCAATTTAAAAGTAAAAAATTGAAGAATGCAAATAATTAGTATTTCACTAGCATATTTTTTTTGTTAAACCAAAAATGTAAAGAATTTTTCCATTCAGTCCAGTTGGCCAGAAGTATTGTCCTTGATAAAGACTATAAAACAAAACACTTATTTATCACGTATGCCATAGCGCACCTGGCTTGCCAGCTTGAGTTAAATACCATCCTAAAACATGAATACACGCAGCCAGAGATCAAGAGCTCAATGCTTCCTAAAGTAATGAAACCAGATAAAGGAACTGAAATAAAATGTAACTGGTGAACTAGTAGGTGCCCAATAGGATAGTATTTACTGTAACGTGGCCATACTGGTCTGCTGACTGATGTACATCAGAGACACGAGGAACTAGGAAAGAAGGAAAGAAATACTCCTGGCTGATATTGTTTTTGCTGAAACTTCTCTAGCATCATGACTTGGCTACGATCATGGATATCTGGATGATAGTTGCTGTCAAGTCATTTTTAAGATGGAAACTGGATATAAATAAGTAGAGAAGAAAATAGGAAAGAAGTTATCAACTCTGAAACTATCTAAAATTAAAATGAATAAAATATACTTTGAGGTAAAAAAAAACAAAAAATCATAAGCTCCAAATACAAAAGCCAACATCAGACAACTTAAATATCTAGCATCCCACAAACTGATTGAAGTTACAGTTGCAGTAACAGGGCTCCAAATCTAACAAATCTGCTGGTGCTTTCCATTTCTGACAAAATCAGAACTAAGCAGAAACAGTTCTTTTTATTTGTCTCAAAAAAAAAAAAAGAATTGAACAGAGACCCCTATACAAAGCTATTTCTGGGAAAAATTAAACCCACAAGATTATCATCTCTTTGAAGCAGAAACTGTCTTTCTCTACACATGTCTAGGCCAATGAATAGTGCCATGAGATTCCAAATCATTACAAAGGCTTCTAGGCATGCTACATCAGAAAAAAATAAATAATGACAAATACTTATCACAGGAGTCATTGCATTTCTCTTAAAGTATAAGATAAGTAGGACTGCAAGAAAAGAGAATCAGTAGTTAAACTAGCATTAATGTTGAAAATTGCAAAATTTTAATATCTCAGAAATCTGTGTTAGAGAAGATAGTTAATGAATCGTATAAAAAAAATACAGAACTAATCTAGTCAGACACTAGGTACAAAATCTGAGTATGTGATGTGCTAAGGTCATAAAGGAGTCCTCAAGGTCTTGTTCACAAAACAGGCAAGCAACCAAAACTGCAGCAAGTATTCAACAAGAATAAATACTCAGGGCAGGCCCAGAAATCTGCAAAGATGGGCTGTTCGTGCTAGCTTTGAATACAGTGTAAGGACAGAACACCTGGAAATGCTGTCTGCTTCATATGAGTTTAGGGTTTTCTCCTCAAAAAGACAGCTTTTCCCTTTAGGATTTACAAGCTTACTCAACTAACCTATCAAGTTCTTAAATTCCTTTCGCAGACTTGGGAGTCTACAGGTTTACATGCTCTGCAGAAATAGTGCAAAGTTTGCATTTTCTTTAAATTGATAGATTGCAAAATGCATGTAAAATATTTGCAGAGAACTTGTTCCTCAACCAAAACCATATTTATTTTACAATGCTCATAAAATTATGTTGGACCTGTCCAAAAGGTCCCATCCATTGAATCAGGCTGTTGGAAGCATAATGCTGACAGATTGCTTACATTCTCTGCCTGAAAATCCTGCAATGTTTGAGTAGTCTTCAAATAACCAACCAATATCAAAGAATTTGCAAATGAAATTCAGATATTTATTCTGATATTAAACAGTTGTGTTTACTAGTTTGTGCTTTTGTTACTTCAAAATGGTTCACAGGATGCAATTGCAGTTGAACCTCTTTTTTTTTTTTTATTAACTTCAGTGAAGTAATAGATTAAGCATGAAATACACTTTACCAAACTGATTACCTTGGAAGCTGTTGAATATTCATACTTTATATGAAATTGTAAGCTAGTTATAACTGTAGTATATGCCAGATATAACAATCCTTCTTGTTTTCTAGGTGTCCATTTTGTCTTTTGCAGAGAGCAGGTAAGCACAAGAGAGCAAAGATTAAGCACGTAGCACCCTACCAAAGTTTTAAATAAATTCTTGCCTCCTTCTTTTAGATAAACATCCTACTCAGACGATTTAACATCTCATTACAGTGCCCTGGTCTAAGTTAAAATGCAGTCTGCATAACTCTATTGATGGCTAATAGTGAGAACCTATACACATAAGATTACACTTGCAAAGAATGCAGTCTGCATTACAGCGATGTATGGTCCTTTTCGTTTTAAACAACTCAAATGCAGGTCTTTCATGAAATCATGAGTTTGAGAGAAGAAGATCTCAGATTGAAAAAGAAATATAAGAAAATAGTTCCCTTCTCTCACTCCTGGAGCCACTCCTCTGCAATTTAATGAGTGACAAGAATGTATTTGTAAAGTTCGGTGTCATGTAATTTAAAAATGAGTTCTCCTTGTGCTGGAAAGCAGTCACTGCTTATGCTCAATTATTTCAAATAGAACGGAGCATGACTACAAACAGGAAATGCTGTATTTTGACATTAGTGTTTCCTAAAATTCTGTCACACGTTCACCTATGTCAAATTTAGACAACTTCCTCGTGAAATGGGTTTTTCTTACCTCTTGGATTATCACCAACAATATTGGTCTTGCCGTTCCAGTACCAGAGCAGCAATGTTGCATCACGTGATCCTGACAGAATGTAACAATTTCCTCCAATATAGGATTCAGAACGAGCAAGACAGGTGACAACATCCCAGTGTCCAAATATTACTTGCATCAGTTTACCTGAAATAAATAAAATCAACTGCTTTAAAAGTACACTTTAATTCTTTGCCATTAAATACATTATAAAGTATTTTAGAAACACTTTCTTAATAAAAATAGGTTCAAAGAAAAACTATAGTAGATAATATTATTCTTTTTGATGACTTGATGGAAATATTTAAGAAGTGCAGTAGTCTGTAAGTTTGTAAAAAAATGTTTACAATCCATAAATATTATACTTTATTCAAAGGCCAACTATGCCACAAGTTTTTGTAGTTTTTTTTTTTTTATTATTATTCAATATATTTACATTTACAGGCTGTAAACATGACATAGTTTGCTTTTAAGGCAAGTTTAAGATAAGTTTACTGAAAAAAACCCACAGAAAATAACATGGAAATCTGATGATGATGTGGCAAACAGAATTCAAAGAAGATACAGAACATACAGGATCTAGAATAAATATATAGTATGAGAGCTGCCTAGAAAATATAGCATCTCCAGCTTTTGAGCATATCCTTCAATGGAAAAGAAATGAAAGTCAGATAAAAAAATTACACTTGTGTAAAAGTTTTTCCATTATCATACACTTGCCAATTATTTCAACCTACATCCTTTACTTTTTAGAATTTCTGGAATGTTCAAAAGAACCTCTGAATATAAACCTGGCAAAAAACCAAACCAAAACAAACAAACAAACAAAAAAAACAACCACAAAATACTTTTATTTATCACATAGAACAAATTCTTGGAACCTTGACTGATACATACCAGTTTTAAGAAAAGCCTAGGCAGTTAAAATGTGCAATTCAGCAGTGTATATAACATTAACATCACTATTACCTTTAAAGTTAACTAATCCAAACAATATTTTCAGGAAAAAAATGTAAATTTGTACACTTGTGTAGAGTGGATTTGCAAGTTGGAGAGTGAACATATGTAATGTCTATCACAGAAGATCTCTGCTAGACCACCCCAACAGAGGGAAAATGAGCAGCTGGGGAAAGCTCCTTCTTCAGCAGTATGGCTGAAGGCAGTGGAAATCACTCACCAGGGCTGGCTCCTCCAGAGCAAACAGATAAGAGGTCCTGCTGGTTTCTGGATCTGCCAGCAGCATTTGTGATTCCATGAAATGAGAGCATAAGTACTAAAATCCCTCTGAAATGGATTTGCTGAAGTGTGGCAATTGCAGATCTTGCAGAGAAAGGACAAATGATATACACATACACATACGCTTCTTCTGAGCCTACTTGGCCTATTGAAGTACCATGGGCTAGGCCAAATTCTGAATTGAACGACATGAGGGAGTGAGATGCCATTGATACGTAGCCTGGGATTCCTCAATCCAAATGACCACGTACGCATTTGTACTTTGAACTTAATAAAGAATTTGAAAGAATAGAAGGAGTAATAGAGTGGTGACTTTGGCAAAAACACATGAAATAAAATGATCTGAAAGAAAATCTGTTTTAAAAAAAGAAGCTAGTAATATGACAAGTAGCAACACAAATTAGTGTTGGGACTCAAATTAGGCACATGTTAATAACATATTTTGGTGCATGAATTAACAACAGTCTGTCAGTCACATAGTGTGGGTAGTGGGAAGCAGTCGTAGCTCTTCCTACACACTATAAGGTCATTGTATGCATAACTAATAACTACATTACTTTAAATAACACAAATAATAACAAAAGAATTAAGCAAGTGGTTCTGAGAAAAGAACAAGAATACACTAACAGCCTGATTTATAACAAAAGATCTAAAAGTTAATTGCATTAAAGTGGAGAAAACCAGCAAAATCAAGAGAAAGTTATGAGTATCTTCAGAAACGGGGAATTACTTTGGATACATGGACAAAAAGTAAGAATAAGGTGATGTAGCTTAAATGAAACTTATGAATCAGATTTAAAATGAAACACTAGCAAAAATTATGAGTTAGGTAAAATCCTCCAAAAGAAACTGTGAAATGAAGTACTACCACAGGATTATTTTAGGACTGGAAGGGACAACACCCTGGAAGTTATATCTAATGTACAGATTTACCCTGTATCTCTCAATGATCAAGTAGGTCTTTCTATCACTAATCTCTGGGAATCTATTCTAGCATTCTATAGCAGTCACATCTGTATACAAAGGCTTTAATTTGGGCCACAGTACCATAACTGTCTAAGACGCTGACCAGTCAACAAATTACTGAACTTCAGAGCAGTGAGACAGCCACAGGCATAACCTCCTTTTGGCAATAGACAAGAAAATCTTACAAAGTGTATGTTTCTCCTTGACAATTCAAGTCAGCAATTACCTGGTTTAGATTTGAAAGTAATTTTGCTATATGACATATTTTTCAGTTATATACCCTTAGGTATTCAAATACTTGAGGAGATTTATGCTTCTAGAACATGAGTTTATGTTATAAACATCACTGAGTTATAGATTTCTCTTCCAGTTATACTCTGTAGGTTCAATTCTAGAAAAAAAACATTTTTCAAGTCTATTTGTTTGACAGTTGCTCTTGTAGTTGCCCTTGTTTACTTTGTTATCAGGGAGCTAAGGCTCAGTCAGTTCCATCAAAATCATCAAAGTAAGAAATACACTTATGTTTATTTTTTCATATTAGTAAAAAAAAAATCATTAATCTCATAAGAGTTCCTCAACTTTCTTGTTTCTCTCCTTTAAAATGACTTATCCTCTCTACACAGTAATATCAAACATAACCATATGCACTCAGGTATCCCTTTTTGAGGAAATAACATTTTCTAGTTCATGTTTTATTTGACAGCTGTGCTACAAATAATTAAAAGAAAAATAAGACTCAAGTCTCTGCACTATTGAATCTCAAAAGCTGTCTAGAAATCATTCCCGCTGCTGAAGGAAGATTTTATTGCGCTTCCGCTGTGCTGAGAACCCATGATTTATACTGAAAGTATTTCCTGTTAAAAACAAAAGCCCCAAAATCTAATAAGAAAGAGGTCCTCTTTTTGTGTAAGAGCTAAAACATGATTGAATTCAACGCTTGTGATAACTTGCTATTATGCCCTATTGATTGTATCACCTTTTTCCCTTGCTGTTCTGTTGATTTCAGAGTAAGCATTTTACCACTGTATTCTCATTTTAATTCCAAGCAAAATAAACTACAACTGAATTTATGATACTTAAACTACAGCTAGATTTGCTATAGAGACAAACAGGAGACACAAATTTACTGCAACTTTTTTGACAATTTTATTTCGCTTGTAATCATAATTAATTATGCTAGTATCAAAATGCCTGATGTATCTGCAGAAGTCATAACTTAACCAAATAGTCAGAACCATAGAATATCTTTGAGTTGGAAGGAACCGACAAGTATCACTGAGTCCAAGTCCAGGCTCCGCACAGGACCATTCAATATTCAAACCCTGTGTTTGAGAGTGTTGTCAGACACTACTGAACTCCTGGCACCTTGAGGCTGGGACCACTTTTCAGAGAAGCCTGTTACAGTGCCTAAATTTCAGTCTCCATTTATAGATAATATTCATATAGGTGAAAACTAACAAAATAACACATTTCTTCCTCAGATATAAAATAAAATATATCTTCCAGCATTAGAAGAAAATAGCTACCACTCATGTAAATCAAAGAATATATGCACTGACCGTTTATTATTGCTAGCTAAGTTCTCCGAAGATCTCTAAATTCAGAGGTTTTATGTAAATTTATTTTCATCAGTGAGAAAATTAAACTGAGTCTAACAAGATGTCTGTATAATGAATTATAGTCAGTCAACGTAAAATAAATTGAACTTCTCATTTAAACTTAAGGATTTAAAACTGCAAAAATGACAGATATGTTTTCCTGTTAAAATATGCCACGAGAATTTCATTAAAGACCATCCTGTTTTGCAAAATATTTGGTTTGCCAAGTGTGAAAAACAATGTTAACTAATGTATTTAAGAAATTATGACAAACATGTATGATATTCTCTATGGATTAATAACCTACCGGAAAGCTTGATGGCACACACATACATTAACCACATCGGGTCATTAATCCCAAAGAAATACCTTGCAGTGAGGTCGCTATTTCTATTATAAGATAATGAAAGGGAGAAAATCATACCTATTTTTTCTGGGGGCTCCATGGCTTTTAAATTCCTTCGGCTCTTACAATGAAAGATTCTTTTCTATTTAGCATGACACATGCATGAATTCAACTGTTTGGATACATGCCAGCTGACAGACTAATTTAACTGCTGCCACTATTTTGATCAGTTTATGTTATACAAAATAATTCAGTGGCTCCAAATCAATTTTTCTAGTGTATCATAGCTTTCTAAGGCTTTCGTAAGTATTTCTTTACCAGATTTCAAGACTTAATTTCCAATCTTGAGGTAGAGCGGTTTGTATGTATTCTACAATGCTAGCTTGTATATCCTTTAAAAAGTTCTCTAGTGCTCAAAGCCAAACAGACTTAAATTCAAGGAAGTACTCTAATAAATTAATTGTTCTCATATATCATGCTTCTGAAAAACTCATCAGATCCTTTTACTTGTCAAACTAGTGTTAAAGCAGACATGACTTTCATATAATCATATGGAATTTGAAGTATGATGCTATGGCTAAGCAAGAGCTCCTTGTCTTGTTTGCTATCAATCCAAGAAAATGATGGTATACAATACACAGTAGAGGTAGGTAAGAGAAGATTTGAGAAATATTTATCAATAAGGGAATAAATACATATTCTACTCTCTCCTCCAACCCCACTCTCACTCCTTCCATTCCTTCTTTATTTGAACAAGTAGCATGATGAACAGAAAATCTTTTAGGATATTCCCGTATTTTAAAAATACATTACCTGAATCAGTAGAATAAACTCGGAAACTCTTGTCCCAGAAGCCACAAACCAAGATGTAACGATTGTCAGAGGTGATGACAAAACACTGAGAATGTACCTGAATGCTTTGGTCTAAAAGGTCAGTGATTTGCCTTCTGTGCATACCTGTATTGCTGGCTGAAGAGAAAGACACAAAAATAAAGGAATTTCAGCATCTGCATACAGAGAACAAAGGCACATTTTAGAATCTTTATGATCACACCAAAATTATTTCTTACTGCCGTTACTTCTTTTTGTGGCAGGGATATTTTCTTTCTATTTTTGCTATAAAATACTCATTACACTTCTGGGAACAATGACAATTCCTTGTAGTATATATTCCAAAATAGAAGAAATCCTTTCTTTAAGTAAAATGCACCTGACAAATATAAAGGAAAGACTGAAAAAATGAATGACACAAAAATGCAGTAAGATTCCTTCCCTAAAACTTCTCCTAGTACAGGAATTTAAAAATGAAGATAAAAATGGAAACTAATGATAAAACAATACAGATAGATAGATAAATAGGTAGATGTATATACCACAAAGTGTAGAAAAATCATCAGATAGTCCCAATGTGATTTGTTTTTCATTTTTCTTTTACTGTGATATTTATTTATTTTAAGATCTACTTGATAGCAGGTTTTAAAGTAAAATATACATTTCCTGCTCCAAACATATTGCTTTTTTTTTTTTTTTTTTTTAAGAAATTTATTTTAGGAAAGAAAGGAGAGTTTTAGCATGTTTTACTCATTATAAATTACAATTAACACATTTTTTTCAGAAGGAATTGATTACAAAATTTTTGGAAAATATCATCTCTATAAAATGGTTTAATTATACCGATATTATTCCTGACTTAATGATTACAGAATTTATCTAGCAAAATGGCTGCACAGCAACAGTGCATATCTACAGACTGATTCCATGCAGTTCCCACTGATGTGCATATTCAGTTTTAAAATTAATTCTCACAGGTTGACAGAGCTGTCATTTCACCCCTATCTAGAGAAGTTCATTTTTGCTGTTTGTTCAATGCTTTTATAATTGCTTGCATCACTTCTTTTTTTCTTAAACTTCCATCCTGAAATTGCCAGTTAAAAAAAAGAGCTAAGTTTGCATTCTAACAGAATTAAAGGAAAAAAGAAAAATCCTTTAATTTTGCTCCCGTGAACTGTCAGACAACTTGTTTGTATTTTGATGCTAGATTGCTTGGGCATTTCCTTTTCTGATCACATTTAAAGTTCAATTAGCCATGCTACAGGCTCGAAAGTTACACTCCAAGTACACACTCCCCAAAGTATAGGTCTTTATGAAAGAACTGACCAAACCCTAACAATGCTTATACAAAAATCAGCCTAAACTAATCAACGTCTGTAAATAAAAAAATCATGAATTGAATCTCTTACACTGAGTCATTACTTAAAAGTGAGACATTCTTCCACCCCTATTTAATAAAAGGAAAACATACGCAAATTTAACTAGTGATGATGATCAAAAGACACAATATCCTTGCAAAATGAATACTAGTATCTCAATGCTAAAATTGAGTGAGCAATATATTTCAACTTTAAAACTGCTCTGCAATTACACATTAATACTCAGCCTCAGCCTGAACAGCAGGTCTCTGAAGAAAGGATTGATCTCCTTTAATGATAAAGCCCTGGCACTGTGGTTTTATTTTTCACAACACGGTGTGTTAAGAACCCCACTGTTATTATGAAAATTTCCTCAGCAAAGGAGCTCCATCACATTACCGGTGCACCAATTCATCATAACGTGCCTTGCTCCTGCTCATCAACAAGTCTGAGTGATGAAAAGATCCAATATTATCCTGACAGTACTTCATGCACATTCTCAATCACACATTATTACAGCATCCATATTAATTTTCACTGACACGCGTCCTAGGCCTGTTCAAATTAGGCAAACCAACGAGGGGGAGTTGATGAAATACCAGCATAGCCACAGCTCATTGCATTCCAATTTGCATGCAAATGGTTTATCAGGAAAATTCCATTCCCAGCAACCAGCAAGTGAAAAACAACCGTAATCTACACTTCAGGGCCACCATACAGAGCTTAATGAATCGCAAAGAGAGAAGGAAGTGACAGACCTATGAGAGGATCGATTTCCACTGGCAGCTGGTAAGGCTGGTCTTGTACAGCACCTTGATGAGCTGCAATTCAGGAAAGAAGATTTTAAAACTCTGCATTTTTTTTAAAATGGGATGCCACAAACATTTTATAAATCAAAACTACCTCCACTTTTTTTATTTAACCAAGATTTTTCTGCATCAATTGAAATAATAAATAAATAAATAAATAAATAAATAATCCAGGTGCTTTCACAGGCTGCTTATTAAACATTTATTTTAGATTAGTGCTATTCTGAATGTATGCCATCAGCAGCAGCTCAGGTCCTGAGCCATAAGCTCTAGCAGATGCTTTACTGGCAACCTCTCCTGTCGCAACAAAACAAAATTAAGTGGTAAAGAGCACTGAAAACAAAATGTGACAACCATCTGCTGACTGTAGCAGATACTATTTTCCCCTTTACTTTTTAAAGCACTGCTTTGAACAAGTGAAGCACAAAGGACATTTTTTTTAAGTCAGTTTATGATGCAGTCAGAGAAATCTCATTGTCATTCAGTATTTAAAGAATCATCTATCATCAAAAACTATTTATTTGCAGGTTTGCATGGAAGCTAATATATAATTCTGCAGACCTACATTTCATCTGAGCACCTGGCATACTGCTGAGATGTTTACCTCCTAAATTTTCCTTCAGTTCTTGTTTTTTTTTTTTAAAGCCTTTTTTTTTCCCACAGCTTCACTGAAATCAAACAAGCAATCTCCACTAAACAGCCCAAAACATTCTTGGAAGTGGAACAAAACATAATAGCCAAATACTTACATCTGTGAGTTTTCTAACTACCCCTCCATAGCTTAATATAAAAATCAGTGTTGATTGAACGGCTTCGTAAGTAATTGGAAAGTCAAAGCACTATTGTAATGAAACACTAATGCAGAACAAAATAGGGAATCCACATGACAAAACAGAGATGATCTGTTATGTACCAGTACCATTAGGTATCAGCAAAGCCACTAAACTCACACAAAAGCAGGAATGAGATTTTTAATTACATATCAGTGACAACTGGTCACTTGGCAACTTAACCCTCTTATCATGATGCCTCATTAGTAAAGACAATACTAAGCTCACAGTAGGAGATAAGGAATAGCAATGACACCAGCCCTCTAACTCCATCAAATCCCATTTTGGTATAAAATTTGAAGGCAACAATAGTAAAGGCTTATTTCGGGTCTCCATACCTAGATCTCCTAAACATGGTTTACCATTAACATCTTGTAGGCTTGATCATTGTGGTAGTGGAGTGGGGTGCAGCATTTTTTGTTGGATTTGGGTTTTTGCTTAGTTGGATTCTTAGTTTTTGTCTTGAACTGTCAGTATTCTTGAGCACTTGGAAAAGGCAGGGCATTAATAAAATACTTCTAGATTAAAAAAAAAATAGTGACTCTAAAGACTACTGCTCTCCCTTTCAGAGAAGAGGAGGAAAAAACCAAAATCTAAAGGTTTGTTCAATTCACAACAGTTGACTACTACATCCAACAAGCAGCCGCTACTCTCTGCAATTGCTTGCTTGCTCACAGATCACCAGCCAACAGGCTTATGAGGAAATCAACATCAATTCTTACCACTTTAGAACCTCTTCTCTTCACATGACTGTTGCATGTCTGACTGTCCTCAGAGATTACTTTTTAAAAGCCTGAGTGTTATATGCCCAAGGTCACATATTCAAGGTATGAGAGGATATTGTCATCCTCCTTTCAAACAAACATAAAGAGCCTTGTAAATAGTTTTTGCTCAAAAGCTATTATCTAGACAAGCCTCCCTTCCTTCCCACCTTTCTTTTTAAGCATTTTTTGCTTGACTGAAATAAGACATCAGTATTTCTATTTGAACAAAGTTGAGAGGCAATTTGCAAGAATTAGAAAAAAAGCGTGGGAGTCATCTGGCATTTTTTCAAAATGTAACCAAGGACTGTGGGTACAGGTTTCTTAGCAGAAATTTCAGCAGTGTGAGTATTAATTTGGTGCAAATATCTTCTATTTAAGTTATTTCAGTAGAAGGTCTTTTTTCTTTTTTTGAAAAGCCTTTGACCAGATTTACTGCAAAGCACCAAAACAAAACTACATTTTAGGGTTTGGACCTGAAACTGACATACTAGGCAAAGGAGGATGAGTTGTTTTGGGATTACTGAACATTAGAACTGAAAACAGAATGGTTCAGCTTCGCTGGTTTGCTATGTAAATGGATATAATGTTTTCCTCTCATAGAATCAGAGAATCAGAGAATTGCTCAGGTTGGAAAGGACCTTCAGGATCATCAAGTCCAACCGCAACCTAACCATACTGCTCTAACAACCCACCACTAAATCATGTCCCCGAGCACCACATCCAAACGGTTTTTAAACACATTCAGGGAAGGTGACTCAACCACTTCCCTGGGGAGCCTGTTCCAGTGCTTAACAACCCTTTCTGTAAAGAAGTTTTTCCTGATATCCAACCTAAACCTCCCCTGGCGCAACTTGAGGCCATTTCCCCTTGTCCTGTCACCTGTCACCACTGAGAAGAGACCAGCCCCACTCTCACTGCAATCACCTTTCAGGTATTTGAAGAGAGCAATGAGGTCTCCCCTCAGTCTCCTCTTCCCCAGACTAAACAGCCCCAGCTCCTTCAGTTGCTCCTCGTAGGGCATATTCTCCAAGCCCTTCACCAGCCTTGTTGCCCTTCTTTGGACCTGCTCCAGCACCTCCATGTCCTTTCTGTACTGGGGAGCCCAAAACTGAACACAGTACTCGAGGTGAGGCCTCACCTCACCTCATACTGATAAATAGATAAGTACCTAATAACTTTGGGATGTCTGAGTTACAGAAGACTTCCATATATTTTTATCTTTTAATTCTCATTGAGTGGCTTTAACATTAGCCTATTACGTTCATAATAAACAAGAAGGTAGCAAAAAATACTTCAGCTGAATTCTACATGCTTTAAAACTTCTCTTTGACATGATATTGTGCAGGAGAAACTAAATCCACATGTTAAGAGCATACTATATCAATGAATTGGACTTGCATTTCACACTTTAAATTTCAAACAGCTCTGCAAATAATAGATGTGCAGCTTGATAGCAGTGATTTCTTATGCTACTTACTTCAGTTTACTTACCAGGAAGATTATGCCACTTATTTACAGCAAATAGCCTATTTGCAGTAACTGTGATCACAGCAGGATTGGTCAGACCAGGCTGGGTGTTGGCTGCTACATGAGTGACAGGGGAGTTGGATGGGAACTTTAGGACCATGATAACATCCTGTTGAGCTTGATCTGTGAACATCAACGGGCTCTGCAGGAGGAGATACTGTTGAGTGCACACAACAAGAACCCAAATACACAGGAAAACGGGAGGAGAAGAGAAGACAGGACAAGAAAAGGAAGATTGCATTAAAACTCGTAGGATCTGATAGCAGTTGCAATGAAAAGCAAATGCAATAATAGCAGAGAGGTTTGTGGAAACAACCATTTTAGATGGAAATCCTTTATGTATGCAATTATGCTGAGAGCCTCACTGAACAAGTGTGTCTATGTATAAAATTTGCTTCAGATCCCTGAAGATTAAACTGAAAGTTTCCAATCAGCTATTTGTGCCAAAGAAATTCTCCTTCATATCTACAGAGATAGCATGTCAAGGAAAGCAGGAGGGAACAAAAGAAAAAAAAGTGAGCAGAAGAAATTCCTGCTTCCAGAGATTGTCTCAAATTGCATTAAATTGGCAGACTACAATTCTCTACAAGCCAGATGAGAACATAAAAGTACATTAAAATAAACAGATACACACATTGCACACATAGGCTAGATATATGTTCTGTGTATATTTCTGGTGTACAGTCATAAGATTTATGAATGCAAAGCAGAAGACTTCAGTGCAAATGTGTTTCAAAGGACAAACATAATTAAATGCAGTTGTAAAAAACATTAAGTGGACATGATTACTGACACTACCTTGCATTGTATCCAGAAATACTAAAGGGAGGGAATAAATCCAGATTCATTTTCAACAAAGTATTTTTAGGTTTCATTTTCCAAATTTAACAAGTTGAAAAGATTAATAACTTTTTAACTAAGATCTCTAACAACAGTGAGAATGTCAAAACAAGTATCAAAGACCTGAGAACTGGATTTAACGCATAGAATCATAGAATCATAGAATTAGCTAGGTTGGAAAAGACCTACAAGATCACCCAGTCCAACCATCCACCTACCACCAACATAACCCCACTAAACCAGGTCTCTCAACGCTATATCTAAACGTTTCTAAGGAGAAAGAGCAAATGCAATAATAGTGGGTTTGGGATTGTGTGGTGTACCTAAAAAAGAAAACTCCATTGAGATACAGAAATACAACCATCCTAGTCACCAGTAGCCATATTGCTTCAGTACTTGTATTTTTCTAGTAACTGCATTAGAACACTAATGAAGTGTTCTTGGCTATTATCCACCTGCAATATTTCATTACATATATGTATATGTGACTGTATACATCTAATGTATATTTACACAGAACTAATAAAAAAATTAAATACATTTGCATTTTTATTATCACTCCTTTTTAAAAAGTTATTAAGAGTACTTAGAAAAACATATTGCTCTCTGAATTCCTATTTACAGTCTTTGCATAAAGGTGTAAATAAAAGCAACTAATAAGCTACCCAGACACCCTTCTGAGCAAGTGGCTAAAAGCCAATCAATATTATGAGTTAATCCTCCCTGGATGCTCATTCAATTAAAGGTGTCAGTAATGCCTCATCTGATGTGGCCTCAATTAAATCCAGCTATCTGATGGTTGAAAACACAAGGGGATACAGCAACAGCAGCAAACCCAGACAAATAGGCAGCCTTCGTGTGACTGCTAATTACTACACCTGGTGTATATTATGGCTTGTGCACTTAACGCAGCACATGGTAGCTTTCAAGTCAGTTGCATTCACACAGACATGCACACACACATGAAAACAGAAAACTCAGGAAATAATGTAGCCAGAAATAATTTAGAATTGTGACAGGGAAGATATCCTTACTGTATTACAGCTCCAGGAATACTGCTTTTTAAATGCTTAATACAGTGCTTTTAAAAAATCATTTATTAATAACCACAAAACTGGTCAAAACAAGAGGAGAACTGAGATGTTGTTTCTAGGTGCACCTCAGCCTGCAAAACCCACAGGAGTTATAAACAGTTTATTTCACAGAATTTAATTTTTCTATTACACTTTAAATCTTCATTAATTCAGCAGAACGAAAAATATTATGACAAAACAATACAAACTGCTTCCTGGCATCAGATTTATTTATATAACGAGTCTGACAAAAGCCTCAACAACCAACTTTTCATACTCCTCCTTTTAATGAAATAAATTTCCATACATTAGGGCAAGTGCTTAATGCACAGCATCATGACAGAGGGACACACATATGGTGTGTAGCCATATGATGAGGGCACTTGGGCTCCCCAGCAACCCTTTTAATAGGGCTCTTCTGAAGGACAGCCCATTGGTTGCATACACTGCAAGACACTGCCGGGCCTGCTGGCTCTCTCCTGCCCTGGGACACCACATGGGAGGTGCAACAGGCCAGCAGATTACAGATCCACACAGTCAGCTTTCTCCATCCAGTACCTAGGATCCCAGGGCAGAAGCCTGCTTACTGCACAGCTGTCAAGTGCTTATGCCTTTGCATATTCACATGGTGCAGAAAGGGTGCTGGAGACAACAAGCTGAGCATGCCTTATGCATGTCATACAACACATTTGTATTTGAGAAAGGCTACTAAGGCTACTAGCTGAATTAGATAAGAAAGCTTACATTTCATAGACTCCTCTGTTGTAAGGTTTGTAAGCTACTTTGTACAGATTTCCAGTTTCTGCATGGTTTTTCTAAAACCATTTGCACTTCAGGTATGTTTTTAATCTAATAACCTTAGTCTACCAGCGTAGGACATATAGATCATATTTTACAGGACATACGTTAAAAAATTCTTTTTAAAAAAATATTTCAGGATAATATGTACATCTTAACAATCAGGGAATTTAAAAGTTTGAAAAACTTGTGAACTAGCAGACCATTTGCTCCATTTGTCAAAGTATCACTTAACATACTTAGTTCTGGATCTGTGACAACATAAATGCTATTTTAGACCTAAGGACTGCACACAACATGGTATGGAAAGTAATCAGTAATAAAATAATAGTTTGTATAATAAAATTATATTAAACACAAGTAGAGGTAAAAGGAAAAGCATGTTAATGCTCACTGCCTGGATTTTATCACCCCAGCTTTACTGCAAAACACATTTAGTCACATTCTTTGCTATGTAAGTTTCAGCTCATGAATTCCTAGTAATCCTGGTTTTAGGGGAAAACCTATGCCTGGGGGAAAAGACAAGGAAGTTCCACCTCCTAAATCCATGCTTCTCGGGGAATCTGCCAAAGATTAACTAAATTGTCTCCATGATGACTGGCTCTCACCTGTACAGGTATGGTATTAACAAAATAAACTGATGAAGTGTTCTTAGATTACACTGACAAAAATGGTCTATACTAGAAATCAATACAATCCTTCCAGCAATAAATAATGGTTAGACATTGCATACACTCACAGTCCTACAAACTTGTAACTCATCTGCTCTTTTTAATAACACAGTTCCATGATCACATAAAAGAAAAGCTAAGTAGCAGGTACTGTAACTTTAAAATAGCACAGGATGTGAACAAAATGGCAGGTCACAAAGAGTTAACACGGTACTTACCACCTGCATGGCAGAACTTCTTGGAGGATGTGGTTCTATGAGCAGTTGGGAAGGGGTCTGTCCAAAACTTCGTATTTGAGCTTCAACAGCCTGGAAAAGGCACAGGCAGGTTTGCATGTTAAGAGGTGCTAATTACAGGCAATAGAACCATAACTGTCACCTGAAAATGTCATTCCACACTTCTGGCTTGTTTCATGTTGAAAATCAACCCCGTGTGTTCACTGTGGGGCTAAGTGTTTGGCACTGGTACTAAGAATGAGGTAATCATTTTAGTACTGTGGATGCTATTTCCATGAGAAACTCTGCAAAACCTCATCCTGCTCAATGATATTAAACAGAAACCAGCTATTATAATCAAAAACCCTCTTTATTGGCTTCATTTTTCCTTTCTAACACTGGCTTATCCTGTTTTATCATAACTCAGACACAAAAGTTAATTTTTTTACAGTTCCTCTATGTGTAAGTGTTCTACTTTTTACTTAAACTCCATCATCTAGTTTCACAGCACGAACTACAATGAAAGTCACACCAAGCTTTTTACTAATTTTAATTTTATTCAAATACTGGAAAAAAAATAGGATGCATAAAACCAACAGCAAGACTGTTAAGTGCAAGTACATGAAAATGTGAAGATATAATGCAGCAATAATTAAAAAAAAAAAAAAAGGCTCTATCTTCAACATCTTGCTTTATCACTTTCTTCATTGGGTACTAACAAAAGTACCATCTCATGTTTTGTCATTTCTTAAAGAATTATTTCAAAATGTGTGAATTTATGCCTCTTTCCTATACATGTCCAACTAGTTTTCCATGTTTTCACATATTGGCCCACTGGTTAAAATAAAAAATCAAGCAGCCAAAACTCAACATGTTATTTCTTGCCAACCGTGACCCTACACTATCCACAGGATCAGGCTAATCCTACAGAAAATCTTAAGTAATTCATCTTAGATTAAATCTCTTTCATTGTGAGCTAAACTAAGTAAAATTGTCTTGCATTTGCTCTGGGCTAACAGCTCACTTCTGGACTGATACTTCGATTTCTATCTGGCATGGTGCTTTGAGCCCCACATTCTCAAAAGTGTCTAGTAGTGCTGAGTACCTAAGGTGAGGCATTAGCAAGTACTATTTTTCAAAGTTCGGAAGTTCTGAAAATCAAAACCTTCAGTGAAGTGTTTAAAATGGAGCACTTTAATGCTAGAACACAAAATCACCAGCAGCTTCTTAGTATTTATAGCACTGTGCCTGTTCTTTCCTTCTGCAATTCTTCATTTTCATGGTTCAACACTTGTGCTCATCTTAGTCTTACAAACAACTATTTAACATAATAATAAGGACTATTACTAGGACACATAGTGGTCTCCTGTTACAGAAATAATGACATCAAAAGTAGAATGCACCTGAGGCCTTCAGATCACCAAAATAATCATATTCTGAGATAGGAAATTTGCCATCCAAAATAGCTGACTTTGCTGGATTTGGCAGGGCTTTTGAAATATCTGAATTCACCAGAATAGGCCTTGGAATTTCTCTATGAACATGTCTGCCTGCTCTGGGAAGCGCCTTAATCTTCAAAGAAATGGTGAATAAGTAAGTTTATAAAAAACTGGATGTGTAATCTGACATACAAATGCAGAGATTCAATGAGTACTTTTTGAAGAATAACAAAATCAGATCTGTGAACTCTAAAGCTCACTAGGCCCATCAGAGTTCCTTTCCTAGTGACAAAAATGCTACATTAAAGTTAAAATATGGAGTTTTGTGACTCAAGATATCAAGGGAATCGTAAGAGCATAGAATTTGAGGTCCTGTAAGACATGAGGCATTAACAAAGCTACATCTTACAGGTTAGCAGCCCTGCCCTCTCTGTAAAAAGCTGCTAGTATTAAAGCATTCAGATTAAAAAGATTTGCCTACATTTACTTGCAGATTGAATACGTATTTCTACTAGAAAATGAGAATTCTGTTTTGCAATGAGGGTGGCACTAGAAGAACACAGCAGATCCAAAATGCTGTCAGTCCTGGATACAATCCATTAATTGCACAATAAACCCTTTAGGGCAAACCTACAGAGTCTACAGGATCTACTACTTATTTCCTGGATATTACCCAAATTGAATAAAATACTTTTGGAAGCATCACTTGCATGCATTTATTTTAGATAAAGCAAAAAACAGAATGGATGAGGAAATAGTAACCTTCAGATCTGTTAACTTCCTTTTATATGTACATACTATCAATATAGAAATCTTCCTTCCAAAACAGGCATTCAAAGGGAGTCAGGATTTTGTGCTACCCTTGAAATTTGCTGTGTCCTTTAATTCCCACTGATATCTCTACCAACTACACTCTCTTATAATAATAGCGCCAGCACTAAAAAAAGAAAAATTAAGCACTGGAATATATCAGTAAAGATCAATTCAAATACATTAATCGTAATATGAGCACTTATTATATGAAACAAAAATCAGATGTTAAAGTATACTATTTTCCACGGTCCAAACCTCAAGGAACTCACCATCATTCAGTAAAACAAAAACTGGAGGAGAAAAAGCTATGGTGCCAATGCTTGCTCACATACATGACACTCATCATTATCATACTCCCAGACCACACAATAGCAGCAACAGCACAGCTAGTGATCTCTCATCCAGCCTCAGTGCTGAAGAGAACTGCTCTGGGATCTTAAAATAAATATAAAATACGCTACTCAACCTGCATATAAACAGCTATTGCCTATTTTCACACAACTCGTGTTCTGTCAGCAGAACTGCTAACCAATGGGACAACGTTTTTGCCAAAACCTCCCTTAGAGGCCCAAAAATTCTCAGTTTTCAGTCTGTAATGGTCTGTCTTTATAGCTATGCTTATCATCTAACTTGAGTTTGGGATTTACAGTTCAGACACAAACAAGTCTTCTAGACTTATTAGGTTCCATACGGTGTTCCCCAAAAATAAGAGAGCCTACATTTCCAGGAATACAATAACCCACTGATATAATCTTACCCTTTCAGCCAACTGAAATGGGAAAATCTATATTCAGATCACATCCTACCACAGGTTACAATGTTTGATAAAACATCAAAACTGTACAGAGTACAGACACAGATACTGGTATCTATCTGTTCTCTTTTCTGTATATCTTCAGAGAGCCAAGAGAAATTTAAAAAGCTTGAATAAATATCAAGGCAACAACACTTGGGCAACTATGTCTAGACATAGCAGCTAGACTTCAGCCAAAAAACCTCTTGCATTCCTTTTCATTCCCAATAAAAAATGTGACGATTCTTTAGCTTCAAGATTTCCTTATGACCTGTTCATTATGACCAAGACAGTGTACTAGCACCTTCAAAATTACGCTCCTTTATGGAGCAGATTGTCCTGAGGGAGATCACGTGGCATTTGCAGGACAACTAGGGGATCAGGCCCAGCCAGCATGGGTTTGTGAAGGGCAGGTCCTGCTTGACCAACCTGATCTCCTTCTATGATCGAGTGACCCATCTGGTGGATGAGGGAAAGGCTGTTGATGTGGTCTACCTAGACTTCAGCAAAGCCTCTGACATTGTCTCCCACAGTTTTCTCATGGAGAAACTGGCAGCCCGTGGCTTGGACAGGTACACCCTTTGCTGGGTAAGGAGCTGGCTGGAGGGACACACAGAGAGTGGTGGTGAATGGAGTTAAATCCAGCTGGCAACCGGTCACAAGTGGTGTTCCCCAGGGGTCGGTGCTGGGGCCTGTCCTCTTCAATATCTTTATTGATGACCTGGATGAGGGCATTGAGAGCACCCTCAGTAAGTTTGCAGACGACACCAAGCTGGCAGGAAGTGCTGATCTGCCTGGGGGTAGAGAGGCCCTACAGAGAGATCTGGACAGGCTGGATCTCTGGGCTGAAGCCAATGGGATGAGGTTCAACAAGACCAAGCACCAGGTCCTGCACTTTGGCCACAACAACCCCAAGCAACGCTACAGGCTTGGGGCAGAGTGGCTGGAAGGTTGTGTGGAGGAAACAGACCTGGAGGTATTAGCCAATGCTCGGCTGAGCATGAGCCAGCAGTGTGCCCAGGTGGCCATGAAGGCCAATGGCATCCTGGCTTGTATCAAAAATAGTGTTGCCAGTAGGAGTAGGGAAGTCATTGTCCCTCTGTACTCAGCCTTGGTGAGGCCCCACCTCGAGTACTGTGTCCAGTTTTGGGCCCCTCACTGCAAGAAAGACATTGAGGCCCTGGAGCATGTTCAGAGGAGGGTGACGAAGCTGGTGAGGGGTCTGGAGCACAGGCCTTATGAGGAGCGGCTGAGGGAGCTGGGATTGTTCAGTCTGGAGAAGAGGAGGCTCAGGGGAGACCTTATCACTCTCTGTAACTACCTGAAGGGAGGTTGTAGTGAGCTGGGGGTCGGCCTCTTCTCTCTTGTAACTAGTGACAGGACGAGGGGGAATGGCCTCAAGTTGCGCCAGGGGAGATTTAGGCTGGACATTAGGAAACACTACTTTTCTGAAAGAGTGGTCAGGCGCTGGAATGGGCTGCCCAGGGTGGTGGTTGAGTCACCGTCCCTGGAGGTGTTCAAGAAACATTTAGATATAGCGTTGAGAGACATGGTTTAGTGGGGTTATTGGTGGTAGGTGGATGGTTGGACTAAGTGATCTTGTAGGTCTTTTCCAACCTAGCTAATTCTATGATTCTATGATTCTATGACTCTTATCCTAGACAACATTTAAAATCTATCCAGATGGCAACATGTTTCTGAAGACATCTCAGTCAGAAGGATCACATACAGAAGATTGCAAAATGATATCCCTCCATCGTCAGAAATGTCCTAGAATCACTCTCCATTTTCTCAGTTGACTTAACAAGAGAAATATGGGGCTTTTTAGCCACCAGATGTCACTCAGACTTTTGTTCAACCTGTCAGAGGAAATCAGCTACAAGCAGAGAATTCTTTCCTCAGAGAGATAATTAGTATCTCCTTTGAGATAGATGAAAAAACCTACTAGGAACCTGAGAATATACAGTAAAATGACCATTAATCAAGAGGCTATCAACTCACTTTCTAGCAAATTATAGTGCAGATTATAATTTCATTTCCTTGAAAGATGTATTAGCAATAGCGAGTATTAGTAAGAGATGGCCAGACTCTTCTATTGTCAGAGGAAGAGTATGTATTCTCACATTATTGAATGTTGAATCATACAACAATTTAGATTATTGTAGGTAAAACTATTTTGGAAATTTTCAAAACTATTAAACACACTGTATTACTGAAAAGTAATAACCTTTGCCTGAAAGGTACCTTTACTTCTACAAACTGTTCTCTCTGAAACTATGCTGCATACCACAGAGTAAAAGATATTATCATTCAACATTTTGTTTCACTGCTTCTTAAATATCTTAGTAAAATAGCTTTCTTCCTGTTAATCCTCTACGAAAACAAAGCTTTGGTAAGGCCATAACTGTTCCAGATGCTAGAACAAGAATTAATAAAATGAAACAAGCCAACTAACTCTTTACTATAATCCACACAGTATGCATATCTAACCACATATTAATATGATAAATGCGGTATTTCAAATATTAATGAATTTCTATGTATAAAAGTAAAAAGCAAATTTCACAAATATCTAATTACTACAATAATGTTCTCCTAAAAAAAATCTTCTGAATTTTCTCCTCTTTTCTTGGGGAATGAGAAGGAAAGTGGGATAAGGAAGCAAATTAACAGAGGAGGAGTGAAAAAAGTAAAACTTGCCTTAGCTATAATATATAATATAGTTTTTGATCACTGCTTAACAGAGATTGTTTCAGTCTCTGAACATAGCCTCTAATCTAACTGTGAAGCAAGTTAATTCAACAGTATGCAGTACCCACCAAATACGGCTGTAAATTTTTGGGGAAGGAGGGTGATGGGGAGGTTGAACATATGGATGCAGTTAAGGTAAAAACAGATGTTTGTTACTTTTCTTTGCAGCAACACTCAGAAACTAAGTCAAAATTGCTTTTTTTTTCATGTTTATGTCTGAAAGAACTATAAAATTAAATATGAGAGAGGGAGGGTGGAGGGGGAACTGCACTGAGTGTCACAGAGAAAGAATGAAATGGTCTTTAGTTTTGAACTCAAATTCTGAAATGAAGGCCTGTGTAGTTAAAAGGCAAGACATACACCATTTAACTCTAGATTTAAAGACCCTTAAAGAGAACTAGCTCAGAGATTTCATCATGCATACTCAGACAAAAAAATACTGAACGGTCTGAAGAGTCTTACAGCACAACATACCCATGTTACACTGCAACCCATAGCTTGAACATCCAATTACAAGTTACACTCTAATTGCTACAAAGAGACTACTTCTGTCCCTGCGCCTTTACATATCTAAATGTGATCATTTCCAGTTACTTCTAAAATCAGTAAGTTTTAAATGCCAAAAATTTGAAAGCTCAGATGAAAAAAAATCAAGCATAGCAAGAAATATTCTTTCAGTATGTGTGTTAAGGACACAAAAGATTTTGGGTTTGTCTTCCTTCTTTCTACCTATTATTTACATCCAGAAAATAACAGCCCTCACAAAAATAATTACTTTGGCACTCTGCCGCTCCTACCTCACTTTTCAATATTCAAAAAGGTTTACACACATGTTCCTCGGTGATTTCTATTGGCTCAAGCAATATGCAATTACGACCGCTTGCCCTGCCTTTCCCTTCACCCAGATGTTGCTTTGCAGCACCAGAGAACACAGATCGTTTGACAGGTTTTTCCTCAGACAGTGAAGCGGAATGGCTTAGCAGCAAACTGACCAGCTCCCTCCCCTGGGATGACGATTAAAATCAAGCCATGATAATAAGTGATCAGGAAACCTCATCTAACCAGACAGTCACTTACGCTTCTGCAGTATGGTTCTTAGTTCAATTACTCACGGACTGCAAGATAGATAACACTAGCCAGACAACAAGCACGATTCATACCAATTAGATAAAATTCCTGAAAACAGGCTGAAGATTACAGAAGAGAAGATCATTGTAGTATCCTCTCCCCTTGTTTCGTAACAATCCCCAATAGATCAAGATTGTGAAAACAAAATGCTTTTCTGAAGCAAGCAATGTGTATGCTCAATGACTGTACACCTGCCCTGGGGATATTGCACTACACTTGACCCAGGGAAAAAATACAGCACTCAAATGTTCTTAAATTCATCATAAATTCATATACTTGCATCAACTGTTTTCAAAATACAAGAGACCTAATTTCTTCATGCCAAAAAAAAAGAAAATCTTTTATTCGGACTTTACAAAGCAGATCCTTTTTATTGAATCATTTCTGTTATTTATTTCTGTTATCAATCATGCCATCCACTCAATGCACTGTTAAGCATGGACAGAAATACTACCAACTTGCAGCACAAGCGCATGTAACCACAGCACACCAGCACGTTGTTAGGTAGAAAAAAGAGCATAACCCTTTGCTGCAGTACACTGGCTATATGAGTAACAAAATGGAATAGGCCACATCACACACACACAAAGAAAATATGTGAAATGAAGAAAGGAAAGCCATCAAATATAAATGGAACTTAGATTTTTTGTCCTTCTCTGTAGCTTCCTTGTGAGAAACATATTTTGTACATTTACTTTTTTTTTAATTAAGTTTCTTCTGCATGTTTGTTCACAATACTGTAGTTGTCTGGAAGTTAGGTTACTACTCCAACCACTCATTAGTTTTTAAATCCAAACTACCAATATTCTATCTGTGAATATTTTCTACTGTTTACATCACAGAGACGTGCAAAAGGTAGCAGAGAGTAAGATACTTTCTACAATGGCTTTAAGAACAAAAACACTAACACAGCTCTTAAACTACATTAGGAAAATTTTTGTGAAAACTGAGAAAATTAAGTCTTTCTGTCCTGACAGACCAGCATGAAAATTACATGGCAGTCATTAAAAAAAATCAGGAAGTAATCACAGTTTGTGAAAATACAAACAGATTCCCCCTCAGGGCCACATGAGTTACTCCGATCTGAATATATACATTCCAGGCATATTAAGCTCTAGCACAGCCTCACTGCAATCTCCAGTTCATGCAGCTGTCCGTCTACTACAGCATAATCCCAGCTGCCAATCTGAAAGAAACCAGTTAGTCAGAGCAGACACAACCAACAGAAACAAATGTCACTCAATAATGTTCAGAGGCACTGGGTTCATGGATAATTTCAAACAGTATCTCTGTCTGGAGCACTGATGTGCTCATTCAAAACACCTAAATCTTTGGCTACTGGAAAGAAGCAGATAAAAAAACTGGAACTAGAAAAACAGGTCTGGAAGTACTTCAAAGAGACTTAACAAAGTAAAAAAGGGAAAAGATTCCAAAAAGAAAGCTAAGAAGAATTTAAAGACCTGCAAATAAAGTTGGATACAGTACAAGCAAAATCCTAAGCAGCTCTGTGGCTACTTTTTAAAAATATGAGTCTTCATTCTACTTGAGCAACAAAACAAAAATTGCTGAATTTCTCTATTCACTACAGTAGATGAAGATTTCAAACTATCTGGCATTTAAAATCAGTAATTATTACATAGAAAGCATTGGTATTGTCATATGCATTACTTTGAAATTCCACCATTTTCTGGCATTATTCATTCATCCCTTGAAAAAGCAAAGAATAATCTTTAAAGCCTGCTTCCTACACACAGTCTAGTTGCTACTCAGCTGACTCCAAACTTTCTGATATAAAACATTTTCCTTTGGAAAAAAGCAAACTGTTGCAGTCTGTTAGCATTCCATGGAATTTCTCCAAATTTGATACCATCTCTACTTATAAAATAAAACATTTCAGTCTGGGGAGGTTGATACAGTGGTGTATACATCCAGCATCTAGTGGTCTTAAAACTGACTTGCATGATCACCTGTCAGACTTGTATCAACTGTGAACAAGAAGCAAAATAACTCATTTGCTTAGCTAAACTAATGTATTTACTTAAACTAAAGCGTAACATAATCAAAATATTTGTTTTCAAGGTATGGATACAATGTTATCTCTGAGTTTTATTCTGCATTGAATTGTCTTTTTTTTTTTTCCCCATCTAATAAAATGCAGTGTTTAACTGAGTCTTGATTTTTGAACACTGCTTTTGTGCAAATATGACTAATACAATACAGTTTGGTAAATAAACACACCATTCACAGACACAATGTGAATTCAGGAGCAGGATGCACTAAACTACAATGAGAAAATACAAGAAAAACACTCCAAACAAAAGTTGTTTGTTTCCCAACTGCAGCACAAGATATTGATTAGACTTCACAAAGAACCTGCAAACAATCAAAGCATGATGGTGACAAAAATAATGAAATGTTTGTGGAGTGTTTGGCTCCATGCTTGATTCAAGGCTAAATGACTTAGTGCATGATAACTGCACTAGTATATTTAATTATTTCTATGTACGGTAGAAAAAAAAAACAAAAAGAGAAAAAAGAGGAAAAAAAAGCATTCTGTTCAAAAGTTACTTTTGAAATACGAACAACACTTTTTTCCATCCCTTGTTTACCTTTTGTATTACTTGTTCTTTTTTAATGGTGGCCAACAAATACGTCAACTATCTAAGACTGACCAGTCAGGCACAAGTGAAAATGTAAAAAGCCCAGGGAATCTCAAGGCCTTTCTGGCTCTGATAGATCCACAAGACAGGTCAAGCAGGAAGAGTTGAGGGAACTGACTGCACTGAAAATTTCTATACATTTAATTTCAATCATAGGCTGAGAAAAAAAAGTACTCAGAGCTGAAGAACTAATTTACATGAGTTTACCTCTTTCCATAAATTGTTAATACTTCTAGTAAAAGCAGTTGTTTCATTCTTATTTTCTGTGATCCTTATACGTCAGACATCTCAGACCTACTTCAGTTAACTCTAAAATATCACCCCTTTCCTTTTTGAAAAAAGCAGGAGCATCAAATAAAATTAGAATCTATTCTGTAATGAAGAGAATGCTCAGGTCAAATGTTTTTCTGAACTGAAACCTAACAATATTTTTCTATCTTTTCCTAGGCACTGCAGTAAATACATAAGCTAAGACAAAGGGCAATAAAACCCCATTTGTCATGTCAAACTATGGGCTAATGGAATCAAAGAAGTGCCACACCTCCCAGTTATCACAGTAAACACTTGATTATATTCAGTTTGCCTGTTTACTCAAACACCACAGATAGGTAACAGTGTGAGCTGAGATGTAACAATTCATGGGAAAATGACATGAACTGGTGGCAGTAATGACACTCCTGTTATTTTCATATTCCTTTTTTTTTCTTTTTTTTTTTACCAGAAGAAAACATTCATTTTTTCATAGGAGAATCCTAGTCAGTGTCCAAAAATCCTGACAAGCTGATTTCATGCAATAGGGGCAAATGCTCACCCACAACACCAACTCAGGCTCTGTCTTTACTACACAATTATTCTCCATCTTCCACCAGAGGAGATCAGGGTTTGCTTGCAGTTGATGAGTTCACCTCTCTGTAGTCATTAAGTCACTATGCTTTCTTCAAATATATTCTTCTTAACTCTGGTTGCATATGACATTTTAATACTGATTTTTCAATTAGAATTAGACCACATCTTAACATTTATTTGGCTTCTCATGCTGTTCCTCAGTTGCACAACATCAAGCATACCATCTGTGCAACACACTTCTGGCCAGAGATGATTCAAAGATTGTTTCAACAATAGTTTGATTTTTGCCTGCATGAATTTGTTACTTACTGAATTAAACACATTTCAATTTACTGCTCTGTGACAGTGTTTTCTAATCACTTTCTCCTACTTTTTAAAACTCATCACAGCCACAACAAAGACTGTTCCCCAACCTGCTAAAACCAGACTGATCATTTTCCCATTTAGTAAATGTTAACTATGCTATAAATACAAATTGTGTTTATACTTTGTGAAAGATTCACTGCTGTCAGAGTTCTCCAGCTGAGTTAGAGCTGAAATATGCTATTAACTCCCACCATGAACACAGCTGAAAGAGAGGCCAAAAATGCTTTCTCTGGGATAAGATATCAGATCTGCTACTGCTGTCATGAAACTGGGGTCATGTAAACTAAACATCCTTGTAACTCCTTTTGGAAAGCACAGAAGTCTCTCAAATTGTAAATATTTAAAAATAAAATTAGACTTATAAGAGATAGGTCTAAGATGCATAAAACTTACCCAAAGATGTTAATCTAGGGCAACATTTAAAAGCTATTACCCATAAAATAATTTATGCCATATGCTTTAAAACAGAAAATAAAAGAATTATTTCCTCTCCTTACATAATCAGAAGTGGCACATTCAAATAAAGTACCAAATGCTATGTCCAAGCTGATTCTTCACAGAAAGAAATTTTTGAAACTCCTCAGTTCATATGGAAATAAAATATCAGTGGTACAAAGAAAGGTGCCGACAGAATGGAGAAAGCTGTGCTTCCTAATGTTAAACAGACTACACAAATCCACTAAAACGGAATCTTCTCTGCAAAGGAGAGAAAACTGAATCATCTATGGCTAAATGCAAATCACTTTTTAATGAACGTATGTGGGATATTAATTGGATGGGACTTACCCTCACCTTTTTCCAACTATTATTGCTAATTCTAAAATCATCAGTCATCCTTAATTACTGCCTACAATTATCATGTCAAATGATATTCTAAAAATTATTCAAAGAATATGGCCGGATGCTTTTTTGTAAGTATGGTTCAAAACTGAGGGGCTCCTGCAGTAAACTGACATATATTCCAAGTAATATTTTGCGTTCCGGCTATTGACTTTATCTCTTTTCTTTAAGCTTATGCAGTATTTATGCTAGCCACATAGGAGTAGAGAAGTGGACTTCCAAATTCATGACAATCCTCTCTTACTGTGTCAGAGATGTAACAATTTCTATTCTTCTGACTGAGGAAGTAATAGAATACAAATCAGTCCAAGATACAAATTATTTTTTATGGATTGTACTTCACCCTTTCATCAGTTGCTCGTCTGGATGGCAAAGAACTACTTCTGTTTTTTTTTTTTTTTTTTTTTTTTTTTTTTTTTTTTTTTTTTTTTTTTTTGTTAAACTCTTGGACAGCTGTTTCAAAAAAGAACAGAATTTGTGATAAGAAGGTGCTGCAAATTCTCTCCAGAACTGCTGGATTTATCTGTGGTGCTGTGATTACTTGCCTCTTCCATACAAGCAACAAAAAATAAAACCTTCCACAGCAAATCTTATGATAGTAAGTTCCACAGACCAAAATGGGGTTTTCAAGACAGACTCAACAGAAGGTAGTAATATAGCATACCTCTGCTGGCAAGTACCAAATTTTCCACTGGAAAGAGATGTGATATTTACTGCTTGTCACCTACCACCAAGTTCCCTCTGCACTTGAAACTTCTTTCAGTAGGATGCACAAATACAAGAATCAGAGTCAATGCTGCTAAAATTGCTAGAGGGAAAAAAGAAGAGGATGAAGGAATGGTCTCTGTAGAGACGACTTATGCACAGACATGCCAGCAGATGTACTGGATCTCTTGCCTTCCTTCTCCTGGCTGTAGTTCCCTTCCCCCACTTTCTCTGACTCACACCCTCCTCTCTTGATCTGCTCCCCTCCTCCTAAGATTCGCCTTTGAATTATGCAAGCTTTGCGCTCCCCGGGGTTTATCTGCCAAAAGGTAGCGTGCGGCCCATGGTTTGCATTTTAGTTTAAAATTTTTGATTATAGCAGTCAGATCCCTTCAAAATACTTTACATCTTTTATTCCCATAAGCAGAAAGAATGGCAGGAAAAAAATTGTTTGCAGCAGTATGAGGGGATGTAAAGTTCTACATTTTCAGTTGAAAAAAAAAAAGTAAGTTGGAATATGGTTTTAATCAAGTAGTTTTCCTTCCTAGACGAGTGCTTCCTTCTTGTAATATATATAACCTGACTGCCTATAAAAATAAAGGTGCCAGTTGGAGCCATTTAGGAGACCTAAGGAAATTCTGCATTAACCTGAACTCCTCCACTCCTCAGTTCCTTCCTCTATTATTGTGTGTGGCCTCTCCTGATGAGTTAAGGTCACCGATATCCATACATTTATCTGCAAAAATACTTCAGAAACACACACATCATAGGCATCTCATTACTGATGTGGTCCAGGCTTGTTAGTGTATATTCTCAAAGATCATCTTAGTGCAGAAACTGCCATGGTTTAAACACATGCTATTATTTTCCACATACTACCTAAGCCTTGGTAACTTGCAGCTCTCAGAGTACACAGAAGAGTCTCCTTGTTTTAAATGTGCAAAGAAAAAATATATATTCCACTACAGCTTTCAAGATCTAAAGTACAAAACCTTGAACTTTATCACAAGAAGAAAGCTGAAAGCACCTTTTCCAAAACCCAGAAATCTAGAATAAAATTTCTGGTCTAATACTTGCTTAATAAACAAATAGTAAATCCGTGGTGTCATGCCTGCCTAAAAATGCTATTAATTGTCCAGATCAGAAATTCATTTGGCTTCTAACCAGGAATTTGGTGGAGAAAAGAAGAAATATTTTCTGGCTAGCTGACTGAAGGAGAAAAATAAATGCTGATTGAAACTGCTCAGCAGTACCGAATGTTAGCGTATGTCCTCTGGGAGATGGATTAGTAAGCAGGAAGAAGGTGAGGCTGTCAAAGGTGCATGATAAATTCATTTAGCACATATATATAGAATGATTATGCACATAGATATACACACAAGCAGATTTTTTTATTACTTTCATCTTTACTCACAAGTAAAAACAGAATAACTCACCATTGGTGATGACACTCATTAAATCTCTTTGCAGGGTTATCAATATCATCCCAGAACTGATCATATATACCAGTTCAAATTGCATATACACGTGTATATAATACAAAAATATGCTGTCACAAAATACATCCTTCCTACAAGTAGGAAGGGATACTTTACTAAACAGGAATCTTTTTTCTGTTGGAATATTCTTGAACCTGCTATAAAAATAAAGCTGAAATTACTAAATAAAAATATTCTATTGGATCAATCTTCAAGTAATTCAGAATAAAAATATTATAGATAACATTCGTTCTACTGCCTGCATTTATCAGTATGTATTTTTTACACCATTGGTAGTGTTTCATATTCTCCTGCTGTTAACCTATTCCATTATTATGAACTTAACATCACTGCTTTTCTCTCTCTCCTGTTTTCATTTTCATACACCACTCAGTTTAGGATGTATAGAACAAACCAAAAATAAGAAATGGCATAGTGACACACAATTAAAAAGATGACTTGAAAACTCAAAAGACTTGCTAGCAAAATATGTTAATGAATTTACAGAAGTACAAAATGCATCTCTAACTGAGATTGCCCACACTTCCAGATGGATTTGTGACTTCCTTGGTCTTAAATTACATTTTTTCAGGCTATGGCACATGTAGAACAGATCATAATGAAATTGATTAGAGAGCTTTCTCAAAACAATTCAAAACTACATGAAATGTGTGTCTGGAAACCTGCTCTTTTGATCAGTATTATACCAATTTTTAGCTTCGTCATTTCATAATCTTATAATGAGAAATTATTTTTATGCTTCCACTAGCAATATGCATTGACTACTTGGGAAGTCAGTTATTGTGAGAGAGAATTTCACACAATACTCAGTCTATTTTTGAGTTCACACATAAACTTAGCACTTTGAGAGTCTAATAGATAGCATTATGTGATAAGAGTGTCTCCTTGACAGCATAAAAGGAAATAGTGATAAACATTATCAATTAAATGAAAAAATGACAAGGCGAACAGTATCATGTAATACCCATGGGTCAACAACTGTTTCAAATCTGGCTAATACAATTTTCCTTAAAAGCCAAGAATTCCAGTAAGTTTTTCTTAGCTCAGGTGAATGCAGTGATATGCAAAGTCTGATATGCAATAGCTCAAAAATGAACCAAGATGAAGTCTGCAGACTGACTGTAACCCAAATAACACCAACATCCAGCCCCAACTTTTGCTACTTAAGCCAGTTCTTGTGTACCTCTACATGCTTTCTGTGCCCCCAAACCTTTCCACTGCACCCACCTGCCAGTTACAACCCACGCTGATGCTATGACATGAATTTCCCTACAGAGGCTGTCAAGGTGCCCCAACAGCCAGATAGCTGGTAGGTACAGAAAAAAGGTATAACTGAAAATAATAATTGCTTACTTCACAGATCTTCTTTCAACAACCAAGAAATGGTGAAAAATTAGAATTCTGCAGCATACTTTAAGCTTAATATTTGTAAACAGAAATATCATTCTTTTTTAAAATCTGTTTTCAGATACATTTACTGCTAGTATACATCTAGCCACACTTTTAAAGAAATTAAGGCATTAATGCAATGTTAATGGCATTCATATCATAATGTTCTCAGTGACTCAGAATATCTTACTGCAAAGTATCAATTACATTTATAATTATACAGTTAATATAATTAATATAATTAATATAATTACCGTTGTCCATTGCCTGAACACTTATAAGTAAAGTGGCTTTTAATTATCTTCCTCATCTCTCTTTTTTTTCTTTTGGAAAACAGCTGTTTAGGTGGAGGAGGAAGGGGTTCTAAAGACCACAATAACATTAATACATTTTATCAAATGGAATTTTTTAAATAGTGCTGAGACTGAGTAAAAGACACATTTTTTCCAATGTGAAAATATTTAGTTTTGCTTATGAAAAATACAGGAAAAGTTAGTAATAATTTGATAGCAAACCAAATAAAAACTATGGAAGCGACAAAGCTACAGAGTGCTTGATTTGTACTCCATATGCAGGATTGCATTAGAAGACAATTGTTAAAACTGTGAAAGTTAACAATTAACACTTTGCACTAACAAAAGAGCAAACCAAATCAAGATTGCCCATAGCCTTTTTCCATTAAGATCACGTTATTAGTGAACAAAATGACTGCGTTCACAGCAAGTGAAGCAGTCTTTGAACATTTATCTTCATGCTGGTGTGCTGAATCTAGGTGCACAAAGTTTAAGAACAACTTGCTTGCTTGCTCTATAGTTTTGCATGCTGTGATGAGTGTTTCAGGCACCTTGCATTTGACTGGCTTGTAATCAAATCACTAGAGAAAGCAAGGATTTGAACATTCAGCAGCAGACCTAAAACGTAGTCTTTACACTTTCGACAGTGCAATGTTTAATAAATAATTTTGATTTCTGCATTTGAAATAAAAACTTACCTCTCTCAATACAGGATCTGTTATTGAACTTAAATTAACAGCTCCTTCGTACGTCAAATAGTAGAATACATTCAGGGATCTGGCAGCCTCTGGCCCTTGCTGTTTGTAGCCAAAAATCAGATCAATCCACTGGTGAAGCTGGCAGGAAACAAACTCACTTTCTAATGCCTGTAAAAAAAAACACACACAAAATATATAAACTTGAGCTTGACAGACAATCAGCATTTCTTAATAGGAGAAGTATATTTCAAATAGTATACGAAGTTATCTTAAATCTTGTTACAAAATTGACAACAGCATTCCAGAAATTATAGCAAAACCCATATATATATATACAGGCCCTGTGATGGATAGGTCTGCCGACTAACTCTACTCCCCCCGACCATAAGACCTTGCTGTTTACACTACAGTAGTGGGAATAAGAATAAAAGCAGTCTGTAAGAAGCATTTCTGCATTTACAGACAGCGAGAGTGTATTTTTATGAACTCTCAAGATGAAATTATGTTTTTCTATGCGTGATCTGCACAAGGACTAATAACAGCATGGTAATCTGATTGTGACAGATAGACAGAAGACTGATAGATTTGAAGAAACTGAACTAACTAGGTGTGTTAGGGTCCAAAATATTTACGTGATGGGATAGCAGCCTCATATTACTTTTATGCACTTCTTGTATATTTCCTTTATACAAGTCTACACAGAAACAGGAGCACTATGCTGAATGATCAAGCCACTTTCCTGAAGATGTTATCCAGTTACAATCTAATCCTCAAGACAAAAGCACCCAAACAGTAATGAATCTCTCCATAATGGTATTAGACATAGCACAAATATATTAAAAAATAATTTAAAAGTAATTGTAATCTAAAGAGTTAATGTGTATAGGTTAAATCACTAGCAGGACTCGTTTTATCTATTTTACACTGAGGATTCAATATTTTTCTTATTTTAGAGTAGATGAACAACCTAACTAAATCGGATATTCTCTTCATCTAAAGAAACTAACAGCATTTTCCTTGTAAAGGAAATTCCTAATTTTGAGCAGAGTAAGTTAAAATTAATCGGAAAACCAAGGAAATCACTCTGCAAGTTGCACAGAGAAATGATGGGTTGGTTTCATTAACTGATGCCTGAAAACAACATTTAAATTGACACATAAAAACAGCAATTGTCTTAATTTGTGTGGTGCACACCACACAAAAGCCCTAAATATGTTCAAATTAGAGTAAGCTGCTTGATTGTCACTGCAGTCTTGTGTCATATTAATGCATGACAAACATTAAACCATACACTTAAATGGCAATTTATATCATTTAAATGTTTACTGCCACGTCAGATCATCACTCATTTAAATGTGACTTTCTGACAGCTAATTTCAGTTAATTTTCCTCAATTCACTTAATTAGAACTTTCAATCAAGAAAAGACCTGTACATATCTCCTACATCATATCATTCTTTTTTTATTATTATTTTTATTAGGATTCCCAGCTATGGAATTGCTGAAAGCATTCTTTAAAATGAATTAATACAAAGTGTATTATCTCTTTGGTTGATCACATGGAAAAATCCTGTAACATCGGATTGCTTAGACAGGATTTTTTCATCTTTACTTATTTGTCTTTTTTTTTTTTTAATTAAAAAAAAGTTTAGACAAAGACACACAATTAAAACTATAAAAAAACACAAGCAGGCCAATTAAAAATTAATGATTTCAAAATTGTTTAATAAGATAAAACCGGTCAGGAGTCTCATGAGTGTCTGTAATACTACAATGTGCAGCCATAAAATTCTACAGCGCTCAGCAAATGACAATGATAGAAATTAATTTTCTTGCTATCTTGCAAAAAAATAATAATATTAACCCTAGAACATACTTACTGTTATTTAATGTCAGGAAAAAAAAACAGCTTTAAGGGTTTGTGACTTTTCTTATTATGTATGGTTGTATGTGCAGAGGTTGTTCCTTTTTCCTTCTCTTCAAAAGCTAGACTTGTAATGGGTCATATTTTGCTCACAAAGCACATGAATAACTGAAGGAATATCATTCAGATATATGAGTGATAATCTGAGACTCCTCAGATTAAGAGATATCTAAATCTGACTTTTAAAAAAGCAAAACTGAAATACACTCTGCCTTTTCATGGGATAATTGGTAGATATTCTGAACGTACTTCTCTTTTTGAAGTTTAAAATTAATTTACACTTGAAATCTGTAGAGATTCAAAAATAGACAATTCTCATTAATTTTGTTTTTCCATATTAGGCCATTTTAGATCATTTTCCTCATTTGCCAAATCGCAGTCACAAAGGCTCAACAAAAAATGACTACAGTCAACAACAATACCCAGGGCCCTGAACAACAGACCAAATATAGCACACAAATTCAGACGATAAATAAGCCTGGCTGTCATTTCAGGTTCATAGTTAAGCTCTTGGTTGCAGGGAGGTGCTTATGCTGTGATACCATACACAGAGGAACAATAGTTAACAGGCTGTACACCAATTATAAAATAAAGCAGATTTTCAAGGAAAACAACTCAATGGACTGGTGTGCGATGCACTTCACAGCCAGGCTTGAATATACTATTTACACTAGGTACCACTTAAAAACCATCCAAAAAGTGAAGAAGTTCCAATGTGCATGAATATCAAGTGCTAAAAAGGAGTTCTTTAAAAACTTACTATTGTTAGCATTTGCTTCTTGTGAAACTAAATCAAGGGTACAGAATGCTAAGCATTTAGGATTACTTAAGCATCTAGGACAGACAGTGCTCATTAAGGCTCAAGTTAAATACGGCATATAGCTATGGGATATGAGCATCCTTCCCTTGCTGCTCCTAACACTCCCTGATCAACTGCTATACCAAGCACTCTCACCACAGGCTGAGTGCATCATTTACACCCAGTTGAGTGCTTGTGGTAAAATGTGTAAAACAAGAAAATCCTCTAAAATGTCCAGCCTCACACAGTAATATTCAGCCCAACTGAGTCATTGTAAAATAAATCAGTGACTAATCCCCAGTTGTTAAGGAGCAAATAAGACCATGAAAAGACTGTCATGTGAAGCCCCACACAAATTGTCAATGTTGTCCACAGGGACTCATATTAACTTTGACAAACTGTCTTGGGGGCTGATATCTGTTTCTTTAATAAGATGTATTAGGCAGAGACTAAAACATGTGAGATAGGCTAAAATGTAAAGTATACAGATATCAAACACAAACGCCTATTAGTAATTAGTAAATAGAGTTCAATTTCTCCATCCCCAAGGTAGAAACACTTGAGAAATAACAAATTGAAGCTTTGATCTTAACAGGAAATGTTTGTTTATTCACAAATATTATTCACCGATACAATCTGAGTGTAATCAAAATTGTTTCTTCAAGAATTACTCTGATATGCATTGATTTGTGTGCATCCTTTTATGTCCTGAAAGGCAACAGAAATTTTAAAAAACCTAGCACATTAGAAAAGACTTTCCTTTTTTTTTTTTTTTTAATTTTTTTTTTTTTTTTTTTTTTGAAATATTAATAGTCTGACCACTTATCGTGATCTAATTCCACAACCAGTGTTATAACTTTGGATTTGGATCGTGACTTGTATTTGTTAAGTAACTACCATGGGCTTTTACCCCTCTACTTTTCTTTGGCTTTTAATTCAGTATGCCTATAAGGACCTAGAATATATGAAATTATGTTTACTGAAAATTAATACATACTTGAGAATGAGATGCTCGTATGTTGTAATCAGGTGAAAGTACTAAGTGTATTTCTTTTCACTAGCACAGGAATTTATCCAAAATCAAGCTATTCGAAAATGTAAGACTACAGGCTTACTTGCTTTATTCCTGTGCTGATTAAAGCACACATGCAACACTTCAAGAGACAGAAAAGAACTCCTGCCTATACAAAATGAGATTTATGTAGTTAAAATCAAAGTAGAAACTTTTTAAAAGACAGCAAAACTGTTTCTCAAGGGATAATTTTTCTATTCAATTTTTAAAAAATATCCTGGAATGTACTACATGGGCAGGCAAGAAATGACAAATCTCAAGTACAAATAATTGCCTGTTATCTCAAAGAGGCTAAATATTCGAATTCCTCTTTGATGTGAGGAATTTCCTTTGAAACACTTGCAATAATGGACACTTTAACAACAACAAAAAAAACCTTTACATTTGAAAATCATTATTGTATGAACAGAAAAGTACGAATTAAGATTTCACACATTTTTAGCACAAACACAACTTTGATACAAAAAATACTCTTCTAGAGCACAGCGAAGCACCCACATATGTGAAGTATCAAGCAATTATTTTTGTCTCATTAAGTATGTATTCTTGTTAGCTCTGTGCACATACATTTGAAAAAAGAATTAAAAAAACCAAACCAAACAACCGAATTATGTTTGCATGTGCAGGCTTTCAGACACTAGCTGGTAATACTGCCTTAACATTGATATATGACCTTTCTAAGTTACAATGAAGAAAGCTGTTTTTTTCAGCCTAATTAGAACTGTTTCAAATTTTTCTGCTAAATATATGATAGAAAGTCCTTTCAACTTATTTTTTTTATTATTATTCTAGAGTTTCTTTCCATGTCAACTTTGTTCCAATCAAAATATGTTTTGAATTAAATGATTTTGATTCAATATGTGGATCACATTTCACTTCTAAGATTTAAAGTCCAAAAAGGAAAAGTTTAGGCTTTTCAAACAAAGTAAAAGCAGCCACTTTGCGGAAAGCTATTCACATTTACCAAGACTGACAAATTGTTTGTGTGCACCATTAGGTCTAGTTTCTGCAATAGCTGCCAGATTTCCTGTCCTCCTAATAACGTATTAACCCTTGAAGTGCGGGCTTTATCTTTTGAGTTTTCTCAGTAACCACCAATATTTAAAAGCAAGTTATCAAAATGTACTTACATCAGAAACACTAGTTGATCTCTTGAATGTACAGATGAGATTTTATAAAGTACTAAATGCTATTACAAAGATACTAAACTCCAGTCTGCCTTGAAGATATCAGGAGGAGGAGAAGGAAGAGAAGAGCAGATATACTAAAGATAAAACTCAGTTTTGCATAAGTTAATGCAAATTTCAAAAGAATAAAACACATAAAACTTTTTACATTTGTTGGTTTCTAACTTGCCAGTACATAGCTGTGTCCAAGCAGAATGCTACAACCACACCAGATGATATAAAGTTTTATTTACTGTATTTTACAATTTTTATCTAAAAAAAAAAAAAAAAAACAAAACATTTCAGACAGGGAGTAATTATTTTACAGCTTAAGTTACACAGACAATCTCATTTCCCTTAAACTCTTGTTCCCCTTAGTTAAAAATGCTGCCCAGAAGTGCATTGCCAATGTATTCGTCATTACCATTATAGCCAAAATTAGCATTTTACTTTATTTCTCTACTCAGTCACCATGATAAAGAAGAAAAAGAACTCTAGATAATATAATCTTAAGAAATAGGTTTAACTCATGTTTTACACAAGAAGACTGACCTTATGGAACAAAGGCTATCGATAATGTGAGACCTCTGCAAGATAAACTTATTTTTCTGTCACTTTTCTGCGTTTATCAATAAGGTACCAAGCAATGCAAATGAAGAATTTTTCTATAACAGTATAACTTAATGAAACACAATTTTGTGCTGAGATATATTTGTGCATAAGAAACATGTAAAAAAAGAAAAATACTTTGCAATCTAATAATTCAAGACCCACTTGAATTTATGTAACTATTACCAAAACAAGGGTGAGTTAGTATAGTGTTTAACTAAAAATTCTGAATACTTCTTTTGGTAATTTTTATATTCAGTCCACAACTGTTATTTTCTAGTTTAAAATGGACAAGCCAGACAGCTGTTATGTATTTTATAAAATGGAAGTTAAATTTCCTTTGAAATTCAGCTTTAATCTCAACTTGAAATGTCTATAACTGGGTGTGGGATTAAAAATTTAGGTGAATATGAAAACTTGCCTTGAAACATTCTTAGCTGTTCTTACTATAAAGGGCAGTGATCATCCTTAAAAAATATTTCTTAGAATATGCAACAGGCTAAGCATACCCACATAATCTGCTAGCCTGAGAGCAATATTTTAAGGCAAAATTGCTACAATTTACCATGAACAGTACACAGATAAATTGACCAAATACTGCATTTTTATTGTTAAGTTTCAAAGTTTAGACATCTAACTCCAGGTATCAACAATGAAAATGTTTACACTGATGTTTAATTTGTGAGCAACTTCATGGCCCTCATAACAGAACAACTTGGAAGGGCAAAGAGGAGCATCCTACCTTGCTTGCAGGATGTCTTACATTATTCCTTGTAAGATTACGGTTATTAGAACATTTGGAAAACCTAAATTAAAAACAAGACTCAAAATGTGGGATTATAACGTAAGGAAAATGAAAGTAGGCTAAAGAAAGCCCACATGGGTGCCAACATACAGCCCCGAAAAGGGGCATGAAGCTCCCTCCTCCCTGAATTTCAGCAACTCCTTTCAGTTCCTCCAGCACTTGCTCGCATGAAGCCTGACAGCCTGGATCTGGAACCTATTACCCATGGAAGCACAGACTGTTAACCACACAGCTGACAGTTGGCTCAGTCAAATTAGTTTAAATGAAGTTTTGTATTAAAAAAAAAAAAAATCCCACAAGATACGACTGCATTTCACAGTGCTGTGTTGGGCACTGACAGAGCTGACTGAGCAGGCAGCATGGCTGCGCCATCAGGTTAGCACAGCAAGTTGCCAAGCTAACACATCATTTCTCTCAGGTCAGTGCAGGTATACTGCTTCCAACACTTTGGCTAACTCACCTACCCCTAACCAGGGGAGTTCTGCATGGCATTTCCTTGTGCCTTGTAACCATCATCACAGGTGCTTTCAAATGTAAAGTATTAGCCTAAGACAAACTGAAAGGCAAGAGCAGCACACACTTTTGTAAGTGCATTTATCGTGGTAATTAGAGATTCACCTTCTAAAGTTACAGATTCCTTCTCGTTATAAGAGAGCTGCAAAACGCACACTACAAAACATTAAACCATGCAAAATTTGCTTGCCTTTGGGTTGAACAAGTCTGTTCTTTCATAGAAGATAGAATCAGACCAAACTCTGAAATTCAGAAAACTGTGTGGCTAGAGTACGATTATAAAGTGTTGGAGTTTTAGCCTACTTTTTCTAAATGAATACATTACTTGCATAACTGTTAAGAAACATACAGCAAATCTTACTGAATGCAGCAAAGGTCATACAGTTACAGAAAATGTCTGAAACATCAACTGAACTCACACAATTGAAATGTAGAAAAGATCTGTGCGAGCACAGACAAAACTACATTTGAAAGAGCTTCCATGTTAAGCATTAGGCTGTGCGCTACAGGTTTTGATCCCATTTTTAATCCTGATATTATAGTTTAGGCTTACAAAACAGTCTGATTAACAGCAGCACAATACACTTCACACTGAGAGATGCTGGTGATTTCTTAGCATGTATTTTGCACCTAAAAGTGCTCATACATTTTTCCCTTCTTATTTACTCTGTAATCCCTAGAAGTCAACTGTTGCTTTACTTCTGTACTCTGTTTCAACAGCTTGGAGCATTTATACTGTGCTTTGATGTGTCAGTTGTATATGCAATTTGCAAGGACTGTGATGATCAACAAGTATTAATATGCATGTAAGAAGAGACAGAAATGGTTGCAAACACATGGTCTTCAGATCACTGCAAATAGTACAAGCAAACATCTTAGAAGAGTTGTACAGGCTAATCTAATTTGTCTTTGAAGCCGGTTCTGGGAAAAAATGTTCTAGAGAAATTTATTTAAGATTAGGAAATAGCATGACAAAAGGTCAAGGAATTTAAAATTCAAAACACAATTTAGATGCAAGTCAGGCAGACAAACCATTTCAATCTTGTCATCTGACTTGTCTGCTAATTCACAGAATAGGAAGTGTTCAAGAGCTTTTGGAGAACAGATTGTGATGTCATTTAGGGTACCATATCTGAATTAATCAGTTACAAAAACAGGAAACAACACTATTTCATCATGTGACACAAATGTGTAGCCCACTCTTGAGCTAACACACATATAAGCATGGGTTTTTCTCCCTTGCAGTAATTATCAACAGTCAAATCCTGATCTTTTATAAAGACATTCTGTGGTTGCTTCTGATGACAACATAAGGTATGTTTGGCAAAGCCACTGCACTCTTTGGCATTAAACTGGAGTGACACAGCAGAAATATTACTTAACAATGACAGAGAAAGAAAGAATTTTTGCATTAAAGACGTTATCCAGTTTGAGAGTCTACAGTTCTCAAAGTTTTTCTACTCTTCAAAAACATATTTTTAAGCACAAGAAATAAAAGATGAAGAACTGTTGGAAGGACTGGCTCCTCACTTCTCTCTCCACACTATAGCTTCTACATTTAGCATGTAGGAAAAAATCAGATCTGTGGAAGGCACTACTTGGAAAATGACATGCTCTTCGCAAACTTGCCCAAACACAGCAGCTTCTCATTTAACATCCTGTTCTGGCAAATCTGCTAAGTAAGCTACCAAGAAGCCTGGATCCAGACAAGCCAGTGTTCAAGGGCAGTTCACCTTCTTCTGTCAAATCCCCTAATGCAAGCACTTCCACAGCCTTCTGATTAAGTAGGATCCTGTCCCACTCTCGACTGTGAGCCATGCCCTGTCCCAGCAAATCCCCTCAGCTGCCACCTACTCCCAGGGAGTAGTTTCTCTACTGCTGGAATTTGTACTAGAACAAAGAGCTCCTAAGGGTCAGGTTCAAAGCTTGAAAGAAGTTGAACTGAAAATTGATCATATCTGTAAAATACTTCTTACATTTTCCTTCATTAGGAAATGTGAAGTCTCACTTTTTAAATCCTAAATTCATCATGCATTGCATGTTGAGTTTCAGTCAGTTTTACACACAATGCTTTCCTGTGGCTAGTTTAATTTCTTCTAGATTATATTCCCTTCCCTCACCTACACTTCTTCAAATTTTCACCAAGACAGCTGTACACAAAAAGACTAGTGATATATTGAGTACACTGAGCACGCACAGGAAATCAAGGTGTAAACACCTCCGAGTGCAATAGACATTCTGTAGCCAGTCAGGAGTAAACTTTTCATAGCCTTTATATTACTCTGCCATGAACCATATTAGTGGAAAGGGAGTAGGAGATGAATACCATTAACATTTGGAGGCTATATGCTGAAAAAACATGTGGTAAGTTATTAACATTTTAATGAATTAATTCTTTCAAGCTATAAGCTACATGAGATGTTAGAAAAACCTACAATTTTCCCTTGCATTAATATGGTTTTTCTTCACAGATGTTAGCTTACAGAAATATAATACTAAAATAAAACTATATTGCAATGAAACAGTGTATAACTCCTATCTTCCGATTAATTTTCTAGTTCAGAGGTTGAAGTCCCAGAGATAGGTCTAGCCTTTTGTCTTTACATGGCAAGCCATAGAAGAACTGATCTACAGCACTGCTTTCCAGTGAGGAAAAAGATACAAGTGTAAAAATAAAACCAAAACCAAACCAAGCCAAAACAAAACAAACAGAAAACAAACAAGCAAACACCACCACAATGTTTTGTAAGTATTAACAGCCAAATTACAAGGTTTTAATCAACTAACATTCTAATAAAACTACTTATTCTGACTCTGGGTAACACTCATGCATGATTATTTTAAAATAACCCCACACACCTCCAGCATGCAAACTTTATTAGCCAGAGTAAGATAAGCTTAAGGATAACATTAATTCCTCATCTTAAAGTCAGTGCTGCTCAGAACCGCGACAGAGTGATCCTACCCAGGGAAGCTGAAGGCCCCCCTAGTTCCCCAGGATTATAACTATACCATACAGTTATTGCAGGTGTTTTAGATACCTGGTCAAATACCTGTAATATAAGTCCACATATAACATATAGGCAGAGCCTAAGAAAAATTAGCAGTTTTCAAAAAGTATGCTTGTTTGTTCAATTCTACTCTTTTTATTTGCATAACTTCTTCTTTTTCTTTTTTCCTTCCTTTTGAATGCAAAATGGCAAAGAAATCTTGTAATATTTTTGAGGAAAAAAGAAAAGAAGATGTGTTCCGCTTGCAACTGGTCTGATTCAGAGCTCTGCTATGTGGAGACAGGACTGGGGTCGGCAGGAGCACTGATGAGAAGTCAGCCTACAGCTGGGGCCCATCCAGGGCAGGCTGCTCACACACCCACAGCCCACGTAGGGCTGGTGTGGGGAAATCCACGCAAGATTTCCGTGAGAAAAAGAAGGCCTATTTCTGCACATTTGGCAAAGCATTTGTGTTCCAGGGGAGCAGCAGCAGTTACACAAATTCACCAACCCAGACTTGCATCTAGGCAAGCAAAAGGCCAGCAGGCAAGCAGGGTTTGTGGGCACGAAGGAGCGCAGCAGGAGCTGTGGGGGGCCCAGCCTGGCCCGCTGGGAGAAGCCCTGCTAATGAGGCTCAAGTGCCCAATGGGGCCCTCCCAGCCGTGCCACCCCGTGCACAGGGTGATCGGAATAAATGGCCGTGGTAATTAACTCCGATTTGAAACCATCTTACTGGAAAGGGAGGCGAGGAGCTGTGCAGATGATGGGCTTCTGGTAGAAAAAGGAAGCTTTCCTTTACTCTCGTGTTTGTATGCGTTAAAAGAGCTCTTCCTTTCAAATACGTATTTGGTGGCACTAATGAAAAGCAACTTTCATTCAAGGGCCTTCCCATTCATTTTGAAAGGAGGAGAAAATAAAGGCTTCAAAGTAGAACTAATTTACTTCGTCCAGCCCCCATTTTGGTGTGCCTGTAGGGTTGCATTATCCCTAGAGCACATCATCGGCAATAAGAAAACCAGGCTTTAGAATGACTTTTTCATAGGAAGTTTAAACATTTTCGTTTGGTTTGGAATGTGCAGTAGGTTTTTTAATGGCAGATGTTCAGGCCTTCATTCAGAAACGCCGCCTGCGGCCTCCCCGTTCTATGCCCACTGCCACATGCTGCCAGCCCGGCGGCAGTGTTTCCCTCCGGTGGTGGGAGCCATGCAATCAAGCCAGCAGTGCCCGCCTGCCGCTGGGAGCAGGACTGGCAGCAGGACTGGCAGCCTCCACTGCCTGCAGGCAGCTACACTCACTGCACACTTCCTTTGCCATCTTGCCACTTTATTTTACAAAGCAGAATTACAAAGAGCAAGGGTATTACTACCTGCTGTTTTACAAGCAATCAACAATTCATTCTACCAGTGTTGTCCCTTACCTGCTGAGCACACGCTTTAAAAAAGTTCCACTAGCTGCCCAGTAACAACTACAGTATGGTAGCAGAAGCAATTCACCAAATGTTTATACTGAGCCTCTGATTTATTTGACAGTTTTACACCTTCAAGACATGATACAATTAAATGTTTTGACAATGAAACAGAAGTTGTGTAAATTAGAAAGTCATTAAAGAAGTACAGAATTTAAAATTAAACTGCAGTCTAGGTATGAAATATGGTTCCTGAAATGTTCCCATAAAGTAGAAAAAAGTGTATTTAACTTTTAAAGCATTAATTTTTCTCCATAAGCTTTCTGGCACCATGTTCAACGACTACACATAAAAATAATACTTAATTTAACCACTATGTGCATGCAGTTCATAAAGATTAAAAATGCAGTTTTGATCATTTTTTTAAAAGGTAACCAAATCATGACTTGAGCAAAAATAGCGGTCCTAAGATATTAGGAGACTTTTTTTAAAGTTCCAACAAAATACTACCCAGTATCTTGATTTATTGTGTCCTTTTTTGTTATTTCAGTTGTTTCAAAATATAAATCAACAGCTGCCATTATGGGTTAGGGGACAAATAATGCACCATGATGTTAATCCTACCCCTCCAAGGCACTCTAGATCCAGGCTCAGACAACCCTTTGTGCGTATGGAGACCAAAGAGATGCAAGCTGGCACTTCTTATCAGAGAGAAGAGGGCACACAATGCACAAAGAATGCTGAATATGGGGTGCAGAAAGAAAATAAAAAAACCCAGCAACCTATCATTTCTGTGCTTGCAGAATAACGGTGGGAATTGCTACCTATGTTCAAAATAAAAATGAGAGTGTTAAAACTAAAATCTTAACAACAAAACACATGTCCCTAAAACTGCAGTTGCTCACTTCGAGGTCAGCTTGTATCTTTAAAAAACAGTTTCATTATCATTTTTGGTAGTATGTATATAAAATGTAGGCTTATTGCTAGACTTAAAAGCTAATTGTTTAAACACTGTATAATTATATAACCATTATTTAAACATTAAAGCCTTTAAGCAACTACACTAAAACATTTAGAATCAACTTTGTAATGCAGCTGAAGAGCACTGTTGTTCTAAGGCAAACTGTAGTCCAGCAAAAGGTAACAATGACCAGTTGTTTATAAAAACCACTGAAATGTTTGGGAACTAGTTCACATTCTCATGCTGTGTTTATGTTTCCATTTATCATCCTTCTCCCTGAGAAGATAGCTCAAAAGGAAGAAAGAGTAGAGAACAAAATTTTGTTTAAATTACACATGCAGACGTCAGGTAATTTAACAAATAGAGACAAAAAAGGGATGCCTGTGTATAGCTAAAATCATTATTGCATTAGATCATTTTCTTCTCTCTCTTTAAGGGACTCATCCTTGCCATGCACTTTATATTTATTTTGTATATTCAGCTTTGCCAAGAACTTCTAGCTTGCAAACTAAGAAAAGGAACCAGAAATACCATCAAAACGTAAGAGTATACAATCTATAAATGTTACTGCAGTCTTGCTAATCAAGGAACAGACCTGATCTCTGCTTACAAGTGAGCATCTTAATGATTGATTCCCACTCTTTTCACACTTTTCTTCAATTTTTTTGAAACAAAATATAACACAGTATAGTATTACACCCGTAGAAAATAAATTGGAGGCGATGAGACAAGTTCAGGATTGGTACAGTGGGCAAATGAGAAACAGTTATTCATCAAACCCTTCATTAGGAGGATTATACGACTTGGTTACTTATGACTGGAGTGAATTTTATTTCTGAATAGAAATCTCGTTTTTGCCCTACACTCATAAATTACTGAACCAACATACATTTCCTTAATGATGTATGCAATAACTCAACATGGGGAGACTCTTTTTCCTTACACCTCCATTGAAGAAGATTCAAGGAAGCCATTTTGTTTAATCAAACACTTGATTTTCAATTCCAGATTTGGTGACGTCTGCCCTCCAACTACCATGGGTTTTGGAATAAGTGATTACAAAAACAGTGAGGATTAAAGTAAAAAACAATTAGTGCTCCTTAGAAAGAACTTCACTTCAGCCTTATTCTCTTGTTCATTATTATAGTGGGATGACTATAACTAAAGAACCACATTTGAAAAATGTTTTTTTCCTGTGACAAATTGATGAGAGAATTCTTACTGTGCAAGAATTAGATTGGGAATATTTGCTTGTTACTAAGGAATCCGAAGTAAAACAAACTTCTGTGTCAAACTGGTCTCATGGAGTTCCTCATGTATTTAATTTAAGGACTTGCAAAAAGGACAAGTATTTCTGGTTGAGTACATCGGCCTTAATGCAGAATATTCCAAATATTTATAACTGCAATACTTGAAGCCATTTATTAACTGCCTAGCTTATAATGCACTTATTTCTCCAAAAATGTTTTCCCCCTTGGATGCAAATGTTTTATAATTAAACAAAACATCAAAGTGGACATACATGCAGCCACCCCACAGAGGTAGACTTTTTTCAGATGTGTGCTACTAGCTCCCTTAGCATGCACACACACACCAGAATTATTCCACTGTCACTCAACCTAAAAAAAATGTAAATGGTTATGAAAAATGATTAATTGTACAATTTAAATTAAAAAGCAACAAACAAAAAAGAACTGAATCAAACCAACCAACCAAAATCCCACTACGCATACAATAAAAACCCTCCCTTTCTCTCTCCAAACAAAATTGTATTGTAGCAATACTGAGAGTCTGTTGGGATGGGATGACATGGAAAAACATACACAGAAAAACTCCTTACTGAGAAATCTTTTAGACAAAGTCAGGATTCTCTGTTCGCCCTTATGCATGCAATCAGCTAGACAGTAACATGTGCTATCCATAACAACAACTCTGACGTACAAATGAAAGCATCCAGAATGCTTGACTGGAATCATCATAAACTACAAACAGTATTCCTCTTACAAGAACTAAAAGTCCTGTTAAATTTGATAATAAATAAATGTACAAATGTACATAAATGTACAAGCATGGGGGAATCTTGAAACATTGCTTAACTGAGTGTCCTGTTCCTGCAACAATAATAAAGGAAAACTTTCAGTGATTTTATGTTCTAGCTTTCCTGTTGAAATGACAGAATTCGTTCACTGCATGATTTAATATAATTCATGTCTCAAGTACTTGTAAATCTATAAAGTTTATCTCAAATTTCATAGGAACAAAGTGTTCCCCTATTTACTTGCATGAAGGCAAACCATAAAATGACCAAAGCCTTTCCAGGGAATCTGAACGTGACCCAGAAAGAGGCCTGCATATTTCTACATTTTATCCTTTTGTAACTAACTTGATCATTATTAATCATTTAATTGTGACAACATTGATGCTATTTTATTCATGAAATAGTTTTGGAAGATTTCAACCTCTAAATGAGATTCTGCTACATAAAGCTTTTCTCAAATTTTAAAGCATTTAATTAAGTTCCTTGTTCAAGATTTTTTTTTAAGGAAGCAACTAAATAGACACTTTGAAAATTAACAAGATTAATTATAAAAATGTGAGAATCCATGTTGTAACAACCAAAATGAAAAGTGCCTACAATACAGAAAGTTCTATTGTGTGTTTTGCTGTAAATTGCAGGTACAATGTCATTATATTTATAACCAAATATATACATGATACAACGCAAAATCAGTACCTCCTTTAAAAAGTACATTCATTTTCATAAAATCCTTAAGCACATAATCTTGGGAACCTCTTACATAACATAGTAAGTGCCATAGAAAGCTTTACGAATTTAGGTCACTTGTGCAATGTATGTACACCAAACATAATCCATATAGTTTTCTTTTATACAAAAACATAACAGGCCACATTATAAAGATTTAGAGTAGCAATACAGAATAACGGAAAAGTGCTAAGATTTACTGGCCAATTAAATGCATAATTACTGATTTATCCTTCAAATTATACATGAAAAGCCCTATTATTGTAAGCTGAAATGAAATTTTTAGTGTACGATTATTGGCAATACTGAGCAATTTCACAGGAAGTATTCAGCTTGGTGCACCCACGAACACACATATACACAGATAGGCAGGAAGATAAAAAACTTCAGAAATGCAAGCTGCAAAAATGCAAGTGCATATGTATAGCAAGTGTATATGTCATGTTCATCAAGTCATTGTGACAGTTAAAACTGTACAGAGTCATGTTTGACATAACTACATCTGTTTCTGCCCCCAAATTGAAAGTTAATAAATTGAAAAAATAATGTCCTGAACTAGAAATGTTATAAAGGAAAAAAAAAAAAAAAAGCTGTGTTAGGTTTTGAAAACAATTTGTGTTAGGTATTTTTCCTTAAATATTATTTGCTCTGAACAGAGGATATGTGTAAGAAATTCATTAACATACTATCCACAGAAAAGGAAAAATAAAAGAGTTTATAGGAAAGAAGTTAAAAATCCTTAAAAGAGTTAAAAATCCTTAAAAGTCAGCGACTCGACTATGGACAGAAAGTCTGCCAGCTGCCTTGCATTCCTGTGTTTGCTTTCCAGTCATTTCATTGCCATTACAATGTAATGTTTAGTATGTAGCTCCATACAAAACTCACATAAGCAATAGGAAACCACAGAGCAAAAAGGCTTGAAATGGGCCAAGGAGTAGGAATTTTCATCATTATAATGACCTGAAAGCAATGGTGGCTGCCTCATGCTGCTGCCAAGCAGCTCTGGCTGCGCTGCCCAGCCCAGGAGGGCACTCTCTGGAGCGAGGAAAAGGGAGGAACTGAGGACAGTGACCATCATCCCTTCAAAAGTCTGCACAAGACAGTATGGAGGAGGATGGGGGGAGGGGAAGAGCGCTACACTGCCAGCTCCCCCCAAAAACAATTATCTCTTTACTGTTATGAAAGAGTTAGGAGTTGAAAATCACAGTCAAAAATTCTGGACCTCAAAACATGGTATTATTATTATTTGTGTAGGCATCTTTTAGGCTTCCTAGTTCTCATTTTCAATCTTCCATACACAGAATTCAAAAATTACTTCAGAAATTAATAAGTGATAAAACCTAGACTCCTGCAAGCCAACAATTCCAAGATCAACAGCTTCAGGAAAAACAACCAATTGTAAAATGTAAAGTGAGAAAGCCTGGTTTACTGGAGATGAAAAATGAAAAAAAACTCAAAGAGGTGGTGTTAATGGAAGCTACAAGTGAAGAAATAGTTGAAGACTAACTTCACTATATAATCTAAGGATCATTCTATGTAAAACAGTAGGAGGTCCACATTATTTTGAGTGAGACATATACTAATGAATATTTTTCAAAGGCCAGACAGCTGCTGGTCCTTTCAAGGGAAACAAACTGTTTAATACATTCACTAAAATTCACATAATTAATAAAAATACGAAAACAAGCAACTGAGTTTACATGAACCTTATGTAAATCTCAACACACACGGAGAATTAAATAGAAATATTAACAATGATTTGAATTCAGCAATTTGTTACTGCTATAAAAGTCTTCATTAATCCTATAGTTACAGCGGGCCTCCTCTTTTTCAATAACTAAATCCGAAAGACTTTCCCTTTGTAAGACTTCAGCAAAACAAAATCAAAACCAAGCCACACATTTTTTTTCCAATTGAACAAAATAATTCCACATCTCTCTGATGAGATGTATCATAATGATGAATACATACAAAGATCAAAATTATTGCAAGAAACTAAAGTATAATTTGCATACAAAAGAGAAATATCCGAAATATTCATGATAAAAGTAAAAAATTATCAAACAAAAAAAATACAACAAAGAAAAATTTAGGTACTGGTACAAATCCAGGTGTACAATTCATGAGAATCATTTGGTGATTTAAAGCTTGTGTGCTCAGTTCAGATTATGTAGGAACTACAATGACTTAAAAGAGTGAATTCAGAATTTATTTTTAACTCTGTTCCCTAAGGATATAAGCCTTAGGTGCCTTGTCAATTATTCCACCTGCCCATCCCTCCTTTATATAACATAGAAATTTCTAGCTTAATTCAAATTGATTTCTAGGGCAGGTAGGAGTCTTAAAGATAATGCCATTTGCACAGGTATTTTTTTTCAGAAAATCCAGGGTCAGGCACAGGCAAGAGGGGTAAACATATACCCTAACCAAGGGAAAGCCAGGCAGGATGTTTCCTTAATATCCACACGACTGTATCTCAGCCAGCAGATGCACACTGGACACATTACCGGCAGTAACGAAGCTTCTGAGTAGCTACCAAACACAGTGGCATCTCTCCAGCTGCAATGTCATGAGAAATATCTGGGAGGAGCTGAACTTCTTGTTAATGGATGAAGGGTAGGAGACAAAGGGCACGCAAAAATAGGATATAAGGTTTCCACAAAACCACTGCTCATTGAACAACTGGTTACTTTTTACGGGTAAGTGCTTCAACATGAATTTCAGTAATGAAACAGATGTTATAGAAGAAGTTGTAATGATAATTTCCAGTTCTACTTTGAGAAAAGTATGAGATAATGTTGGAGATCTTCAGAACACAGACAAAGTACAGGAAAGCCCTTTAAAATTTGCTCATAAAAATGTGTATATCTGTTTCTTTCGTATTTACTTTTAAGTATGTAATCACACAAAATAATTTTAGTGTCTTTTAAAATGTACTTTATGCAGACGTCCATTGTTCTGACTTACAAAAATGAAAGTAAATTAAGTTCCACACAAGAAATTACATGCAAGTGTTAACACTTGAGTTAGCGAAATACAGCGACATATTTTATAGCTTACTGTGTATTACAGCTTTCACCTTCCTAACAAGCTACATAAACTGAAAATGTGCAATATTTTTAATTAAGTAAAAAGAATGTGGCCACAGATGCTAAAATCGTAGACTTTTAAAAAACACAATGATTCAAGGATTTTTGTCAGGTAAACTAAACAACGGAAAAATCTGTACATGGTCCTTCAAACACTGAGCAAAAATCAGTTTTCTCTCTCCATATTCTTATAACCCACATGTGTCACTTCAAATTCCAAATCCAGACTTTGGAGAGAACACGCATGTTTTTTGGACTGCTACAGTATGCTATGGAGCTACTGTTCCTACATATACTTAATATGAACCAGTCCCTGAAACACTAACTGAACATAAATTAAAAATGTTGTCATTAATTTTATTTCATTCTGGAATCTCCATTACTAAGAACAATGGGGCACAAAACAGAAAACCACTACACATACATACGTTGCTTTGTGAAATTTGGCATCCATCAGTGTCATATAAAACACATTAAAAAAAAACAGCACTACCAGTTTTAGCACAAATATTTAAAGTGGTTCAGTATAAACTTTATGTCCAAATAAAGTCTACTAATAGTCAGCAAGCAGTGCTGCAGCTGCATTAGCTCATGTAATGTTTCACACATGGAAACCAAGATGCAAGATTACCTCATTTATGGTAACACTCATAAACTACACAGTACACAGTAAACATGTCTACCCAGCAAATTAAAATATCACTGCACTATGCAGCAGCTGAAGCTATCCAGAACCTGTTTATAATCCAATAGAAACAGAAATTTGTCTTCAGTTCTAGAAACAGGGGGGAGGGGGGGAATCAAAGTCTAAGTAAAATAAACTGCACTGCAAGTGTCACTTGCCCCAAGACTTCCTGCTTCCCACAAAAGACATGCACTCATTCTGGAGATCAAAGGTCACAGCTTTACAATAGAATACATTGTAAATAGGTTTAAAATAATTGAATACAACTGCAAACCAAGGACTCATTTATAGCTTGCTGGGAAAAAAATATAGCTGTTTTAAGTCATTCCAGTATATGAACTGAAACCTGCATTATAAAACTGCATCTGCTTCAAAACTACCAGATCGCCAGCTGCATACCAGTTGTATTTGGTCATTCCACAGTCATCGAAATAATGAAATGCCTTGCCACCACTGTTTTGAATATCCTCTGCAATGTCTGGAGAAGCACAAAAAATAGCCATACCTGCCACCAACAGGCAGGGGGGCTGGTACCTGAATCCTGTCCCCAGGAAAGCAACAACCACTTACTCTGTAAGGGCAAGTATTCACGCAAGTGCTGTAAACAGTCACCTGTGAGATAAATTCTCTGTCACATTGTGCTTATCAAATTGAGCTCACTCCTTGCGCAGATGCCCGGTGTCATGGTGCTTATTGTGACAACTGGCTCACCAGTGAGGATGGCACACTGCCTTTTCCCTGCCTGACTTATGAGGTCCAGGTACATGTGTCCCAAACCAATCAACATCTGTCCTGCTCCTGCAAGAGCTACTGGCACACAACCAGCCTGTTCTCGTGTCAGGTACATGAGTACGAGATGCGCTGCAGGCCTCCCTGCAAATGGGGACGTAGTTAGCAGCAACTGCTAGCTCCTTTCTCTTCTGTTTTTAATTAAAAAAAGAAAAAAAAAAAAAAGGAAAAGCGGAAAGGGAGAAGGGAAAAAGGAAAAGGAAAATGGAAAAAGGAAAAGAAACTCAACACTTGCTAAAGGAGCAAAGATACCAAACATCAATGTAACCGTGTTTTCCTCTGCAAGTTGATAAACCCATCTTTATTCCTTAACAGAAATGGTCTCACTTCTGAGCTGAAACAGCTCAAAAACTGGTTGAAGAATGAACATACCAAAAATACACACAACACACACATAATTTATTACAACCATTTTTGCAGACCACAGACTCCTTCATAGTTTACAGTCAGCACTATTTTTCAACCAAAGCAAGCAACTGTGTCACACAGGTCTACATTCAGAATCCAGAAGTAAAATGTTTAGAATTATTATGGTTAATAAAAGCTGTAGCTCCTTACATGTCCAAAGCCTTGCACAAGTTTCCATGGGATAACCCCCTGAAAACAAACTACTCCCTGATAGCTGTGTTTGCTAGGGTTTTTCTGGCATGGAATCCATCCCATATTAGTAAAGCTCAAATATCCTCCTTCAGGGCATAATAAACAAGGAGGTATGTCGGGATTTGCTGATGTATTTGCTATCTCACCAGGACAAGGGCAGGAAATCATTCCATTATATTTACTTCTCTATGCTATTAGCTCTAGTTACCTCTATTAGACTAGCAATTACACCACTACAAAACCATAATCACTAGTCACAGCTAAAAGGCCGTGACTAGTTTTTCTCATTACAAGACTGAATTGATGCTCATTTTAACAATGACACATAAACAAATAAGTACTGCCACTTCCTTAAATCAGTGGTTTTCAACCTGTGGTTTGCAGATGCCTTTGGTCTATGGACTACTTCTAAGAGACCATGAAGAGTAATTAAGGAATGCCAGTTGGCTTACTGTTAGGTTAAATTTGCCACAATCTTCAACAGGAAATTTTAGAGGGTCCCCCCCCCAAAAAAAAGCTTGAAAGTCACTGCTACAGTTCTTCCTTTACGCAGCAGAAGCAGTCTTTGGAGTTCTTACACTGGTTTTGACCTCTCAACTGCTGCAGAAGAAAAATTTTCCAAGCAAAACTGGAAGTCTGAACAGTTCAGGAATTTCAGGTAAATGTGATTTCTGATGGAACATTCACCTTTGTAGCTGCGGTCTGGCAGATTTCATTATCTTTGCTTAGTTCATCTGTTCTGGCAGTGTTTGTGGCCATTAATATAAGTCTACAGAATACTTCTACACAACAAAATAGATTTCATCTAAGAAAACACATAAGCTGACATCATAAGTCGCAGAATACCCTCTTTTGCCTTCCTACACATTACTTTCTTTGAGCGATGAATTTGCAGATTCTTCTTGTAAAAATCAAAATACTTCATGAAAACTACTATCCACTCTGATCTACACATCATCATCATCATCATCATCATGAAAACAACCATCCACTCACGTAAATATGACTTTGAAACCCTCAGAAATACAGTAGCTTTGGCAATGCACTTTGTTAGCACATTCAGCACAATCTTCCCATTCCATCATTTCATGGAATGCCATGTAATCATATTGGACCTAAATAAAAAAATCCATATCTTCATGTAAACCAAATATTGCTACTAATAAAAATCCAGAGTTCGTTTACTTCATCACTGAACGGCATAAATGGTTTTCCATGTTGTAAACCATAAAAAAAAATAGTTTCATTTCTCCTTTTCCATGAAGAGAATGGTTATGTTCTTTTTCTAGATATTTAAAAGAAAAAAGATTTTTATACTATAATAACTAAGCCTTTCCCGGAAAGCTAGATTCTATCCCTGCTACAGGACTGCCAACTAATTCTGATCATACCAACTTTTTTACAAGCACTCCTTAGTCAAATCATCTATATTTTGGAGGTACTTCAATTGATTCATAGTTTTCTCAAACACTATACCATGATTTCTTCTTACTGTATTTCATGCTTAGAGTTTGATTTCTTTAGGTTTCAACTGCATTACTAAATCAAGCAGTTTCTGCACCGTCACTCTACTCATTTCCAATACCCTAATTATACAAACGCAACTATTTGTTGTGCCGAAAAGCAAAGCATATGAGAATTGACTAATTAAAAACAACACCTCGCCTTTTCTTTCACAACTTACAGAATGCTTAATACTCTGAAAAATGGCACTTCCTAATACTTTCAAAATAGACACCCACAATTAGAAGAGATGACAGATCATCATCTTTAATCTCCTCTCCAGTTAGAAAATAGGAATAATACAATTTTCTCATCACACAAAGGTCACGCAAAGGTAAATGTTAATGTTTGTGGATGATGCAGATACTCCAGCAGTGAGTATTAAAGAAAAGGTCATGCATAATGCTGTTTTTGGAACACAGTTCAAACAGTGTGCAGTAAAAGAGGAGGATAAAAGTATGACATTATGGAGAAAAAAAAAAATACTGACTTATAACTTGAGCCCTGTTCATCTTGAAGACAGAGTACTGCCAGCAGAAAAATAGAAGCGTGTGATCATTTAGTTATAGGCTACTTGTCAAGTATAAGCCGAAGAGAAAAGAAGGGATACAGGGACTGTTTTGGTTTTGTTTTTTCAAGTATTCTAAATTCATAAACTTATTCCATGAAACCTACAAAGAGAGACAAAAAAGGACCACATTAGTTGTAAGACATGAAGAACATATCTCTATGCAATCTGCATATGATTTCTAAAATCATTAAAAAACTAAAAGTAGTAGGTGGTGTAGAATCATAACTCTGAAGGAATTCACAACCACAATACTTTCTTAAAATGATTTTCCCTTGCTGACTTTGTGGAAAGGCCCTTCAGCTACCAAAGCAAACAACTGAATGATGTGAATTCAAACCAGTAATGACTGTAAGGTCAGCACGTGACTGCTAAGCATTCATGACCTCAAATTAAGAGGTATTACTCTTTATCTACTAATCCTCAGGTCACAAATGTACAGCTAGTCCAAAAACATTAAAAATTCCTGAAACTTGCTTACACCCCACTGCTCGAGAAATAGAAAGTTAACATGCTTGAAGTGATCAGATAAGTGAAAAGGGCAGTTCTGTTCTCAAGCAGCATATTAAAAATGTCACCTCTCTCAGTTGCTCTTTCTGCAAATGAATTCCACTATGATTTTTATATTGTTATAGAAAAAACAACTGAATCCTGAAAATAAGCATTTTAATTTCACAAATCTTAAAATTTCAGATCCAAAGTAGAATTTTAAAGAACAACAAAAAAAGAGGCTACATTCATCTTAATAGTAATGCACTTGTAAGGTATTATCTATATGATCAAACTACCTGAGATCTACAAATTAAGTTCTACATTTTGACAGGATGGTTAGACATTTTTAATTCTGTAATACTACACATTTTGTCCCTTTCAGCACATGTAGGACATGTAAGAGCCTGTAAGAATCACTCTGTTGGTAATATTATGAAAAGATTTGTACTAAGAATACAATCCTAGCCTATTACACTATCACGACACATTTCATGTCCAAAATTCACTTGTTAAAATTTAATAGGAGCATTTGCATTTCCCATACTTGTTACAAAAAATGCACATTTTTGCTAAGTTCTGGATGAGTCCTTTATGGAGACCAAAAAATTTCTGTGAACTTGCTAGCTGAGACCAGTTTTCACTACAAATTTCATACCTAATATGTGAAAGTATGATTTCAGGAAGACATCAACAAGATTACTTTTTAGGTTCCTGAATTATGGTCTCTTAACGTAATGACTCGGGGCTGCTGCCTTGATTTGTCAACCCCTTGTGTATCTATGTCATTTTTGCATTTAGGTACAGAAACAGAAAAAGCTCCAAAAAATACAAACACATCTGGCAACTGTATTGATTTCTCAGAGTAGCTTCTCATTAGCTTCCTGTGAAATTCTCCACTTTTCGTTTACACCAACTGCTTTCTGGCACCAAGGTCCTCCCTCACTATTCAGCTACTACAAGCCTCTCCACTCTTCTTGCATAAAATGATCTTTGGATTTGAAACTCCAAATATGCAGTATTTTGTTGCAGCTCATAACTGGCTTGTGGAAAACAAATTCTGGAGACTACCCTGGTTGCATTTTTTTCCCCACTTACTCTCTTGCTTCTTATAACATTGTAAACATCATGATTAAAGAAGCAGGAAAATGAGTAATCTTTCAGTCAAAACTAAGACTGTGAACAAGTTTTCATCTCTAGGAAAGTCCATGGCTCACTTGAAGGAATACCAGTGGAAAAAAATTATTAACTTCCTCCAATGTTGGGACTTGTAAGGGAAGAGAGAAAACTGACATATTACAGAGGAAGCCATCTGGCAGACCAGGGCAAGACCTGGCTTGCCAGGTAGTGTTATCTGATGATCTTCCAGCAAGCTTACTTGTCACCAAATCAACCTAATTAAGGATAATGTTGTATATATGCTGAAGCAGAAAGGTATACAAATCAAATCAAAGTTATCAGAGCTTATAATATCATATATAAAACATGCCAGAAATAAAATTGAACCTGAGCACATGGCATTTACCCATTCTAGTGCACAGCCCATCTCATAGCCATCTTCCACATCACCACAATATCAAAGTGGTAGGTAAAACAACAAAAGTTAACATACTATTGCAATTTGGGTATGAGGGCCCAAAAATGGGTCAAAATCAGGTTAGATGACATGTCCCATGGGAAAAACATCAAAACAGAGTGAAATTTTCCATTAAGTGGTCATCTGTGGTTATGACAATAAAACATGAACCTCTCTGTATTTGGAAGAGAGGCACACATAGCCAAAAGAATTAATCTGAAAATTGCTCTCCTCTAAAATAATTCTAAACCACTAATGCATACAAGGCAAACTGCAACTCAGACAGACTTCAATAAATGTGCATAGCCAGAGAAGAACACAGTCTGCTAAAAACCTGAGAATAGCTTGGATTTGTCCACACTGGCAGCAAAACCAGGATTAAAAGAGGCTCTGAATGTGAGCTTTGTTTATATGCAGCTTTGGAATGGATTTTAATCATAGCTTAATTGCCATGTAGATACAGTCCAAGAGTGCACCAACATGATATGCTTGCATCACTCTCAAGGGAAGACATTGAAAGTGCAGACATCCAAGTCCAGTATGGATGGTTCACGTGCTTGTAGTGTCTTTAAGAACAGTTTAATAAATTAACTGGGCTATAAATAAGATAGCCATATCAAAATATGCAGGAATATTTATTGTTCTGTGATTTACTATGGAAAGCAGAGAACACTCCAGCAACTCTTGGAGCATGCTTTCACCATCTTCCATTCCTAATCCTCATTACAAAGTTCCTTTTCTGCCTCAGAAAGCAGATGGTAAGAGATAATGTCAGCAGCAATTAGGGGCTTTACTGCCCTTACGGACTCTTCTGATGCACAGTTTTGCACAGATCTTTAGAAACAGAATACTTTTCCCCATTTTATTCTAGGTATACTCTCTGGAACATCCTCAACATCACTGTACAAGGTCTGCACTTTGTTCTTGTTTGTTTGCTTTTACCTTTTTAAGCAAGGTAGAATGCTGCATTTTTAATTACATAAAAATAATGATGTTATAAATGAAATGTCCACTATAACTTTCATTGTTCACATTGGGAAACTCAAGCACTTGGGTGTCCTAATACTTGTAATCAACTTCCTCTGAACTTCTTGCACGCTGCTGAACCTATCATGTTTTTCTAAGCCCAATTCAACTCTCACTGGAAACAACTAACTTGGATCAGACCCAGAATTTCTTCTTAAATGACTTAAGAGAAACAGAATAAATCCTGCCAAGTTGGACAAGAATAAACACAAAGAATCTCACAAGTGTTATCTCACTTTGTATATTATCTGTACAGAATTTTGTTTCCTTATGACTTATTTGAATGTCGATTACATTGCTGCTGTTGCAAACTTCTTTAATCTCACTTTACAAGCTGTTGCTTTTTATTAACAATACTATTCTACCTAAATAAAATCCAAAGAGGAAATAAGCTTCAGAGTGGAAAGAAAAAAAATCCTGGGGGAAAAACAGATTTCATATTATTAATATGTTGGAGATTAATTTTCAAACTTATTTAAGATGGAGAAAAAATTACTTCCAAAAAGAAATAAGCCAGGATAGCTTGGTTCTAGAGCCTTCTTTGAGTTACCTCAATTTTATCCTTCTGCAGGGACACTGCACAATATCCTCCCACAAAGCAGCTGCACTAACGGAAGATATACCTGTCCTCTGTTGCTCATTAAAACTCCCCTCTGCCAGAAGGTGCTGTTCCTCAGATCTGCCTCAGACACTAGCAAATGCAGGCTCTCTCTAACATGTTCCAGTCCAAATGAACCACGCTAGACAGCTAAAACATTTCCCAAATCCTTTAACTAACATGGAAGGAATCAGGTAAGCACAAGCATAAGTAATTTTACTTGAAATAGTGTTACCACTACAGTGTTTCTAATGCAGAGGGAACTTCCATGCTTCAAAAGCAGAAACGTAATATTGATTTGAACTGCAGAGCTAATGGTATTTGTAGCTATGCAATAATGAAATAAGGAAATTAAAGCCGGTCTTTTACTGCAATTGGTTCTGTAGATGACAATATAACTAGCAAATTTTTCTGATGCAATTCAGCAGATCAGCAAGTACTTAAAAAGAGTACGTAGCAGCTAGCATATGCAGCCTGTTAACTAATAAGGACTGAGAGTAGAAACTGGAACCTAAGAGATTTAGCTTTTCTTAAATTACTTTAAAAAAAAAAAAAGCAATAAAACAACAAAAATTACTGAAAAAATGCATTAGAGTCCTTGCTTATTTAAGGCTGGAGCAACCATTTGACCAAAGGAACTGACTGCCTGCCCAGTACATTCATTACTCAGGTGAGCATGACCTTGATTGTCAAAAGTCTGCATTTGTTTTGCTGAATACGTTCTCCAACTTGACTGATGGGCTATAGACTGGCCTCTCCTTAAACCAAAAGGGCTATACCTGAACCTCCAATTAAAGGGTAACAACTGGCAGATGTGAGGAACATCTAGCAGGAGGCTGATGTTGAGCAGATGGGCTGGAGTGCAGCAACCTTTTCCATCAGTTTCTACCCACTGCTTTTGCAAAAGTGCATAATCATCACAAGCCCGACATGACACTTCCTCAAGCAGCAGTAGGACACCCCTGCAGAGCACAGTGCTGCTGTAGTTAAATACCAGAAACGTGGCTGACTAGCACTTGCCTTGCTCTGCAAGTCCATGCTTCTGGCTGCAGTTTCTTGAAATAGCGACCTTTGCAGAGAAGATGGTTAAAGAAGTTTCCATTTCAAAATGTTTGTACTTGCATGACACTGCAGCTAGCCTTGCCATTATATTTCTGCTAATACAGCTGCCAGTAGAGCAATGTTGTAAATCAGATCACTAAAGTAATAATGAAGGTTAGGAAAAAAAAATCTTCTTTACTTCATTTTGGTGTAAGTAGTCTCACAAACATTTGTTCCTGAATGAAGGCACAGGTGGGGAAACATGCTGAGGGACAGAAAAAAGACAAAGGGGACTTCACTTAGCCACGTGCCCTGTAAATCCTGTCTGTTTGGGAACTATGTCTTTCTGCAGAGGCAGATCTGTTGTACAGAACTTTAGCATTATTCAATTTGATACAGTTAAGAAAAAGGTATTTCTATTTATGGGAGCAAGAAGAGATAAGTACTGTCTCTCTCATGAAACTCTCACATATTCCTGTGAAGTCTCTCTTAACCACTGAACGTAAGATCTTTTATCTCATCTTACATGTTTTGTAAAGTCTACAAAACTAGATAGCCTTTTCATTTGTATAAATGTCCGCAGTCTCTTTCTGGTTCCTGGTGTTACTCTTACTGTTTCTGAATCTAACTGCACACTCTGAAAAATATTACGATGTAGCAAATTTTAATTTTTCTTTTTACGAAAAATCTTTACATCCTTATGCATAAAATGCGATGTATGCATTCGTTTTTTCATATGCTTTCATTACGCCCTTTCTTATTTTCCTCTCTTTTGAGAAGAATAAACTCTCTCTCCATACAAGCTATTCCTGCCTTTATATCATTGTCATAAGCTTTTTCCAGATGGTTTTAGCAATGTTACTGTCTCAGGCTTGCAAAAAGTGGAGACTTGCCAGAGAAAAGCACTGAAAGCAAAGCCTGAGATGACTTTTTTTTTTTTTTTTTTTTTTTTTTTTTTTCCATGTAGGGCACAGATGGCCATGTTTTCTTGACCCCTCCCCACTTCAGCTGAAGGCCTCAAATTGTTTATTTCACCACAGCATCACATACGTAAACATTAACAGAATCCTCCTTTCTTTTCCAGTACCTAGAATGCAAATTTATCTACATTCTGACTTATTACAAATACTTTATTTAGAACAAACTGTCCATCTAATTTAAATTTACCAGCAGCATATTTTCACATACAATCTACAAATAAACTTCAGATAACACTGAAAAAAAATGCAACAACAGTGTATTCTACAAGGTCTCTCACTGGTACATTCTGCTGTGTGGAAATACTGACTGATGCTATTTCACCTTGCAGGAGGAATTAGTTTCAGAATTTCTTTGGAAATAAGCTTCCAACCACTGCCTGTAACTCTTAGCAAACCAAGCAAGGAACTGCCACCACTTTCAAACTTTTTTCCTCCCTTCCCTATAAAGAGCTCACAATGCAAATTGTCCACGTTCATCAAAATTTCTAACATGTTTTCAACAGAACTCTTTACAGCACCATTTACAGGAAGTGCCCAGCCACAGCATTAGGAAAGCAGACAAACAGAAGACAGACAGATTTAGTGAACACCTGTTAAATGCAGCAATGGCACCAACACAATTGTTTCCCACTTCATTTCACACAGTAATAACTTTAATGTCCTCCATGGACTCACTTTTAAACACCAGTTCTACAACATCAAACAACAGAAAGCTGAAAGCAAATTTAATTGTCTAGCCTGCTTCCGATCAACTTTTTTTTGCATAAAAGTAAATTTCGTCACTTCAGTTTTCTTTTGTATTTTCAAAAACTGCATATGGTCAAAATATTCACATTTGGCTTTTTGCAATCTTTCACAAGTGCATATCATTCTCCTAAATATTTTAGTATTTATCTTGGCCATATTAAAATCTCTTACTCTGTTAAAAAAATAGGCATCTCATCATTATCTTGAATGTTCACAGTTTTACTTCATGGTTTTTTTTTTTCTTTTGACCCTTTTATATGCTTTCTGGCTCTTTTTACTACCATCCTCTCATTTGAAATATTTCATATTCTACTTAGTTTTTCTCCTGTTTAGTTTCTCCTCTTAAGTCTCAGACTTCTCTCACATAGATGCATTACAGATCATTATATAGTGTCATAATGATTAGCAAGTAATTTAAAGGATTTTTAAAGCATGTTTTGTTTCATATTTCAACATGAGAGTATTATGCTAGAATTAATTAATACACTGAATGATGAAGACTGGCAAATTTTGACAATGACTTCTTTAACTGTTTTTTTTTCCTCAAAGACAGACAGACTGCAGGGGAAAATCACACTTCAAGATTCCATTAAGACCTCTCTTTTCAGAATGAGGGGCATCTATTACACTTTCAAGAGTGATTTAATTTTAAGCATGTGCGGATTTATTCTTTAATTTTATCCTGCTGAATAACTGAAGTCTAGAGTGTAGTTGTAATTTCTATATAGTAACTTGTGTGCAGAGTTTAAAGAGATGGTAAGAATAGCAAACAAGATGTAATGAGGAGATTATTATGGAAAGAAAACATTTTACAAACTCCGCTTTCCCTCTTATTTGCAGATCTGGATTGGCTACAAAAGAGATGAATGTTTTCTGCTAACAAATTATGACATCCTATGTATGTTACTGTTTTCACTGAACAGACAAAAAATTTTTTTTGCTTTTTACTACACATTAACGTTGTCCTACAGACAGACCTCTTCAATATTTTGACATCATAAACATCGTCCAAATCTCCTAATATTAGCATATGTTGATGTGTTATGAAATTTAAACTAAATTCTTTCTGTATTCTTAAAGAAAGTTCTATTTAAAAGCACAGCTCAAGTTCCCTTTTCATTGTCTCCCGTATTTTCTTGAAGAATACATTTTACTTTCTTTGAATAGTAGACTCCTTTACAAATAGAATCAATAAAAAAATCTTATATGAAAATTAGTAGAAAAAATATTCCACCAGAATTGGATTTAAATAAACATGAACTTCTGACCATATTTCTTTGACTGCATGACATTAAAAGTTAATTCTTATACACAGTCAATATAATAATTGTACAAACATAAAATTAGTATACTTTGATCATTCCCAGATTTTCAGAATACTTTCTAATAGTTTATATATCATATTTCTTTAGAAATATTTCTTCTCTACTTTTCAAAATGACCTTATATTGAACAATTCTTCTCCATTTAGAATGCTCTGTAGATTAGTTTTTCACTTGCACGGATTTCACATATGTGCAGCTCCACTGGCATTATTAATGTTACTCTAGAGTTCAGATGAGATCTGAATGAGGTATTTGAAAATATGTAGTCAGGATCTACTTCCTCTTCCTTTCTATGATAATAATCAGATCTGTACATGATATAATTAAATCAAAACTGCTTACAATTATCCAGTATTTCTTGATTCTGGCCTGCACACAACTATTTCTGCATGAAAGGGCATCAGAGGTACTTTTAGGAAGTAATTCTAACAGTGCAAAACATCTTTTAGTGGCAAATACATATTATGACTTTTTTAATGCATATAACTGCATAGCTGGGCTGGTAAGAAATGAGTGTAAGTGGAACACTATTGTAATTAAGCAAATACACCACTGAAATCAGGTACAAAACAAAGAAGTGTAGGCCAGTGTTGGTTTGGACTAATTTAAAGGGAACACAGGACATAGAACAGAATTGCACTCCCCATTCATAGAAGCATTGCATGAAGAAAGAATGATGATTAGATTTACACTCCATTTGTTTCTATAAATGTTTAAGAGACTTTCTGCCCATTAAGTATATACATGGAAGAGCCCTTGTACTTTCCAGGACTACAGGACTGCCTTGTTTTCATAGATGGGAAAAAAAAAACTGCGTCAAATAACATCAAATTTGTAAATACACTGATTCCAATATGCCAGCAGTATAGACATCTCACACCCTGATTTCAAGGAAGAACAGTAACTCTGAGAACTTTCTGAATTACAAAACATGTTAAGTTTCTGAGACTTCCATGAATGTAAATCTTTATTTTGCCTGATACAAGGTCTTGCTAAAAACATTTCCCACAGACACAGCCTGGATGCAAGATGAAATAAATGCAGTACAGTGTTTTAAGATGCACTGTCAACAATTGTAGTTAAACATATATTTAATGTAAATGTATTATGCACACACACACACAAAATGTCTGTATGTGACACAGAAACACAAATATTTGCCTGGAAGATTAAAATTATAGATGACTTTCCAATCTACTTTTTCCATTATAAATCTATGAAACTGATTCACTTATTGCACATAGACAATAACTTCCAAAGCAAAGCTACAAGAAATCACTAGACATCAGTAACACAAATGGACGTAACACTTCAATTGCATATACATTTGATGAAGAGTTTCAGAAAACTAGTATTAAAACTCTTCTTTTTCACCATGATCCATCACCTCTGCTCTAGGCAAATAGATACCTGAGATGCCAACAGAATCATCAAGAACAGCTTGAGTGATGAGTTCACAGAGCTATTCTTTTCCTACTGTTCTCTTGTACACTCAAATTCTGTAAACATTTCCTATCAGTTCACACTTATATTGCCAGAAGCATCTTCATCACCCAGTGTAAACAGACCAATCTCCATTCTAGCTTTGAGTGATTATATCCAATCCTGCTTAAACAAGAATTTCAAAATTTGCGTTACACAGATAGTAGCTCTAATGCCACTAGTTAATCTAGTTTATGTACATATGTACATATGTATCTACATATGTAACTAGTAACCTACTACCAGCGATATGCTACTAGTAGTCTCACAATCTATTACTAGCAGTCTGCATTCATGCACCTTAATTCACACAGTTTACTTGGAACAGAACTTACACTTTATGTATCTGTAAAAACACAACTTGTGTAACTCAGAAAAATACCACAGAAATAATTTTCCAAGAGATCACAAAAGTCCAGCACATTCCAAGTTCCAGGCACTGTCTTAGCTGCTGGTTCAGTATATTTATTTGACTAACAGCGGTAGATTTCATAGACTGCAAGTAGCATAACGTTTTTGAAATCAACTTTGTTTTTTCTTCGTTTCACATTCCATGGATAGGAGAGAGTGACAACACAAAAACTGTAGTTCTGCATATTGCTGGTGTGTTAGCTGGCAAGGAATGTTGCTTTTTCAATGTTTTCTAGTATAAGGTAAAATAGTCTGCGCTATAGAAATAATGCGCCATGCTGACCAGTAATGACCCTCTAACTCTGACTGTAGATCTTACCAACTGGTGACTCTTAATACTGATTCATTTTGCACCGCTAAGATTTGAGTTTGGGTGAGCGGCTGGCCCATCCCTCCTCCCATTTTGCTTATTGCACCAAGATAAATTCTGTTTATAGTACCTTTATGTATTTAAGTCTTTCATTTGTTTCAGAAAGTGTCCTAGCTTCCAATCACTACATTTTCAATTATATAAAAATTGAATTTCAAAACTTTCAAACTGACATAGTAATCTCATCACATTTCTAATATGTCCTGCATTTTCTCCAGTATTGAGTGCAATGGATAAATCACTAATCATGGAAGGACTAACTCTGCAATAAAGCACTAAAAATATGTAAATTGAGATACATTGTGGAAAGCTGTCTTGACAGACCTCAACAACGTTATTATCATTGAAGCAATCTAATTCTCAAAAAGCTGAGGCTCATTAAAGCTGTGTGAAGTTTAGTTATTATCAATTGATTCATAATTTCAAATTAATTCTTATACATTCAAACATCCAACTTTCAATCACAGGACAGAATAGACCACTTCTCTATTTAGAACAAATATAACTGCTTTATTTGGAATTTTATCAATTCCTGACTCTCTGTGGAAGTATATGACTTTTCCCTGGGTTGTACCTGGTTTTTGTGAATTCCCACTCTGTCATTCATGATAAATTTCTACCAGCAAGGCTCAGTGGGGAAATCACTAACTGCAACAGGTGACTTTAAATTTCTAAATCAGAAAAATATTCGGAAGAAGAGGAGCTTCTAAGACTTTGAAGCTAACAAAAGACTCCAGAAAATTTGGAAGGTTGGAAGAATATGTTTATGTTTGTGCCTGAAAAACAATGTGTCAGCTACTGCTATAGTTCTTATCAAATACTTCTATATCCAGACTACAACTGAATAACTACCTCTTTATACTCTTCGTGTCCAGTTTACATTTCTCTTTCCTATATGTTTCTCAGAAGTTTTACATTATTATTTTTTTTAAGATATCAAGTTAGCATTCTCCCCTTTGCTCATACTAATATCCTACAGACAGCATAATTCATTTAGAAACAATAAAGATGCAATCGTACATTATATTTGGGATATTTCTGTTTTGTTTTGTGGGGGGCAGGGAGGAGGATTATAATTTAATCTGATTTATTTAAAAACTTTAATTAATCTAATACTGTAAGCCCTATTACAAATATATACAGAATGATGCATTACAGATTAATAAAATTATTGACAATCATATCTGTGAAAATTGAAAAATAATTTCAGTTATCTTAGCAGTTGTTCTGTGACATTAAATATAATCCAGAGCATTAGAGATATATATTAAGCTTTCAGACTGGTAAAAAAAAAAAAAAAAGTTACGTTTCCATCAAACTGTAGCCTCTCTCAGAGAAAAATATTCCTCTCATCCCTATTAATTTGTGGCATTGTAAAATACTGTGCTATCATAAACTAATACAAAATACCAAGCAAACTGCACAAGCAATACATGCATTTTATATTTCTTTGTATTGCTTCAAATGGCATCCTGATGCTATCATTTAACTCATCATGACATTCCATCAATCAAACACCACTTTTAATTACACACCATTCTGTTTTTTTCTCTCAAAGCAAACACAGAAGAAACACACAACGATCTTTTTCAACCAAAATACATACTTTATAGAATTAGTATTACACTGAGAATCAGTTTTAAATCAGGTATCAGCCTGTCAATTAATGTTCTGGACCCCTGCTATTGACCCAGTACTGTACAAGCTGTTATTATGCACTGTCCTACATATCATCTGCTCCCAGCGCTGGTCTGTTCCAGAAAGGCAGACAGCTGCAACAGTATATCCCTGTTCAACCTGAGGACCATCTGACTTTAATTGTAGCACACAGCTTGATGTGGGTCTGGTTATGAGAAGCCAAAGTATCACACTGTAATAATCTGGAAAAGCAGAAACCTGCCAACACAAGGCTGCAAACAGGGTTTGGGCTGTCTGGCTGTCTGACGGGCTGCAGGAAATATGATTAATGAGCAAGGTATAATGATATCAGGAACCCGATTAGCACCACAAAAAGGTCACAGATCAAAGTAGTATGCATTTCATGAGCTACAATCATTGTATAAGATCTGTGGACTTAAAAAGGTACACTGAAATGCAAGGGGAAAAAAATATCTGTGTGTGATAGCTTACAAAATGAGCGCTTAAAATACTACAATCACTAATTTTGTCTGAACCAGGAAGCTGCAAGGAAATATTAACTGAATGAATCAGCCGAAGCTGCAGTGTAGCAAATGTTTTTGATAGTGTTTGAGAGAAAGTGAACTTCAAGCATTTCTCATAAACACTCCCACTCAAAAACAAAATTTGATGTTAACAGTATAATTCCATTAAATATTAAAAAGAAAAAGCAATTTAATATTTCTATGTGATTTTCTCAGTTTTACTCCACTGCCAAAACAGCAGATTGTAGAGGGCATTGCCCATAACAGCACTGACAGGGCCGCCACTACCAGAATAAGGGTAAGTTTATCACATAAAAGCAGTTAACAGAGGCACTGAGGCTTACATTTAACACTACCAGACAAAGCAAAACTTGATATCTGAATTATAGCAACAGTATCAGGGATATACACTTTAGTATACTGTCACTTGGCAAATTCTTTCATACTTTCAAAATTAACTTAAGTCATTAAAAAAAAAATTCAGTTTTGCCCAATTACGCAATGCTTAAAAATGACATTTCCCTGAAAAAAAAAGTTGATTCTGAAAACTTTAATTTATAGCTACTTTCACATGTTCTTTGAATATGCATATGTTCTGCTGTGAAAAAAAAAAGTACCAAAAGTGGTACTTTAGACCTTAAGCAGATTACTAACAAAGTCTTTTTGATTTAAATAGTTTCAAAACTCACGTTCATTAATGAATAACTACTTGAAAAAAATCTAAATGAGAAGGAAACATTAATTATATTTAGATAATAAATAGGATCTTCCAATTTTGTAAGTAATGCTGAGTAAAATTAGGGAATGGTAATTTGAAGTAGTTGTAATCTTCATCATTCAAATATACAGTGGTTAACATACTGCTGTTTTCAGATCCCCAGATTACTTTTTCTTTAAATGAAAGAGTGGATACATAACAAGCATTTCCCTCATAATGTTTTCTGAACTGCTTGTTTCAGGATTTAACAAAATAAAGATGTGCTTACTGCAGATTGTGCATTAAAAGAAAAGAAAAAAATTACATTTGGAATATGGAATGAGTTTATTACTTTCTAAGAGAAGACTTTAAAGGGATTTTACATTTAGTGCCCAGTAGTTTAACAGTAATAATTGAAATGTAGCTGGTTCCAGCTGATGAAGCACTTCATCCTGACAATGTAGCACAAGTGAGAGATATCAGAGAGCTGCAAGAAAGGCAGTCACCAGTAGCAAATGTTTTGGAAAATCAGGGAGGATTAAGGGAAAGGCAGGTCAGAAGTACAAAGAGGTGAGGATGTGAAAAACCTGACACTATGGCTAAAAATGAAAAAAAGAAAATTAAGAGCTAAAATCTTAGAAGAGAAGGAAACAGGAGATAGAGAATAACTTGCACTCATTGTGGTGAAAGCCAGATCTGTAATTAATTGAATGGGAACTATATTTTATGCAAAAGCTGAAACACCGTAGTGGTGAGAGATCAAGGCCAAAGGCTGCCTTTGACAAGTCTGCCTGAGTACATAGCCTTTCATTTCTCAGAATATTCTGAATCACCAACACATGCCAAACTCAAAAGGGTGTCAGGCTACCTCCCTAACCAATTACCTATCAGCACAACAGTAAGATGAAAAGTTGTGTTTGAACAGTTTGCCAAGTAGTCTTGCTCAATGTTAGTATATTTTACGCCTCACTTAAATACAACTTGCATATACTTGTATATGAAGCCAAACACTAGATTCACCTGACACAATTTATGATTATTATGGCATACCCTACAACTGGCATAAATATTAAGGTCATCAAGCTCAATAGCCTGCAGAAATATAGGCCAAACAACATCTCTGAAGACCATGGTATCATGTCACCAGTAGAAGTGCAGTTCAAAACATTCTGCTAACTTACAAATCCCAGCTTTGTTCAGGTCTGACTATTCTGCATTTTTATGAATAGCAGCTCCAATGTTTTCAATGCTCGTTTTTTGATGCTCATTTTCTAGTTTAAGAATGACAGGACATTATCAAGTCAAAGTCTGCTTTCTGTGAAAAGTTTCTGAGAGTCATCGAGCCTAAATTCAGTCTTTCCCAGCTTGGTGTAAAGAAGTAGCTGACTACTACAAGAAAACTCCAGCCTCATTTGTCAATATTCATTAAAAAAAACCTCATTTATTTTTAGAGTGCCACTGATGCAGAATGCTTCCATTTTGGAAAGAGCTTAATGTAATAGCTCTGAGAATGTGCTGAGATGCCAACAATGATATTGTAATATATATTCTGTAAGTCATTATCCTGTTCAGAGGGCACAGCGAAGACAAGAAATGCTAACACCAGGATTTTCCGGTACACAGAAGAACACAGTAAAACAAGTTTGGGGAATGAAGTAAGTGAAGGAGAATTCACTTTTATTTCCTTGTAAAAACAGCTCTGAAAAATGTAATTTTTATGGAAGAAAGGTAAGAGGTGGCCTTCCTTTTTTAATATGCAGCCTTCTTTCCTAAGGCATTCACTGGTCTTCAGAGTTAAATGGCTACTTAAATCAAAATACCTAAAATTACATTTAAATAATTGGAGTGAAAAATGTCCACGATTAAAAAGCTTTTTCAAGATTTCTGTAAAGTGATTATTTTATTCTCTCCTTAGAACTACTAGACCTGACATAAAAATAACAAGATCTCCTGCTTATTTAGACCACACTCAAAACTTCTTTGATCGATTCTGAAGAACAAGCAAAACTATATGCCTTTTTCCTTCTTAAAACTTATAATTCCACCATTCCTTCAGATTCATACAACATTCATAACCTTATATGTAAATTGTAAATAGTTGTATATTGCAAAGATCCAGATTACTTCAAAAAGCTTGCAAGACAAATGCTACTTGACAGACAATAGAAGAGAGTCATCTTACCAGTCTGTTTATGCGAACAAATTCTTCTGGGGTTTTGGCCCATGGTGGAAGTTCAACATCAGACACAACTGTTCCATCATCCATCACTCCTAGATTGTAATTGTTGCTGTTGACAAATATCTCTGGGAGGTAATAGAATTCAGGAATCAATTCCTGTATATAAACGAAAAACAATGCCATGCTATAAATTCTGTCAAACATACTTTGTCACATTAAAAAATAATTATTAAAATGGCATTAGGCAGAAGCAGAATATAACAAATCCACCCACAGACACATAAAGAAGGGGGAAATCTGTTCTTTCATACTTTCTAAAATTTAGTCCTTCAGATATCATATCTCCTTTTTATGCCTGTAACATGACAAAGGAATAAAATGCAACATGCTATAAAACAGATATTATATTGCTTTTGGTAGCATGTTATACTCAGAGAAACTTATGAAACTAAATAAATGAATATCACAAGACACAAACAATCTTTAGTGGAAAGTAACAGACACATTGAAGATGTTAAGAAGTTTGGAAAGCATTTACATTTTACTACAATACAAAATTTAAATTGCTAATGACAGTAAAGTTTGGGTGAAAGTAACTATTATCTGAGTTTGTTCAATGCCTAGGAGTAAAAATTCTGTCAAATCTAAAATATCTGGAGTTATACTATTTGTTCAGGAAAAAAAAAGTCAAAGTTAAAACAAGACAAAACTTTTCTTCCATTAACAGATGGTTATTGCAATTATGTGTTCAGTCTATTACTACAGGAGAAGAAATACACATCATTTCATACACAAACAAAATAAAACAAAATAAAAGAAGAAATTTCACATGGTTGCAAGGGCTCTGTGTGCTGAATCCCTTGACAGGATCATCATTGCTTTAAATAACTGTGCTCTCCCATGGTGAATGGGACTAGAATGTGGCATCAAAACCATGTGTGGCTGGGCTGCCCTGGCGCTACTGCAGGGAGGCATTGCATGCAACACTCAAATGGGCTGAAGAAAAAAATGCAAGCACGTATAGAAAAGGTATTATAGTTTCCCAGTCTTAGAAGAAAACCACTAAGTAATACTAATGGCTACACAAAGAGCTTTTGAAATAGAAAACAGCAAGCATTCTAGTGCAGAAATGATTACAGCATGCCAGGAAGCAACATTAAGCTCAAAACAATAAGGATTCTCTTTTGAACAAGTGGAATATTTCTCTGTTTTGCATTCAGATATGCAACTTCATAGGCTGTTGTTTCCTTTGTAAAACATGTACAAACATATATAGAAACATACCTAAATCAATGGCTTTAGAACCCTTTTTACAGACTTTTATAAATGTCTGCAAAATCCTGATGTAAAAATTAACAGAAAAAGTCTATTATATATAGTATATATATTTCTACCGTTACTATATTTAAAAGCAATTTTGCACGAGAACTTCATGTTCAGACTGTAATATACCAATAAGCTTGGCAATTTGATGGATTCAGAAAAATTTAAATTAGAAAATTTACTTCCACCGTGAGGAAAGAATCAATACATGTAATTGCTTCAGGAAGTCTATTTCATAGCAAACAGCTAGTGTAAAATTGGTCTTTCATATAGCAAGTGCAAACTGCATGCTGCTTAAGAAGTAGAAAAAAAATCAGACTGCTTCACTGGCCTTGTCTACAGTGGGTGTAGTACATGGCTCCATCAGAAGCACAGTAGATGAGAAACCCAGTCTTGACATGGGTCAATGGATGAGTGGTCTCCTAGATAGCCCCCAAGGACTAGCTATGGCATGAGCAGCTTTCCAAAAGACTGAGAGCAATAGGAAGGTCATCAGATTGTGGACAAGGTCAATCCGAGTAGCCAGGGCAAGGACAGGAAAGATCAAGCGGGAATTAAGCTATTATCACCTCTATCCTTGTGTGAAATACTGTTTGGCTTTTAATTGCACATCTTTTTGTTTACAGTCACCTTAATTAACTAGGCAAGGTAAAACGTGCTTTTGTACCAAATCCTTGGCAAGTACTTGATAAAAAGAGATTTGAAACTATTAATTGAATAAGTGAAAGAAAAAAATGTGTCACAGATAAATGTTTGTAAGAAAGAAAGTTCGCTATCATAGAAGTTTCTGCAGATTTTATCATTGCATTCGAACTACCAAAGAAAAATAAGAAGTGCAGATGATTAATTCAATAGCAACTTGCATCACAAATACGAAACCAGACCATGATTGTGTAGTACTTAAAACATAAGCTCATTACATATGCTAATGATATTTTTAAATTTTTATATATTTAACTATATATATGCACAGATACTCCCTAGTTTCTTTCAAGATCGGAAACCGTTTAGCTTTCTAGAACACATATTGTTTTCAACAGATTGCCCAAAAACAATATGCAGCCTGGAAACTTAAAAATCATCAGTAACTTCTGTTAGTTTTGACTATCAAAACTTTCTGTAAAGCATTATTTCATTACTGGATTTCTGTAACAATACATTTTTACAAAAGGAGCTCCTCTGTTATCTGATTTTGTTATGTTGACCGCATGGTAGCATTTACACATGGAAAAAGCAACTCAAACAGATGCATTATGCCAGTCTGAGTAGCACTTAATGCCAACTTTCAATGGCTTTACATGGATGAAAAGGACTATATGAGCTACAGGTCAACAATTTTCCTAAAGTCTGTTAATAAACTTATTAATAAAATATCTACAGTTTTATCAAGTTTACAAATATTCTTCATGTATTTGCTAGTCATAGTCCTGAACAGACTATATTTGTGGCGTCCTCTCCTTCTTTAAAATAAATCAAAATCTCAAACTTGTAACTGCAAGTATTGATAAAACTAACTTAAAACATTCACATTGCATACATAGATTGACACTAAGACAGCAATTGCTGACTCACTCACGTAACTCCATTAGTAATTGAACTTCTTGGTTATCTCTGAGAGAATTTAAAAAAAAATAATTCATATACTTTTTGCTTGCTTTTAGGCTGGAGAAGGAAGGATTTACTTGTGGTTTCACACAAATACCACTTGAAAATACAAGATCAGCCATAAAAGGGCAGAGTGAAGGACCAGTAACTATGGTGTAGTTACTTGTAACAGAGACAACACAATCTTTCAAAATATTCTGTCTTACAGTTTAACTGGTTTTGAACTAATCCACACTGCTGATTTTCAGAATGTTTAAGTATGGTTTCCACACTGCACTTCCATCCACAAACAGTTTTCATTTGGCTATTTTAAAACTGATTCCTAACATTTCCAGAGGATGATTCTACTATTCATTTTGAGAAAAAAAAAAACAACAAAAAAATACAGTATAAATAAATTCCTTATTCACTCTTCTGAAAGCCCTTAAAGACCTATGTCACATTCTTCCTTAGTGGTCTCTTTTTGCAAGCGAAAGGATTCTAATCAATTTACATTTGTTATTTCTAGAGGTCTTCTCTTCTGCCTAACCATTTCGGTTGTCTCCATATTTTTTGGCTTCTTCTGTATCTCTCCTGACATTTTACATACTCAGCATGTGTATAGAAACTGCAGAATTGTTCCACATTTTTTTTGTTTATATGATGTCCTGGAAAAATGAAAACATCTGTATGATTTGTTAAAGCTATTGCCTTTGCACAGTCGTGCTGAAAATTAGTTTCAGAATTTCTCTGTTGGAATTCACCAGTTCTCTGGGGTAAAAACAGACGTTCTTATGATAAGCAATACTTCACTCTTTCTGCCATGCTTTTGATTTCAATCAAACTCATGAAAGAGCTTGAATATCAACATGTATCTATTACACAAAATTTACAGTTGTTCGGCTTTTGTTTTTTTCTGTTTTTTAAAAACCATTAAGGATAAAATATCAGACTTTTTACTAAATTATTATACAATTCTCCATATAATTAAAATACATATTTTTTAAAAATGTCCTCTACCACATGGAAGCCAGAATTCCTAAGAAAACTTCAATAAAAAGATCTCTTTTACAAACAAGGTTTATCGACAGAATGTCAGTTTAACATTTGTAATTTGTTTTCATCTTTGCCACCAAGAATAAGAAATCTGAGCAAAATAAATTGTCCCTTAAATGTCATGAAATATTATTTTACTTTAATTTTTGTTTAGAAAGTAGTAGAGTGAAGTGCTTAGAAGCTAAGTTATATGATCTGCTAATGTGTCAAGAATTAGTGAGATGGATTTCATAACCATATTAAAACATTTATAAGAGATTTTTAAGCTAAATTATTTGACAATCACATTAGGCAATATTAAGCCTACATATAACCTGTCAAACAGAATAATAAAAATGCATATTAGAATTCTAAGTGCTTCTTCATATTGCCATACACTGTTTCCTCTGTCAGGGTATTTAAATGGCATTTGAAAATACATATCAACATATTACATTAATTCAGAATTTCATTTTTTCATTACGCTTTCATATAATCTCTTTCATAACTGCAGGAAAGCAAAATTTCCATGTACCTGTAAGTTTCCCTCCATTTTTCTGTATGTTATTTCTCTCAGAACAAAGAAATTGCCTTAAGTCATTGCCTGAAATCCTTCCAACTTTTAAAACAATACTTTAGCAAGTTTCCATTAAACTTCTAAATTGAATTAATGACGAAATTTGTTTTCTCAATGTTTAATCGTTCTGTTAAATTTCTAAGAAATACTGAAAATATTTCCAAGTGTAGGAAAATTGTTAAAATCTTCAGTAATCCACAATTTACCAAAAAAATATATTTTTATTTAGTATATTAATGAAATGCATAATAAATAAGCTATTGATTAATTACTGATTAAGATGCATCTTTAAGACATTTTAAATCCTGTTAGCCAATACATTAATTATGTGTAGGTAACACTATTTTTCTTTTAACTGAGAATATATATAAAAGTATCTAATGGTATTTGAATATCAGATTTATACAGTATGTAATATGTAGTCCAGGTTAATTTAACAGAGAAAGTGGAAAAAGAAAGGCTGTGTACATAATTGCATTCCTTTGTCCAATTTCTTTTAATTACTGAGAAAAAAAGGATATACTGAATCATAAAAAGGTCTAGATGAAACCTTGAGAAGTCACCTTGTTCATCTTTTCATCCTCAGGCAATTATAATTAATTATTCTTGAAAGATGTTTCTCTACCTTTTATTTTAAAATCTTCAGCAGTTGCCCCTGTTTACATGTATCATTATGTAGGAATAGCTTTTACCTCATGGACACAGAGATTCATTCCCACCACCACTTTCTAATCATTTTTCCCCTCCTGCACTAGGCCACACTGACCACAAACCAGCACCAAGCCTGGCAGGGGAGCCCACTGGAACAAGAAGTGTACAGCAGAAATTAAGTGCATTGTCCCTGCCAGCCAAAATCCCCACCAGGCAAAAGCATCAGACCTGACACTGACATTTCTCTCCTTGTTCTTCTTTTCTCCAAAGTAAACAGCCTAAAACCTCCACGTTTGTATCACTGGTATCATTTTCTGGACTCTGGTCATTATCCTCTGGACTTCAGCAGATTTGTCCATGTCTTACTTGAAGTTTATTTTCAACAGCTCCAGAAAAAGTTCAGAGAAGATATTCAAAGTATTTATCTTCAATACAGTTAAGATTGGCTACAGAACAAGTAGACCACAGATATCTGATGGAACTTTCTGATTCATGAACCCAGATGTCTGCATTTTTTAACTACTGCTATATCCACAGATTACCACATATACACATTTGACTGCATGGGGATTTTTTTTTTTCTTTAGTCAGACAAGTATTTTTCTGTTATGCATCTTGGCACAATTTTACAGCAAATCTTTCAAGAAAACCAAGGATCTACATCCTAAAAGTTTTCCTATACGAGGAAAGCAGTTTATCATTAAAAATCTGAATTACGAGGTACCTACTTCTGAATTTTGCTAGTAATTGCTCTTGGACATCATTTAACTTGCTAATAACGTGACATGAAATCTATCCTACACGAAAGTAACATTGCCAGTTTGGCAGCAACTTAACTCCTTGTAATTTCTGAAACCCCATCTATTAGATGGAGAAGTACGAAGCAATGCAAAGCATATGTAAAAAGCTTACTGGGTTACAGGGTGTCTTAGGCATGTATATGTTAGACAGCCTGTTTCAATAAACATGAGTTGCTTCACTTTTGAGAAAGACCTCTGAGACTGTTTCAATCTCCCATGACTTTCTTATAAGCAAAATAGAGAAATGGAGATGAGATTAGGTTACAATAATGTGAGAGTACCCAGGCTGGAAATCCATATTCTAAGAGCAGTTATCAATAGCTCACTGTCAAACTGGGAAGACACGGTAATGGGGTCTGCCCTGCTTCTAATACCAGTCAATAATCTCATTAATGACCTGGCATAGAAGGTGCAGTAATAAAACTCCAGATGACACTATGAAAGCAACAAGCTGTTCAGAGAAAAGGATGAGAATTTCAACCTATCTAGAAAAACTCTAAATGCAGCATAAAAAGAAATTATAAAAGTGCAACACTTGGAAAATAGAAAATATATGCAAAAAGCAACATTGATAACAATTATATTGTTGTAATTATAATGACAAACCAATTTAGTGCAACAGGTTTGCTACCAAGCCAGAAACAATAAGTGCTTCTGAAAAAGTATGAACAAACCTACTCATTAATCAAAGAAAAACAGCAACAAAAGAAAAGACGCAGACGTAACTTCTCTATATTTTGGAACTTAAGACTGGTCCCATACTAAAGCATTTTTCTGTTAAACATTACCAAGGTCTCAATGTCTGATTTTTATACAACATTAAAAAAACTAACTAACTAGGATTATAACCACTAGCAATGTAAACTAATAAGCAATTAAATGAGTTAAGGATCATGCCCATCCATTACTTTAAAGGTACTAAATAGTACTTCAACAGAATAAACATACATTTAATATGTATGTTTATGTATATGTACATGTATATGTATGTAAATGTATATGTACATTTAATATATCCTCCTTGTAATATGTGATGCCTCCAACTAAGATTAACAACTATCTTATGACAGCAAGCATCACTCATTTACATTCATTCTTATCAAACAGGAAGCAAGGAGAAAAGATTTCCATTTCTTATAAGTTATCAATTCAGTGGTTCTAAATATTCAAGATTTTTTCAGCTAGAGCAGGAATAAAAATCTTATTTTCCTTGCATGTTTCTCCTTCTCTCCTTCTGTGCAATGAAATAAAATAAATAGCATATACTTTGGCCTGACAATTTCAAGATCTTGAAAGTAGCATCCAAAATCCTTTGTATTTCTATAAATGGATGCATTAAACTGCTGGGTTTTCATCAGTTGTAGAAGTAGGAACAAAAGCCTAGGGACCTTACAGTATAAAAAAATTATGCAATCCTTTTTTTACATTTTTATCATTTTAAACATTTTAAAACATTTTTTCTAATATGACAGTTGCATTCAGTTACCATTGGAATATAATAGAAAAGATACAGCTATAAAAATATTTAGTTACAGTACTGTAGCACAAGCAGACTCCTCCAGTCAATCTAAATACTCACTCAGACCTTTCCTAGTAGTACAATGTACAATGGCTCCTCCAAAAGTGATTCCTCCTATTTTATTCTGGACACAGTCCTTCTGGAGACAGATTCTTTATCCTTTATCTATTTATTCCTCATCGTAAAACTAGATTTTGACCCTTCTAGATCTCAATTAGCATCCTCCTTCCATGTGTCATAGTCAGTCAAGGAAAGAAAGACCATAGCAGAAATTGCCCAAAAATGAGGTTGGATGTTCAGACCTAAAACTACAAAGCATAATATTGACTTGTAACTGCAACATTCTTAGCTAAACTGGACAGAAACATGAACAGAATATTTATGAGTCTTACTGGTTAAAAATCGATACCAGTTTCTATTGAGTTTTCAACAGCTTAAAACTTCAGTGGAGGAACAAAAGGACAGTGTAGCACATATCTATAGCACAAAGGCCAATTCTGCCTTATTTCAATCTCCAGGCTAAAAGTGCTAAAATTTTACATAAGAAAATTCACTGAAATATTCTGCAATGTACAGATGTGTGTTGCATCTTTTCTTAAGTGACAGGACAGTTTCCAAACTATTTCTTCCCCTTTTTCCATTAGCTGTGGGCCTACAATCATAGATACAATAAACACAGATGCAGTACAAAATATATTAACACCATTTAGGAAAGTTTTTACCTTGATATCAGAAGTGTCACGCTGACTGTTGCGCCATGCTCTTGAAATAGATGAAAAGGTTCTATCAGCATGATCGAACTTCCCACCTTGTAGATTTAGGAAAAGTGTTGTAAAGGGTTCCTAAAAACATTTTAGAAACAATATTTAAAAACAGTAAAGTACTTCTTTAGTAATTTCAGGAAATTTATAATTCTTTTCTGGTTAGGTTAATAATGATGCTGTTCTTCTGGAAGATACACGATTAACTGCAAAAAGTTAGTTCTATTAACCAAGAATGAAAAATACAAAATTAGGTTTATTTCTTCAATAAATTATTTAATTTCTACTCTATGTACATAAATACAGAAAAGCAGATGTATACGAAAGAAATATTTACAGTGTGGAGGAGAAGCCACAATTAATTGCTTTCAAAGACATGAAAAAGTTCAATATTTTTACTTCAGGTTTTCTTAAAAGGAGCATGTAACACACACATTTTATTTTGTTAAAGGTAAGCTACTAATATAAATGGTAGTATTAAATACTGATAGCTTTATGATTGTTATTGTTTAATATGTAATTTGTAATTTAGGAAAGAAAAATGTTTGAGATTTTAAAGCCTCCTCTTAGTTAAAGAACACTTAAGCACATATTAGTGGATAATTGCTTGAAATTACCTAAGTGCTATAAATTACTTCAAGGATTTATGTATGCTTGTACCATTCTAACAAGCTTTAATTAATGATGTACTGCTAATGCTTTCTCGAAGAAATTACTTTCTAGGAGATAAATTGCCTTTCAGTCTTATGGAAAAATGCATTGTTTAATCAATATATTACCAATATGTAGTGTCTCAGAAGTTAATTCCATATAAATTCCAACAAATTAAAAAATATATATATTTATATCATAGAATCTCAAAAACAACTCAATATCATCAGATAGTGAAAATTAAATACCATCAGAAGGAATCAAAAATGTTCAATATATAGTTCATTTAGAAAATATGCAAGGGAGGAAAGTTAACTATGTTTAAAGTAGCAGAAGAACATACACTAAAAAGTAATCGTTAAGGAGGAAAAGTTTTGCTGATTAGAAAAGTCCATACTATAAACATTAAAACCTTCTTCCCAATCTTTGAAATACATTTATCCTTGGTAATCTAAATAAGGTACTGATTACAGTTACTCAAAAACCTTGGTATTCTCCTGTGCCACTGGCTTTTAGTTTAATTCATTCCTAGCTATTTTTTTATTTTTATTACCATTTAAAGGAAGCGCACTTTTAAACAATATACTTACAATTCTTAATAACCATGTGAGTGCAAAACTTGCAGTTGAATAATGTGTACCATAGTGAAACTTTGGAACTTGATCATCTTCCCATGATTCATATCTCTCGGCAAAGAATGCTGCTCTCTTTGGGTTCAAAGCTCCAATAGGCTACAAAGTTTGTAGAAATAAATACGTAAGTAATCTTTGGAATCTTTTAGGGAGACAAATATCAAGTAACAGGGTGGAAGAAAATTAATAGTGCAAGCAGAATTTTGACATTACTGTTCTTGTTTGTGTGCTTTCTATTTACCATTTCAAGACAAATTTTACTTAATGAATAAAACCTGAAACATTGCAGTAGGCAAATAAAATAGCTGAATGTTGATATAAAAATGTGGATATATATACAGGTAAGCACTGAACAAAGACTGACAAAGACATGAGAAAAATAATGTTTTGGTATCAATAGCCATGCATTTCCTCAGCAGAATTTGACATGAAGGATATGGAAAAATGAGTACATTTCACATTCATCACTGAGAAACCCAAAAGTGAATTTAGCTGTTCCACATGTATAATGCTGTGAGAGGTCTAAAATATCTTCATATATATATATGCAAAACAAATACATAATACCATTTTGTGTACATACGGAAAACACCCTTTGTATATTATTGATGTAAATTATGTCCACCTTAACAGACAATAAAAGTACCAATGTATAACTTAAGAATGTACAAAATTATTTCCTTATTTCTGTATTGCAAAAATAAATAAATATACTACAAGGCAAGGAGAAACTTCAAAAGTATCCAAACACAATCAATAACCTAGTTAGTAATTCAAGCACAGTTCAAGCAAAAAGTTATTCTGCTATTCTGGTTATTACTTTTCAAATATCTGCTTCTTTGTAGCTCACATGGAATTTGGCATAGCAGCTTCAAAGTACTTTCTCCTCAAGGATAGAGTAGATCTATGAATGACCTAAGATCTTATCTTATATTTTTTACTTAAAGCTGCTTTCAAATTGCAGTAGGATAAAGAAAACATCTTAGGTTAATTATTATTTTTGCAGTTCACTAATTTGAAATATAACCCTTTAAAATAAGTGGTTCTTGTATAAAAGGATTTTTATCTGATTTAGCAAATTTATTCCAGGGAAGAATGAAACTGACTCTAAGAAGTCTTTTTGTTGCAAGAACCATTTTGGAATCTCCATCTGTACTGATTTTCCCGAAAGACTCAGCTATGCTTGAGGGAAAAAAAAAAAGAAGAAAGAAGGTCATCGTTAGACAAATTATATGAATTAAAATAGAAACAGTGTTGTGATGTATGGTTCTGTAACATTTTATGCTTTCTCTTTATCTGCCTCTATTTTTATTACTCTCCAAATGAGTATGGCCCAAATCAATAGTTATAAAATTACATTCCTTGAATATAAAGCTAAACACAATTAGAATTGATTTCATTTTCTTTTCAGAAAAAAAAATAATAATGGCATCACACAGAGATCCATATAGCCAGAATCCACAGTATTGATTTTGGCTGTTATTGTTACAGTTGGTTTCTGAAGCCTGCAACAGGACAACTATCAAGACATGTCACATTTATATGCAAGCAAATAAAAAGAAATCCCCAAATGAAAGAAAGCTTAGGGGACAAAAAAGAACCATGGAGCTGTGTACTGACAATGATACACTATCAGCTTACTCAGAGAAGTTACAGTGGGAATACACACATTGAATTATACATTACACGAATGCACTGATTTATTGTGGTAATAACATCCACCTCATTAAAAGATTCTGCTTTGCTGCAGTTGGAAGACTACATATTGTTTACTGCTATAAATTAATGGCAACACACAGAAGACTGTAGGATCCTTCTAACAATAGATCTGTAATGACAGTGCTGTATATCACAGCTTCCCCAGCAGCTTCATAATAAAATGGAGACAATGTATTGGGCTAATACATTCTACCAGGCAGGCCCATATTTTTCTGACAACTGCTTTTAAGGATGAGGTGATTCTAGTGTATTATACTGCAATACAAACAGTTAACCGAGCTTGAGCTACAGAATAAAACACAAATAAGCAATATGTGAATATCCTCTGGCTTTTAATTTAGTAAAAGATTCAACTGAAATTTTGTAATTATTTCTTATTCCAAAATTAACAGGGAATAATGATTACATACTGGATTCTCTCCTCTGTGGATAAACCGCAAGAGAAATGAGTAAATTCAAACTATACTAGATGTAGCTGTGAGACCAGAAATTTGCACTACTCAATGTGGTTTCCCTTTGCCTCAGACTACTAAGGAAACATAAGCTAAAAGCTTTCACATCCATAAATTTCAGACTATATTTTCTTTGCAGCATCACTTTTAAGGTAAGAAAATTAGGTATTAGCTCATCAATTAAAAATGCTAATTTAGTTGGAGGAAAAAAGGTAGAGAAATTCTAACAAGCAAAAACAATGGATGACATCACAGAAGTCAAGACAAAAGAAGTCATTTAATGGCTACTAAGCTATCAAACTGTATTGAAAAAATGGCTAATGCATATGGTTTTCCAGTTCATTTGAAAAATGGTCCAAAATGTAGAAAGAACTGAGGAATTGAAGATTTTGTTTTCTTTGTTTTTCTCAAGTGCTGAATAGTGTGACCCTCAGACTTCCTACCGATCTATTTTTCTTTCTTTGAGATGGAACAAAGAATTTTGTGTTGAAAAAATAACTGAGAAAACACACTGATCTACTGCTGTTAAATATGTCCAGAAATTATGGTGTATGGTTATACTTGTTGCTCCTTAATCTTATTTGGTGCCAGACGAACTAGAACAGTGGTATATCTTGCCTCCATCTTCAGAAGAGACCTTGTTCCACCATCAAACACCTCTAACAGAGACAAGCAGGATGTCCACTGCTCCTCTAAATAGGGCAGAATCTCTCCTGGACTCAGCCACACATGTTCAAGAACAGAGACACTTTTAAAAAAGGAATGTGTGCATTTGGGAAAATTGCTAATTACCTAACATAAGCAGACCAAAAATGTGCAAAAATATCATCCCGAAAAATTTGTATTTCAAAACTTCACCGTGACAAAAAATCTAACTTCTTAGCTAATTAATTTTTATAGTTCATCTCTTTATAAATAACTTAATTACTCATACATTAAAAATAGCTTATCTCTTACATACAAAACAATGAACCGGTATCTCTTTCTCAGATATATTTTAAAAGACAATTCCTTAGAACTTATTTCCACAGTAAGATCTGAAAAATATTCTTGCCTTCCTTACAGTAATCACAAGGTATAAAATCATTGCCACAGTAACAGATGTAGTGAGGGTGCCTCTTTGTCTTCCCAAATTTTGTATTATTTGTACTTTCAAACATGCTGAATAAATTCTGTCCATTTTCTTTTATGACATCTTGTTACACATTACATTCAAAAAACCCTTTTTTGGTCTGTTATTTGTAACTTTAGTTCTCAATAGGAGGGATCGGTGGCTTTTTCTGCTAGTTTTCTCATGACACACATTTGTATCTCTCACTGCACATATCCCTTATGCAAGTGTCATTTCTTATTACTGATGAGCTCAGAATCACTCCAGCAGACTGAGCCAGTCTTACACATAACACTCTCACACTTCCATATTGGTGATTTTCTTAATGACTGTTTCAGCTTTATCTTCTCCCTTATCAGTTTTGAATTTGCATAACAGAATATGACATTAAGACTATCAGGGAACAGAAACATGACAGAAAACATAAAATTATCAGAATGTCATCTAACATTAAATTATAGCTGGTTCTCCACAGAAGAGAGCTACTTTTGCTCTTCAGAACCTTTTCTGGACTTGCTAGTGCCCAAGATACTAAAACTGTCCTTTTAGCTTAAGCAGTACTGAAACAGTATGAATAAAACATTCAATGTCTCCCTAAAATAAGAATACATATAGTGATACTGACTTCAACAAAATGAGCATGGATCCAGCATCCATTGAAGGGGAAAAAAAGGAAAAATAAATAGTGAAAAAAAAAAGAGAAGGGAGGGAAAAAATGGGGGAAAAAAAGATATTTTTCCTTATGATGTCTTACATTGTTTTGTAATTTTTTTTTAACACAGATCCAAACAGGTATTTTTATTATTTGGCTAACCTGCTTTCCAGAAAGACCTCCAACATGGACAATCTAAAGTCTTTCTTGGAAGCTTATTCTACTGGCAACCGTCATAGTCTGTCTTAAAAATGTGAACTTCAGTTTGGCTATGGATATATTGGTGTGTTCACCAAAGAAATCTTACTATGTCTCTCTCTGAGACATATTGCAGCCTCTACTTTCCTAATATTTTCTATATATAAAGATGTATATATATTGCAATTACACTTTACAATGAATAAAAGCAATTAAGCTCCTCATATCTTCCATTTTAAGGTATTTTCTCTGCACCCTGCCCACTTTATCAGCATATTTTAACACACCTTCAAGACAAGAATAGCCAGTAGCAAAAACTGATTTAAAGCTGTCAAACAACTACAGCATCTGAGCATGTCCATACAAATACTAACAAGAGTGCAAAGTACAGAAGCTTCTCAAGGTCCAAAGTTCAAAAAATGGATTATAAATTAATCTTAACCAAAAAAAAGAAAAACTACGTTTATCAATGACTAAATTCACAATATACATCTTAGGCCACCTAAAGTCTTTAAAAGAATTTGAAAGTAAAAGAAAACTCTCTGTGGTTTTCTTTTTTGTGTCTTCACATTGCTAACAGTAGTATCAAATCAAAGGCTATAACTGACTTAATAGATTCCAAAACAAAGCACTGTCTAGAAACAATGCACTACTGAACTGCAAACGTGCAAACTAATTAAGAACGCACATGCTTTTATGTAAGGTTTAATTAATTGTTCAGCAAAACTGAACATGTCATGCACTGCGTAGTTGAGATAGGACTACACTGTAATACCACTAGGAAGGTAAACTGAAGTGAGCTATTATGCACTGTAGTCTTCCAAAAGGTCAAGGAGAAAGGAAGTTGTATGTCCCTGTCAATCAGGAGGAGAAATCAAGCTGCTTGCCAGAGGTGAAGAGGGTATGGCATTGCAGTTGCATTACTCACAAAATAACCCTGCTAGCCAAAAGCAACCATTTGCATACACTGTCCATGACATCAAGTGCAAGACATCTCTGCATCATCATCTACTTATTAAAAAACAACGAAATGGAAAAAAGGGGAAAAAAAATTCCCTTTATGGATTTCCAGAAACATTATCTAGTAAGAAGCCACGTGCACTTGAATCATGGCAGCTGATACTGAAAACACTGCCTTCTCTTCACAGACCATGCTCTTCTGTCAACAGAGAACACTATCTCAGAAGTCAATAGCCATCACACTTAATACCAGATCTATATAAAACAATCAGAAATAAAAACACTCTTTTTCACTTGTACTAACATCACAGGACCTGAAGCTAAAAGCTGACATAAATTTGTATTTTATGCAGATTAAGCATTACTAGGACAAACAAAATAAACATTGCCCATCATGTGCAAGCATCAAGCCCTACAAACAGAACACCAGCAGGCTATAAAGATGAGATTCTGACCATAAATTTCAGTTACTTAAGTTAAAGGAGAAACTGGATAGAGATCAGCACTCAAATCAGGAATCCTCCATGTGCTGTGAAAAGTTTTACATTACCTCTTCTTGTTTGCTTTTGTTTGGCTTTACATATAAACTCCTCTCTTTGGTCATTGGTAAACTAAGAATATATTATGTATACACTTGGGAAAGTATAATGAATTATTTACTAATCTGTACTTGCGATGCTTTGACTCTATTTGTGACTTCGCAATAGTTGTAATAGTTGGATTTATAACAACCAAAGCTGGTGACTTAGAACAACAGAGTGCTAAAGAAGCTAAGAATGGGGTCTGCCATTCTCTGTTCTGCAGAGCAGCACACATTCTCTCCTCCTATATGCTAAAAATAAGTAGATTTAGCAACTCTGTTAGTGACCTTAACCATTTTGCAGATTGCAATTCAAAGCTATGTACTACCAAAAAAACTATGGTAAAATTATCAGAATTTGCAACAGCACTATGTTTACAAAGATACGGAGGAAAAAAAAGAGAGGGAAAGATAGGACAGACAGACAGCAGGAGAAAAAGAAGAGGAAATAGTGTGGCAGTGGTAGCAATGAGGAGAGAAGAGTGAAAAGGAGAGTTACTGAAAGACAGAGAATTATAGTCTCACACAAGCAGAGGATACATTTCTCTCTCGTCCGGAGTATCTTAGGAAGAAGGTCTCACTGTTTGCTACTCGTTTTCAAGACTTTTTGTAAAAGCAAATTTGGTGCTAATTAAGCCCCCAAAAAGCAACATAATAAAACCCATCATAATATTAGAAGGGGTTAGCTGAAATTAAGAGCAATACAATCATCTCCAATTTCTCACTACTTTCCACTAGCAATTTCTTTTTGTTCATTCTTTTCTGTGCATCACATTTTAGTTTAGTTCTGCTATTTGAATGTTTTTATAAACCAGAAGTTGCCTTTAAAGTCTAACACTACTGTAATCAGACAGAAAAACTATTTAGACTAGACATAAAACACACTGTAATTTAAAGTCATAAAACAATGTCACATCAATGAAAGCATTGACCTTAAAGTATTAAGCTGAGTACATAAACTTGTAAAATTACTACAGCTAAAGCATAGCAACAGTTGTGTGGACAAGATGTATCCCCAACAGACTGACAAAACGTTTATGACAGCTTAACAAACTCAGAAACCATATACAAAGATGGAAAAAAATCTCATTTCCACAGAAGTGGATCATACATAACAATAACTTGAGAAAACAGCAGTAATTTGTTACTGGTCTGGCACATAAAAAACATACGTGTGATTACAATGGGAAAGACCAAAAAACTCGCATAACTCAACATTTTATCTCTAATGGGAATGAATCATAAATTATGAAAAATTGAAAAACAGGAGATCCATACAATCATATTTTCCCACATGCCTGCTCACACCCTAGTGTGTCAGACTTCTTTAACAGTATGACGTAGGTCACTCCAAAAGTAATGCCTTATAATTAGTTCCTATTTATTACAACAAAGAGCACAGTAACACTATTTGACAGAGCAAATTCTCAGCTACAAAAGACTTTTTTTAAACATCATCACAACCATTAGCTATGCATTTTCAACAGCGATCAACAAAAGCCTGTATTTTTATACGCTCAAAAAAATCTGCATCAACAGAGGTGACTCACTGCCACTGTCACCACTGCCGAAATGCACCACCCACTGTCTCACTGTGCTCACATCCACTGCTTGGTCTCCATCAATGTTCAGCAAATGCTGATGAATGTAACAGAGTATTGGTCGGAAGGTTCAACCTCTACTGCCATACCACCAGCATCCACCTCTGATGTCGTGGGCAAATAGAATAAATAGGAAGTATTGCTTTTCAGAGTAGCCCTTGCATATTTATAGCTCTGAATGTATTTTTCTTCCATGTGTTTTTTCAGGAAAAATTCAAAAAATTTTATCATCTGCAATAACCTGAAGCTACAAATTCGTAAGCTTAGTTCTGTATTGTGTAAAAAGCTTATTTTGAATCTGGTAACCACTTCATTTTCTTTCTCCCAGGATTAAAAATAACATAAAGATACAGCAAACAATTTTATCCTTCTTTATTTCTGCCGTATTACTGTGATTGCCCAAAACACGTGTGTGAAATTGCTTTATTTTGATTGCTAGTATATTTTAAAGACAGACATGAGCCCCATGGTTTTCTGTGATCATTTTAAGGGTTATGAGCTATGCACAGTTCATTTCCAATTAGAAATCTCTATACATTCAGGGCACTTGAACAAGTGTAGGATGAAGAATAACATAAGATACAAATGAATAACAGCATTTTGAGTGCTCATTGTTAATTACGAGTTACTATTTTTATCTTCATTTGTATATTACAAATAGTACTGTTCTTTGAGGCAGAGAAGTCTTCTAGTAGTGCCAAATTATGATCTTACAACATTTTTTCTTATGAAAGACAACAGCTACTTGCACAAAGCGAGATATCAAAACAACATCAACAACAAATTTTGCTTAATTCCTTTCAAGTAAGCTCAAAACAGATCTGAAATGCAAACAAGGAAGAAAAAACAGAAAGGTAGTGAGATGGATTCTGTCATCCATTTACACATACTTTAAGAAGACAATTTAATTAATTTAATTCTTACTTAAGAAGACAACCAGCTAATGACAAGAAATAAGAAAAAAAGAAACTTACTGAATGATGGTTATGTTAATGTAATAGAGCACTGGAAACTCCCAAAATATTTAACAAATTCTATCTAAACTAAGGATTTAAAAAGTAATGTTTAGATAAATCATCTCAAAGACATACTTAGATGAGGATTCAGTCTCAGCAGGTCTCTGTAAGAGGAATAAGCAACAAAACACGCATGAGAATTGCATGCTTATTCTGAAAAAAAGTCCAGAATTAGATGCTGCATGAGACTCAAACTAAGATAGCAGCACAGAAAGTCTATCCATTAAAATTTTTACACTATTCGGAGAGAAAGTAAAACAAGTATACCAGCGGGCTTGAAGCAGAAACTGATACTAAAATACAGTAACTTCCACTGAAATAACCGCTCCTTCCTCGCGATATGCTCCTGCCTTTCAGTGCAACAGCAGCTCGCGTTCGGCCGGTGCGGTCCCTGTCCGTGGTGCTGAAGTGCCCCATCCACCGATACATCCGCTCCGCAGTGTGTCTGACCATGGTGCTGCAAAAACGACCTCGGGAGCCAGGGAACAGGGCACTGAAGCAGGTCGCTCACACAGCCATGTTACCATTTGTAGTTTTGTTTCCTTTTTTCGGCAAATGTGTCCAAGAGCAATAGATTGACTCAACTGTCAGAGAAGATAACTGATCACCTTTATTACTCATAAAAGTCCTTGAAGGCACCTGTCTGAGGGTTACTGGCATTGCAGAGGCTTACAAAAATCAATTTTTCACCCATTTAGAAGTAGAAAAAACTTGTTACTAACACCAAACTTTTCAAGGGAATATATCAGGCTACAGACCAATTTAGTTGGTGAGATTTCCTAGTTTGCAATAGATTTTTGGGTTCAAAGAAAGAAAGCCTGTAACAGTCCAAAGATTATAGCACTGTCCTGGAATGTGAACAAGAGAACTTCACACACTTGCACAGCTTTCTTTAATGAGGTACATCAGCCCAGATTTCCCATAACACAAGCACGGGCCTCAACACAACCTCCTAATTCCTCCCTAGTGCTCTCTCTTTAGAGTCAAAGATGACAGACTGGGAAGAAAGAGACTTTGTTCTCTCACCTAGATTTTGGTTTTCAACGGTTTCTTAAAGCGTACCAACACATGCATCCCTAAAAATCAAGATACTGGTTAGGCTACTGCTTCCTGTTTGAATGCTTCCTTTCTTTTAGAAGATTATTTTAACATGATTATGTCAAACATCAAGCTCTGAAAACCCATTTGCACAAGCAGGTATGGAGCTCAAATATACAGCTACAGCAAGATGAAAAAATATACATACCTTCTTTCAGAGCTTATCTTGCCTTGGTTTGGAATGTTTTTAATGAAGTGCTATCTTTTGTCAAAGTTACAGATGATGAATTTATTGCAAGAGACTAACAAGGGAACTTATTGATTCAGCAATTATAAATGTCACAGGTTTCAGTGTCCAAATTCCAGTTGCCAATGACTCTCAAAGTAAATCATCACCAGTGAACTATCACCACTATTCCTTCCTCTTATCTTGTTCTTCTCACCATCTTCCACAGCCCAATTCTGGAACATGTTTTATGCTTAGAAGGACACAGAGTAGTTCTGGTGAGTTTACCAGTTTTATTTGGGACACCACATCGATTCCTGTGTTACAGTGAGATGAATAAAATGTCCTTTTACATTTCCTACATGAAAAACATTTATTACAGGATGTCTGTTTTAATGCCTCTTAAGCCATTTTTATTTGCAAATGTACAATAGGTGCAGATCAAAACAGCTACTACTTTCTATCTCCTTGCCAAAAGCAACAAGAGGGAAGTAAGCAAATTTCATGGCCTTCCCCCTCTCTCCCTCCTCACATGGGAAGATATTCAAGCACAAGTTACACACGCTATATTTGTGGTCTTGAGATGCACACCTTGCAGCACAAGTCAGATTGACATGCTGAAGAACAGCCAACAATGAAGTTTACAATAGAGTAAAAAAAAAAAAAAAACTAGTCTGATTTGGCATAGCATTAAATATAAATAAATAAAATCAATTACTTCTTTCAAAGTGTATTTGATATCATTGTGTCTCACATACCAATTAATAATCTCATTTTGCTCAAGGTGAGAGGTTTTGGGTTTGTTGGTTTTTTTTCACTTACACACACTTGGCTGGAACAGAAGTAATTACTTACATAACGGCCAGTGTAAAATCAATGATGACTTACCAAGTATTGCAAGAAAATGATAAAAATGAGAATAAAATATTTGTGTGTACACATGTAGATATGGTGAAGACAAAATAAGATTTAAGAATGGTATAATTTTCTTCTAGTAGTGTCAGTGTATGATCTTGCAAAAATTTTGAAAGACAAATTATCAACAGCTACTTGCATACAACAAGATCTTACAACAAACTTCTGAGAATGTAAAATCATGCTTTGATAACTCAGTATTTTCCATGTACTTTTACTTCTTTTTTTTTTTTAACCTTATTCAAGTCCAGAAACACATTAAAATTTATTGCTTCCAGTGAACAAAGAAAAAAAATGTGCTTTTGAATAACATTAGTAATACAGAAAATGTGACACATTCTGGTGGGAAACTGTGTCTGCTGTATAAACAAAATCTATGCAGCTATACATATAATATGTAATACTCTTTCAAACTATAGTGACCTCTTAAGAAATAAACACTGAAGTCAAAGGAGGGTAACAGACTGGCAGTGCACTCCTGGCATTTGTCAGGAGCATTTGTCAGACTGACAGTAATATTAACCACAATCCATTTCAGTTGCTTTGGTTTATCATTGTGTGACTGATGTTCAAAACAGTTCCATAAGAAATTACTTAAATAAAGTGTTGGTCTAACCTACGCACTACAATTCTTTAAATCTTTACTAACTGTGGACTTTTAGCTGATATATTAACAAAACTGTTATTCGTATTTGTCACTTTACAATACATAGCATTTACTTGCAACTTATAAAAAAAATCTTCATTTTTAATTTTCTTATCAACCAAAAAAGTAAAAATATTGACCTTACATCTTCACTACAACACCAGAATAGCTTTGCAAGTCCCACAGTAGGACTGTTAAAACCATATAAAATATTAAGTGAAACATACTTAAATGTTGAAAACCATTAACAGTCCAAAAGCATAGACATGCTATAATACATAACTGTCACTTATTTTGAAGCATTACCCAAAGACAATGGTGTAACAATGAAAATATCGCAATATATGTTATAGTCAAACATTTTCATAGTTGAAAAGTAGCAAAGTACTGCTGGTTAATATTTTTCAGATACTTGTCACGAATCCATTACCTGACACACAGTCTTAAATTTAAACTACACAGTTTATAATGTTAGAAATGCTTAAACACTAAACTGAAACCCAAACTTCAGCAATCTGAGTTATGTATGACATTAAGAATTTCATTACGTATACAGGCATGACTTGCATTCTTCTAGAAAAGCAATTAAGTGTCCTGAGATAAAGATGCACTCTCAAGAACAACTATCAAAGTACTCTTAACAGAATATTACATTAATAAAAAAAATCAGATAGAGAAAGGGTGGGTTTACTATCCAATTTCTTACCAGAGGCAAGACTGGTATCTAACCTAAAGTGAGAAAAATTGTTCTATTTTGCATTTAATTCTACTTATGCACTTGTCTTATGAAGAGCACGTGTTTAATGAAGAAAGATTGAGGGAGCTGGGCTTATTTAGATTTGGAGAATATAAGGTTCTGGGAGGGTCTCATTGTGGCCTTCCAGTACTTGAGAGAAGCTTATAAACAGGAGGGAGAGCAAGTTTTTACACGGTTTGATAGTGTCAGAACAAGGGAGAATGGCTTTAAGTAAAAAGAGGGGAGAGTTAGATTAGATGTTAGGAAGAAATTCTTTACTCAGAGGGGCTGAGGCACTGGAACAGGCTGCCCAGAGAAGCAGCAGATGTCCCATCCCTGGAGGTGTTCAAGGCCAGGTTGGATGGGGCCCTCAGTAGCTTGATCTAGTGGGTGGCAACCATGCCCATGACACTTGGTTGGAACTGGGTGGGCTGTAAGGTGCCTTCCAACTTAAGCCATTCTATGATTCCATTTCAGGGTTTGGGGACAAAGACAAGGACTACAATGCTGTCTGAGTTGATTAGTTTACAAGTTAAAATACAATTAAAAGGAGATTCCTCAGAAGTATAACAGCTGGGCAGTCCTTTTATGTCTTGAATTTTTTTTATTAATGGAATGATATTTTCAGTACAATTTAACAAAAAAAATGGAAACTGAAGTTGCAATAATAATATAATCAAGGAAGTTATTAATAACATTTATTTTATGTACATTTTCTTTATGCACTAATTCAAGCTACCAAGAGCTGATGTTACCCAAACTTGCAGTTTTCTCTAAAATGTAATTCAGCCAATCACCAGTTCCTCTATATAGGTGATGTGCACTAAAAGGCAACAGTAAACAAACAGGTAGGTAGTATGAAATAAGATCAAATTCCTGGACTTTCACATGAGTTTAAGACCAAACACATATGACTCTTTCCTTGTCTGTAGAGCAGCTATGAAAATAGTGCTAGATGAATTCCACTGGTAAAGCTCTTTCTGCTACATCACAGACCAAGCAACAAAGCCCTCAAAATTTGTATTTAACTTCTTGTAAACACCTGTATTGTTTTTAATTATTTTTCTGACAGAGTAATTCAAGTGTTTTTTTTTCCAACCATTACGTCTGCATTTTGGGATCTACCATCTTTGCATTTCTTCTTGGTATCATCTTAACTCTGAATTTTGCAGATTTATGTTCCTATATTTTGAACTACTTCAAAATCTTAAAATTAAGTCTATATTGGTGTCAGGTATTTTCAGTTGTAAACTCTCTTTAGATTTTTTTTTTTTTTGCCTGGAAACTATTAAGAAAGCATTCATTAAATTCTAATAATTTCTTATTAAATTACTTATAATATTGTAAATATTATTTACATTTGAAAAAATGGTTACAGCACAAACTCATGATTACAGATTTGTATCAGTCAGACATTCTGAGAAAGTAGAGTTCATAACTTTGTCGAATAGATTAATATTATTAGAAAATATTACAATGACAGTACCTCAATACCTTTCTACTTTGGACTTAAAATACTATTTATTTGCTTTCTTTTTTTATCTATAATCTGCAATAAATCATTGCATGTATTATATCATACATAATAATATATATGCAAAATGTATGGAATAGTCAGAATACATATACATATATATAGATAGAAACATATACCTGTAGATACATATATATGTATGATGGATGCACAATAGCTTTTAAAAGTTGAAGTACTAAATCTGAAATTAGAAAATAAGTTTTCAAAAGATTTTCAAAGAGATCTGTGTTTAGCTTCATCAATAATTACCAGAAAATAAGAACTTCTTAAAACTACCTTCATTTTTCATTTTCTTTTTATCACATTACCATCTTGTACAGAAGATGTTCGTTAAAAGAACAGGTTTTCATTAAATTTTTTTCTTTACATTTCCAACTAAAGCAGCAAACACTGCAGAAGATGTGAATAAGACTGAAAGTTCCTGTGATAATTAATAGAGAGAGAGAAAAAAAAAGGTATATCTGATAGCAAATACCTTTGACAAATCTCTGAAGTTGGTAGGAAGCGTAAGGTCCAACTCATCTGATTCATAGTTGGTAAGAACCCAAGGGAAGATAGGGTACTGATTTAAATCATTGTAAGTGCGACCTGACAAAAAACAAAAACAACAGCTTGAATTAAGGGACTTCCACTTAACTAAAATACCAACCTCTGAAGATAAAACTATATCATTTTATGAGCTCCTCAAAAGAACTGTAATTTATTTTAGATCCTTTATCATTTCAGTGCTCTGATGTGCTTTACTGAAAGGGATAATTAAAAAGTTTTCAAACTGCTAGTATTTAATTTAAAACATTGCAGTTCATCTCACTTTATTTGTAAACTGTTTTGCATGCAGTAAGAGTGACAGATAAATACATTCATTTCCTGTGCACTTTTCCTTGCTTTACCGTCTTCTATCTTTAAAATGAAAAACCTAAAAAAATGGAAGTCCAATGACTTTTATGCAAGAAGTTGAAGCAATTTTCATTCTGCATTAAATTCAGTTTGTGAAGAACCTTAGGATTTTTGGTTGAGAAATCATGCAATTAACCATTTCATTTAGGGAATCCACTTTAAAGTGACCTTGATCCTTGGATACGCCAAAATGAAACAGAACAGAAAACCTGCAAAAAAAACCCCACAGTGTTCTAGAACCAGGTTCACATGTGTACCTTCATGAATCTACAAGATGGAAACAACAACCTGCCTCCAGTAAAACCAAAATATCCAATTACAATTGTATCACCTACACAATACATACACACATTACACATAACCCGTTTTATAATTTTAAAACTTTTTTTTTTTTTTCAATCCTGTCTTTGGATACTGTCACAGAAGCTGATTCACATGAATATGCTCTCTAGCTTTTGTCTGCTCTTAAAAGTCTCAAGGGAAAGGCTTTTACTTCTTCCCAAGGGAGATTATTTTACAATCCATTCTATCAGGTTATTAGAAAAAAAATCTAGAAGTCACTCTAAGTTGTAGAATTTTTAAATGGTATTGCTAGATCCTTTCTTTCTGTTATCAGTTGGTTATGCTACACGTTTTCCCTTATTCAGTATTAACGATACATGACATTAATATCTTTATTATTTATTTGTTGCAAATTGATAGCCATCAAAACAGTCTTTCACTTTCCCATTATGGGCAACTAGGTTTTCCCTTTTTCCATCATCTTATTTTTTAATTCCTTTAAACTTCAAATGCCAAATAGCTAGAACACACTTTATTATTTCAATAATACATTAAAGCTGAAAAGACTCATTCAACTACAAACAGAGAAAACAGTGTCATGATCAATGTCAAACAAATCTAACTATACTTTAAAAACAATCTGCCAATATCCTCACATCTCTGAGTCAATGACTGACAGCCGAAACTAGCAAGACTGACAATTTGTATTTAAAGTAATTAGCACAAGCAGAGGCATTTGCTCTACAGATCATTCTGGAAAGAGCCAAGTCTGAAAGGGAATTAGTAGACCATTCAACACTGTCAACACCATAGAAAAATGCTGAAAGTACACTGAGGAGGAATTTGTGAAGTTATTATTCTGGAGAAAATTTTACGTAGGAAAAGTTATTTGTTCAATGGGAAAACCAGCAGTGCCTCATGGCTGCAGAGACTACCACCACTAACTAAATGCTTCCATTCATAAGTTTTACAGTAATTTGTGTTACCTGCTATTGTATTCAGAAACATAAGGTATTCAAAGTTGGAAATTTCTCGGTGTTGCCATCGCTGGGTCATATTGGAAGCTTTGAAAATCTGTCGTGGACTAGCCAAAGAAATGCGTCTGAAAAATAAAAGTAAACATCAGAGACAAATAATGGGAAAACCTGGAGGATCTTCCTTTTAACTTAAGAAAAATTTTAGTGGCAGTAGAACATTTCTTTTTACTAGTTCTATGCTACATTTCTATTTAGATCAAATTGCTATTTTGGATACCTGAAGTTTATATTTACAGTTTTATAATCTAATGAGAACAAAAGACTTAAAATATCTGGCAACTGGATATACCAAGATCTGAAAGCTTTCAAACAAAAATCTTTCCAGCTATGCAAATTCACATGCTCCACAAAGGCTTAATGTATTACAGAAACATGTTACTACTAATTTAGAGAGATGGCAGACCGTTATGTAAGAAAATCACTCAACTTAAAATTCCACCAAAGAATAAAGTCATATTTTAGAAGAGATTCTTAAATTTCTCAGGAACAAAGATAACAGAACTTCTATTATGAAATTTCAACCTCTTGAGATTTAAGTTCTGGACAGTGTTGGAGAGTCAGTCATAAAAAATTCAATTAAACATTAAAATGTGATGACACATTTCCCAAAGATTGTGAAAGAATACAAAGCCACTTCTTGGAGTGCTAAATCAAGTGGAGAAGAGCTTATAATAAAATTCCAAAAACTGTCTTCTTCAAACATCTATACGTACCAGAGCCTCACCATTTAGGGAAAGAAGATCTAGATATAAGTTTAATTTATAAATCATTACAGGTGTCAGTAAACAATTACAGAAAACAGTTACAGTAACTGAATGCTTATTTTGATAAATGGCATTAAACCGCAAACATATTTAGCAATACAAATGGCATGACATTTTGAACAAATCTATATACTCTCATTTATATTTTAAAAATTTCACATATAACTCAGTTTGCAAATAGGTATTCTTAAATTTTTTTTACAGAGCAACAATAATACCACACAGCAATCCAGGAGAATTTTTTTTTCTGGACATGGTGAAGAAAAGAAAACTACAAAACACAGTAGAAAACATACCTGAATGTTTAAATGTCATTTCTAGCTAGCCATATGCACAAGATTCATTACAAAAAAAATTGAGAATAATTAATATATTATTAGAGATTGCAGTTTCTTCTAAAAATTCAGAAATTAATCTACTTAAAGTTCTTATCATTCATTAAATGCAAGAGGAAATCAACCCAATTAGACATCGGGGACACTTGAAAAACTACTTCCATCAGCCTTGGTGAAGAAAAAACTGTGCTGCTGACTTTAATCCTGAAGATACCTGGTAATCAAGCCCAAATCATCTGCTAAAAAAGTGTAGCAAAGTGAATCATAATCTTCAGTTTCGCAATCCAAACACAAAGTCTGACACAGAAATACTGATTTGAACCCTGTCCCCTAGAGCAAAAAGATATACCATGCTATTCCTTCACATGCTGTTTAGCTTATATTGGTCTACACATGATTAGAATATCCTTCTGATTAGGAACAATCATTTTCATCTGCATTTAAATACTACAGAGAATTCAGGGATGTTACAGTCAAGCTAATATAACCGAAAACTGTCATAAAAGCCATTCAGTACTACAACCCACGTTGCATCACACTTAAATTTCAGTGGGCTGGCAACCACAAAGAATCCTATTTTCCTGAATTATGGTAAGTTGTACTGGCAAAATGAAGATACCTTCTCTGTAACAGATAGAAATCACAAAAACAATCTCAAATCCAAAATTTTTGTTACACTAACACATTCCAAAAAGCATGCAGAACCAACAGGGATGTTTTGCAAAGCAATAGGTATAAATGCTTTAAACCACACAGGTTGGACCGATGAAAAAAAAAAAAAAACACTTAGGCCTCACAGATTCAATTAACTCATATTGTAAAATACCTGGTCTGAGGTAGTCCAAAGGTAGCCCCAATACCAACCCGAGGCAGACAGTTAACCACTTTCTTTACTGTTGCTTGGTCCGGAAAGTTGAACATGACACCCACTGTGAACATAAGAGTTGGAACATAATGTATTTTGTATTATTTATACAATATATTTTGTATTATTTATTTCAGCCTTTCTAGTCTGATAATTAAGTGTTGAACAGATAGAAGACAAGACATGCTTCCTTCAGATTACTATCAATACTCTTTTATATGATTTCCAAACTTTCTTCTATTTTCCACTGAGAGGAATTTCAAGAGAAATTGACAATTTCATAAGTTTATAAGGCCTGCAGTTTTGCTTTCTGAACAGAAGTTAAACCTATAGGCATACACAAACTAACTAGGATTAATTTCAGAAAGGGTAGTTTATATGGAAAGTAGTTTACTGGGTAGACATTCTCCACATATATTTATTTTTCAAAATATTATCTTTGTGTTTTGTGTGAAATACTAGAATGACACTAGTTAAATAAGACACTAAAAATCTGAATTACATAATCCAATTGCGATCACCAGGAAACATTTTTAACTTCATGAAGTGCAAGTGGAGGGTCCTAAATAAGAAAGCATTTGAGCACATGATGAATATTCTGGTGGACAATACGCACTTTCAGACATGCTCTGCAAGATCTGTGTCTGATTCCTTACCAGCTATGTTCAGGATTAGAGTTTGTTTTAAACTAAGACAAAACTTTTTGACTGTCATACTAACTGTATTAAATATGTTATCCTATGAAACATATAAGGATTTCAGGACAACAATGTCTAATATTATTACAGATAAAAAAGTGTTTTATATCTCAGAAGTGTCCTCTTAGGACCTACTTTATTTGGTGTTTTCAAAACTTAATTTTTTAAAATTTCATTATCAGTACAAAAGCACTATAAGTGTCTCAAGAATTTTAGGTTAAACTGTAAAGACACCATGTAATCTAAATTAAAATTTAGGAGGAGATAATAGCAGAAGAAAATTGTCCAAAATCTTAACTCATTATATTTTGAGTTAATTGTATGTGTGTCTGAGAAAGGAATTGATAAGTGAAAAAAAGTTCATACTCAAGCAGGGTTAAGCCCAGATTTACTTCTTAGAGTTACGCTAAGGTCTAACTGAAAGCTGTGCTTCTCTGTTTAATTATATATTTCAGAGATATCTGAGAGCTGTAGACTATTGCATAACTGACTGTGGTGTAAATATTAGAACACAGTAATACTATTACTAGAAATAAAGAATGAAGTGATACCAGTCACTGGTCCAGTCTGCTAGTGCAGTTCTTTCATTCTGTTTTCTTATTTTGTATAACTAACAACTGCTCACCCCTCCCCAAGGGAGGAAAAAAACTTCACGCATAACAGATCAGAGGTAGAGTATGCCTTAAACAATAGTGTTCAGGGCATGTCAAGTAAACATGTGGACATACACGAAAGTGAAGTATTGCTAATTCCCAGTTATCACATTGGAACATAATTCCTCAATGAAGGAAAAAAAAAAAAAAGGAAAAAAATCATAATTCAAAAATATACTAACTTAAATATTGAGGCACTTCATTCAAAACTCTCTACTACTTACACAAATCCATAAAAAAAAGGGAGTGAGTAAGCAGCCAAAGAGAAAGAGTACGTCCCCAGAATCAGTCAATGCTTGATATTTCTCTAAACTCACACTACCTCTATTTGCCATGAATATTTCCAGTGCTGTATTTTGCAGAAGATAACGTCGGGAAAAGATGGCTCGAATCTCAGAAAAGAGCCATTTTCCATGCAGTCCTTCTGTATATGCCAGAATCTAGTAGAAATTGAGAGTGTGAGAAAGTATGTTTAAATATGTTATCAGTGAAAGTAACACATTATGAAACAGATGCACAAACATGGATTCTACCAAACGCATGCAAAACCTACAGCAAAATTAAAAGTTGCTCATATTTAAAATAAAGCTATGAGGCTATCATGGATTTTTTTTCGGCCTAAATTCAACTGCTTATACCAAATCCTTTTAAAAATTTGCTCTTACTTTTCCTTTAAAGATAATTTACTATCTTCCACGGAAGTTTCAGAATCAGCAAGAAAGGTTGAGCATATCAGTAAAATACAAAAACATATTCTGAAGTGAATTACTAGTACCATCAGATGTATCCACACTCACTTTAGCATTGCAATAAGAGAAATGTAGCAAAAAAAGAAAAAAGAAAAAATGTCTTTAAAGAAGAAAAAAACGTTCCTTACATTTATCGTTAAGGCAACATTCATTAATTCTGAAAGTATAAAGGTTGGCTGTATAAGAGGTTAAGTATCATTTTGTCAGCCAAGGTTAAACACAAACCTGCAAATGAACTCAGCATAATCTCTCTATGGAGTAAGCGCTTGTCAAAGTAACTTGTTACAATTCCTGTCATCCCATCTGACAGACACAGATGCTTAGTCTGCCTCCACAGTTCAAACTAATCTCATTTTTAGTCCTCAGCCACTCTGTTTCTTTGTTTCTTCACTTTTTCCTTTTCATTTCAATGCTTAATTATGTAAGTGTTAAGGGACAGCAAGACCGAACACTTCTGTGCCTCGGATTAACAAAGCACAAGCAAAGGAAAATATCTGAAATATGTCCGTTTTAGTAAACACAAACACTTTAAACATTAATCCACCACAGAAAAAGAGATTCAAGTATAATCTCTCACCATCATTCTTACAACAATTTCACTTAGCAATGTATTGGGAATAAAAGAAAACAACTTAAACAAAAAGAAATGTGAAATTCAAGCCTTTAACATAAGTGAGACTGGTTTTGAACACAATCACTTGTTCATAGGTTTTTAACTAAGGAGGATTTTGCTTTGCATGGAGTATTCGTTCAAAAACAATCAGTTTTTGCAGCACAGAGAGCACGAGCACTAAAAAAAGTGTTGCATAGCACAGTATAAAATACAGTGCCATATCCGGAAACTTTATAAAAAACCATAGGGGAGAACCAAAAGCAGCCAGCACAGAAGCTCCGAATTTACTAAGCAAACCATCTCCTACATCTTCTTTCTTTTTATTTAATCTCTCATCTTCCCTCCCAGTGCAAGTGCGACAGACAACTTCTCCTCCTCTCCCACCACTCCATGAACACAGAAAGAGAAGGAAAAAATGCATAATTATCCTGAAACAAAACTCCTGGAATGTGATGAAAGGAACAGAGGCTGCCCCAGGGTTACTAATAATTTCCGAAGGGGAACTATCAGAGTGGGGCCATGCTCACACTCTCCGTACCACATCCATAACCCTGCACCACTAACTGGCAGATCCGTATAATTCTGCAGTATTACTGGTCTTCTTTTGTCATGTGCATATAAATATCCTTTGCAGAGCACAATATCCAAAGAGGTGACAAAGGAGACAAAGTTGCGGTGCCTGTGTACAAAAATCTCTTAGTACTTTTGCTGATATTCATTCATGTTAAGACCTGAAAATTGGAGCTTATAACTTCAATGATTGCTTTTAGAGAGAATCAGGTATGTCCTTCTGCATTTCTGTAGCAGCAATTAAAATGACTGATTGTCACTATAAATCAGAACATTTCATATTCAACCTTATTACACGGATACTGTGAGAAAAATCAGCATGTTGAATAATTACTACCTTTACTCTGTGGGACTAGCATTTGTAGGGGCAGTGGAAACACTTCAAATGGCCAAAAGCCCTTTTTTTTTTCTTTTTTTTTTTTCTTTTTTTTTCCCAAAACAGAAAGGAAAAGCATCAACTCGAAAACAGCAGAGCTAGTTTATGCCGGGCACCTCGTAGAGCCATGCTGAAGTTACCGAAATACCAGGATTTACAGCCCAAACTTGGATCACACCATAGACATGAACGCAGTCCCCGTTAGAGCAATTCTTCAGGCCGCTCATTAACAGCCGTTATCAGGAACGAGAGCAGCTGAGGCCTAGATGAGCCAGGCCTCCGTCCCCAGTCGGAACAGTAACTGCCTGGTCCGCAGCTTCACTTCAAAGTCTCTGGAGTTCAATTAAAACTGGATTAGGTGGAAGCAGCCCTTCTTTGGGACACTCTGTTCTCTGAACCCCTCGCACACTGACAGCACCCCAGACAGAGGTCTAGCCCTCCAATGAACCGGTTGCCACGGAAACTGCATCATTACCATTGCTCTGTGCTTAGCGGGCCCAGCACACAAGATGAAAGATCCAGGGCACAAACACGCTGCTTTCATGTGTATCAGCGAGGATTCCTTACAAAAATCAAATTCAACCTTTTATTCCTTGCCAGATAGCCAATTTTATTAACAGAGCATACTAGTTGCAGAACCTGGCTAGTGCTTCAAATTTACAATTTTTATTTTCATAAAGGGATTTTTTTTTTCTAATTACTGCTACCACTTCCATACATTTCAGTTTCAGAATTACAACTTGCAAAAACTATTTTTGCATTTGCCCTTTTTCATTCTTAAGCCATACAGCACAGAAATTCTGTTCAAGAATTTAAGACGAACCATCTTATTTATCCCTTAGTACAATACCTTGAGTTTAAAAATTACTCCTATTTATTTTCATTATTTGTCAGCTCTGGTAATAGTTATGCACCAACTTCTGAAAGAATCTAATGTAACATGCACAAACAGAACCACCTCTTCCACATAAACAGGTATTTATGGAATTTCAGTTGATTCAAAACACCAGACTGGAATTTAATCTACTGCACGTTTCATTTATTTCAAAAGATATTTCACCCTGTAGGAGGAAAGACAACTAAAACAGTTTACCATTTCAGTTAAAAATACTTGAAGTAAACAAACGAGCCATGTAAGGTTCCATGATTCCAAAAATCTTATTACACAAACTACTCCATGGTGAAACTTTAGCAAACTAGATGAAGAAATGGCATGACATCACTATTTAAAATCCAAAAACTGCTTTCACCTTTGCACAAAGTCTGTCGTTACTTCAAATACTAGAAATGAAGGCCCAAGCCTGCAACAAGTCCTTACAGTCCTGTTGCAGTCCCTCACGCTACCTGGCAGGAAGAAGCCCACCATGTGCCTAAGAGGCGAAGAAGAGCCAGCTTCAATTTCCACTTTCAGGAGACTGAAATCAGAATTGCATGGAAACTCAGATACAGTAGTGCTGATTGTTAATTAAGGTCATATGTAAACAAGTCATCTCCTCACAACTCATAGTTGGGTATCAGCTAATTTCCCAACATGAAAATGCTCACTTGGAAGCTATTCATTATACATTTTTGAACACAAATGCCCCACTTTACATTTTCTTCAAAATCCCCCTTGAACGTTGATTACAAATAATGTTCTTGTAAAAGATTACACACAATAGTTACAAGATAACACTCCTGCAGCTGCCTCCTGAAGGAGAAAAGTAGTATTTTACTGAGGACTAGATTAACATTTTGCTTTATATTTCAAGCAAACCAATCAGCTATTATATATTCTATTTTAGAGAAAAGTATTATTGATCTCAAAAATGTGAACAACCTGAAAGTAATTAAGTCTGCAAATGGGTTATAGAACTGAAACTGTAATTGAATAATTACATTACTTTAATGTGCCAGCCAATTTAACTGCCGTGAGTAAAATAAAAACTAAATAGCTTATTTAAAAAGCTGATGCATATTCGTGCATTTCACAACAGTTTTTCTTGAGATCTTTTCCTTAAAAAGTTATAAAGCACATTAATCTAGATATAGCAAAAGCAAACAAACAAAACAAACTGCTTTTAATTTGCATTTAAGTTTGACTGCAACTGAAAGAGAAGGTACTCAGTCTTCTAGTAGCATTCTAAGTCTTTTCGGATCATTTTTGTTCAGGAAATCAAAATTACAGCATGTAGAGGATATAAAATCTGATTCATAGTTCAGTAGGAATCTGGATCTCCACCACAAACTCAGCTTTGCAAATGTCTCTTCAGATTCTGCCACCCAAACACTACTTAGTTCCTAGCTTAGTATTACAGTGAAAGGGTCTTACTCTGCTCTTTGCTTAAATATGTCCAAAATTAATAATGTTAAATATCCAAATGTTTTTAAATAAATCACAAAGCTTATCATTTATTTTAGATTCCTTGAGAAGAGTGATTAAGATGTTCTTTTTACATACTAGATACTGATACACGCAGCCCCTGAAATCCACGCTCAAATAGTAGTCTTCCATCCAGTCCCTCCTGTGAGCACACAGTGTGCTACACAATCCTGTTCAGCATTTTCATGGGTGACAAACTCAATTAAACATATTCATTACTTTAATGTTCCACTAGATGGTTTCACCCAGCATAAAATAAATAAATAAATAAATAAATAAATACTCTGTGACCTTTGTATCGATCACAGCAAAATGCCTTATGCCTGGGTGTGGGTGGTGAAGGGATTGGAGAGGGGGGTGGTAAAGGACTCTTATGTTTTCTCTTCCAATTACTGGAGGAGATGATAAAACCACAGCAAATGATGTATCAGCTCATTTTATCTTATCGCTTTGGGGCTAGGTGACAATGAAGTTCATATTTCACTGGTTCCCATTGAAGATTGTGAAAATTACTTGCCCTTATGACCTGAAATTTCACTAGAAGACAGAAATTTCTCTTCTGCAAAGTAATGCAATTTTTCAGATGTCAACCTTTAGCCCACCTTTAAAAATTAATTTCATTTATATTAACCAATGATATTGATATTTTCATAGAATGCTCTTTGATACATGAACCACAGACTAGCAAATTGATGTGCTTTAGAAGGCTAAAATTATTTTACCTGAAGCTGCTGGGGACAGATAGATTTACCACAAACTGAAATTCTTATTTCACAGTACACTGTTTACACTAGCCTGATATACATTAAGGCCTCTGGATCCGTAAATAGCTTAATCATTAGTTACAACTTAGCAACTACTTCCAACTATAGAATAGATCTAGAAATAAAAAGTGCTATAAAATAAAAACACAACTTCTGTGGAAATGAATAATGTCTGTCACAGGCCACAGACCAGTACATCTGTGATGACATGAAAAATACTTCCCAGATGATTAAAATAGAGCATGCACAACTATATTTTCTCCCTTTATCCTGACACTAACGCTGTATTTCAAAGTGAAAAAAATTATGCAATGCAGATTTTCTGAAAGTAGTCTTCCACTAACTGCAGATAACTTTCTCCATGATCATCAAGAGCTATCTTTGAAAAAAAAATTATCTGGAAGGCCTCTATTCATAATAGGTTTCATTCTTTTGATTTGACTATGAGGTTCTCAACACTCTGCATGTGCTAACAAATCATTAAACACTGCAAAGGTAGTACCAGCTACCTTACTCCTTTCCATTGCTACTCACACTGCATAATTTCTTTGTCCCTTTTGATTACCCCTCCAACTCCTAGGTAGAAACACCAACAACGGTTCATTACCAGTGGCAGAAAACATTTAATAATCACAAAGAACAATAAGATCCAACTACTAAAGACGAGCATATAAGTTAAATTATGCAGCCTAAAAAGCAGAAGTTCAACAAGAAGAAAATAAATAAAGGCTTGAGTGGGTCTCCAAGCCCTACAAAGATAAGAATGTGAGAATTTTCCCTTATTTAGGAAATAAAACAGCAGATTTGTGACAAAACAGAGCTAGAATTGCAAGAATTCATATAGTCTTGGAAGAGCTGACTGCTGTATTGATTTAGTGAGCCTGTTACACTCTGATTTAAGTTAGTAAGGATTTGCTCGTCAAGAGGAAGATGCAAAAAGTTCATACAACCGAGACAGTATGTCACAAGGAATTAGTCCTAAGAATTTCCAAATGATTCAGATAGCATCTTCTGAAAAAGTGGCTATTTCAACTTGTGTGTCCACCCTGAGATTCTCTGATGAGCATCATTAAAATGGTGCAACTAAAATGCGCACCACTCTTCATGTCTCACGCATTTACCAAAGAAGCACACATGAATGGGGCTGTATAGATTCCAACCTGCTTGTATATCATTGTTTAAATTAACTAAGGATGGAGATACCCTTATGAAAGCACATTGGCACACACATACATAGATTCACACCTGTGTGTACACATATACTGAAATGTTAATATGAATGACAGACTACATATTAGCATATCACATACAGAACGTAGAAATTACTATGCTAAACCAAACCCTGTGTACATATAATCCCAGTGTCCTGTCTCTAGAAAGGCTAGCACATTCTATTTGCACAGTTGGCCAATAGAATATTGTCTCATTTTTTCCTTCATTATATCATAATTTCTAAAATTTGGAGAGTACTTTTAATCCATTCTAATTAAGAATAATCATAATTCTGGCTAGTCCTGATGTCCACATAAACGGGCAGATACCATAATCCCTTTGTGCACTGCATTAACTCTGATGACTTATTCATTTTATTTATCAATGAATTTCATCATTTAAATATATACTGTATAAATACTAAAAAAAAAAGCACTACTTTTATTTCAGTTTGCATGTCGAGAAAAAAAAAAGGCAGTAGTCTGCAAAAGCTCAAAAACAGAGCTTAAACATCACTGATTAAAATTCAGTTAAATGATTTGCTACCGTGTAGAAGGATGTCAAACAAGTTGATTTCATTAGATCATGGAATTTTGATCGATAATGCTAAAATAAAATATTATTAATATCATGCCTCTACAGTACTGAATGATGCAATGGTACATTTCAGAGTAGCTACCCCAAGTGAGACTGAATTTTGGAAAATTAGACTGGGAAACTCCATTTGCCATTAGTTTACCTATGCAACTGAAAAGCAGGTGCCTAGACCTCTTCAAAAACTACTCACAACTCACTACTTTTCGTGATAACTACAAAACTTCGTATCAGCACAGATCTTGCCACCTTGTTACTTAGCTCCCTTTTAAGTTTATTAATAAAAAAAACCTAGAAGACAAAGAACAGGAGTCTTTAGATGCTCCAAACTCTGTCTTAGTGAAAACCAATCATTTAATTTTACTTCAGATCTCCTCATGAGTTAATCAAAAAGAAAACACAAATTCAGATTGGGATACTCTAACAGTGATTGTTTTGGAAGTGTTTTATTATTGGTAAAGGGGTTATAAAACAAAAACCCTTCTTAAAGTTTAACTTCAAAGCTTTTTTGTATACTATTAAGCACAAAATAGACGTATACTTCTGAGGTAGTATGACCACAATCCAAATGTTGCAAAGGCACCCAAATCTGATCATACAAAAAACTTCATAATAGAAATAAGACAACAGATGAGTCTTTTGGTTGCAGTTTATGAGGAAGATGTTCACTCAGGTGTGTCTCTCTGAAATAACTCAGTTATTAAAATACTCTGGAAGAATACCAGCAAGGACTATTTTCAGTAATTCTGTGTCCTATTTCTCCAGTATAGGACATCTTTGAAGGATCTCATGATCAGGGACTTTTTTCTGGAAAGATTTTACACACTGAGAGGTATCAATTATTTTTGTTTCTTGTATAAGACAAGTGCAATAAAATTGCAGAAAGCAAGCTGCAAGGACGCGGCCTCATCATCAATAATTAATCACTCATGCTGAGATAACTTCCAGGCTTTTGTCAGTCTGTTTTTCAGATGACCAAAACTTATTTTGTGGAAATTACTGTCTTCTTATCCTCACCTACAACTTCACGCCGGAGTGTTTTTGGGTAGGTTCTTCTTTTCATGCTTCTGAAAATTACTGTTTTTTGCTTACATCTCCAAAGTATCTTCTCTCTGATATTTGACAAAGCTGTAACAAGTAAAATTACAGCACTTAGCAGAAGTCTTTATCCCTTTTGAATTTTGAACAGATTGTGCTGCTGTGCTATGTTCATTTTGCTTCTACTTAGTGGCTCCAATCTATCACATGCTGCTGTAACACTACTGCAATAAAAAGGCTTTTAAAAGTATTTGAGGGATCTCAAGAAAAGCCCTAAAAGCTTTCTCTTGTTTAAAAGTAGAGGAAATCAGAGAAGGAATCAAACAGATTTTTTTTTTTTTTAAATGACAAATGATATTAACATGTAGAAGTTTTTTGCTTGTGGGTGTTTTTTTTGTTTTGTTTTGTTTTCAAGTTTAAAGTTACAATTAGTCTTCCTCCTTTTCCAAAATTCCTACTGCAGAAAAGCCTTGTAGATAATCTTCATCCAACAATATTGGTTGATCTCTAAGGAGTACAGAGTCTGAAAACTAGGACAATTGCCAGACTAATGACTCACAGCAGCTCATATCCACAGCAGTATAACTAGATATGGTGAAAGGTAATATACAGGAGCATGCATCTCAAAAGCAGATCACAGAAAACAATGTAGAAGCTCACTTGGCTTTGCTGTCTTTGCTCTTAATTGTATTTTAGCACTGAGGTTTCTTTAGAAAAATAAGCTTCATGTTTGTTTTAACTGTCTCTTCAAATTCTTGTTTTGAACAGCAAAGAACAGTCATGTTAGATTTCCCACTGCGGTGCCTCGCACCTGCCTATTTAACCACCTTTGAGACATGACTTTTCCCAGGGGCTGCTCCTGTATGTACCCAGCCAGGTACATACATTCTGGATCCAGCCAGAACACGTGCAAGCAGAACAGCAACTACAACCAAAAAAGGAGGGAACTAAAGCACCTGCAATATTGGCAGTTGTCCAGTGTCTACCATTTTGATATGATCTTGGAGAAGGCATGAGAAAAAAGAATAAGTTTCCACGTCAAAAAGAAGGATTTTTTATTGATGTCCTGTAAACTACTCCTCATATCCCTTCATCATAACAAAACAAAAACAAAAAACCACCCCCACACATCTGGCAGGAAGCTAGAGTACCAGTCATCATAAAAGACTGCATCTGATCAGGTCATTAATGGGAACCAAGCCCATTCGTAAAAGAACAGATGTGCCTCTTGAAGGCAAAGAGAAAAGTCAGACTCCAGAGCTGCCAATCCAGCAGTTTACATTAAAAGATTCTGTGCTATGTTTTATGAGAGATATGGCACAGAAGGTGCAGCTTGCAAAGGGATGGGAATGTAAAAATGGCTTAATGCCACCTTTGTGCTGCACAATCTCTAGACTGCTGCAGGAACCAAATCCCCTCTGAGTATACTGGAGCAGCTGCAGGGGCTGCTGTGTAATTACATACATTTGCCTTACTTGGGATGTCTGCTAGCTGCCCCACATCCCAGAACTGAATAGTATTTAATGCTAGAGAAATTTTCCTTCCTGCTCTCAGAAGTTGGGACAGGAGATAATGCTGCTTATAAATTCTCCATGGCTCAAGGACTGCTCCTTTCCCTGCTAGTTCCTTTTCTGTATACCGAATCAGAATACAGATTTGACAACAAGGTATGGAAATCATTCTTATTTATCAGAGGACATGCCTCTCCCCATGCACTTTTTTCAATCAAGACCCACATAAGTATGCCTCATATTCAGTACCTGTATTCCTACATTTACCTCATCTTCCTGTAAAAGTAGAGTCATTCCTCAAGTAAATGGTCTAATCAGCCAATGACGAAGGTTTTGCTATGGCCTATGACTGCAAGAGAGAATCTCAAAAGATCACCCTCATAAGCAATCTGACCAATTAAAATGAACCACATTTGTAAAGAGCAAAGAGCAACGTGAATAGGAGGTTTTATAAAGTAACTGCTGGTTAACATCTTCATAGATGACAAAATAAAATAGTTTAAATTTGGCTATAAAACATTCATATGAGTACAGACCTTTTTCCAAGGTTAATTAAGCCATGGACATACCTAATGTGAGGTCTGTGACCACATCTAGGATACTGGAGTAACAAAACAAGAATATAACACTAATTTAGGTTTTAAAATGCAATTGAAAATTAAACTGCATATCTAGATCAAATGATTGGTAAGAAAGGCTGGGAAATGTGATACAAATATAACATACGCAGACAGCAGACTGGGGATAGTTGAACAATTGATCCAACAACATGATTTGCCTTGCCATTCCCTCTAGGGTATTAAATCTAAAACTTGCTACTCCTGAGGGTCCAATAAAAAATGGCCTATCAAAAAATTCTGCAGATGAGAGGAGAAGAGGGAACTGTAAGTCTATGAGAAAATATCAGCTCTCGTGAAGAACTGTGATCTGGGCTGTGTTACGCATTTATCTTACAAATCCACAATACTGTTTTGCACAACTGGAAGTTTTCCTAAAAAGCAGAACAAGTCAGAACTAACGTGGGAGTATTTACAAAACAGAGAGTTCTAGCCAATATGTAACAGTCTGTTCCATAAATTCTGAAGTCAAAAGGGAAGAAAGTATTGTAAAAGGCTTTTTAGACAGACTTAACCTCACAGCAATAACCTATCCATCCTGTGCAAAGCACTGCCAAGAACTAACAGTTTCTTGAGAAAATACAATAATTTATCCTGCCCATGCATATTTCATTTGCAAAAGTAACTTAAGGCAACTCATTAAGCAAATTAAATGTATTTGAAGGAAGCCCTTCTTAAACCATTAAGTGTGGGGGGGTAGGGAAACAAACAAAAAAAAAATGGATAGCAGACAGAAGAAACATCATTAGGTTACTGAAGTCACTCCATGACTAAATACAGCTGGAGTACTTGCAAGTAACTAAAACGATTTAGATCCTAGCATAAGTGTCATTTAAAAATACCTGTAACAAGTTATTTGCTAAGATGAGGACTCTTGTTTCTGTAACTTGTTAGCAATATAGATATATAGATATGCAAGTAGGTTAGTCATTTTAAGATATGTATCAGAGGCAAGAAGTACTGCATTTGAGATCTGAAACATAAAAAGTGTCACCCTACAACGAGGAATGCGTTTATATCCAGAAACTTCTGCAGATTAATCTGCCTAAAATATTCTTTTCTATTCAAGAATCTGAGAGTTGAAATCCTATGGATTTTGATGGCTGGCCATTTCTTACAGGAAAAGGAATTTGCCTTACTTTTTCATGGCTACATGAAAACTATCTTCTCAAAAGACTAGGTCACAAAACTTGACACGGTAAAATAAAGAACAGAAGTGACTCATACAGACACATCTAAGAGCGTTCCGCCAGTGAAGAACTGATAAACGGATAAATAAAACACTGTTCTCGTTTGAAAAAAAAAGTTGCATTTGTTTGTCCTCATTTAAAAATTACAGTTTTTTAAAATGTGGGTTTTAAATAAAAAATAGATGTATCAACTTCCATTTGTTACATCAGTTGTTGAAGTTTCAAATATACAACAGCATAAAGAAGGGACAAAAATAACTAAAACTGGCAGGTATCTGCTTCATAGCATTCCACCTAAACAAAATGTAGGGTGTTGATAAAATCCACTTTTTAAAATATGTATCCTTAGAAATCTTAAGTACTGTCATCTCATCTCCCTGTTGGAGTTTGATTGATTATGCCTTTTCCTTATGTTCATTAATCTCATCACCTTATCTTTTACACCACTTCATTTTAGCAGAAAGGCAATAATAAAACCCTCATCCATTATCCTTTTACTCATCTAGTCAAGCGGAAATGGTTAATAACATGCTACAAATTGAACTTCAATCACCTCATTTTCTCCTTTGTCGAATGCACATTAAAGTATATTCCAAAAGTGCAATTTGTTTTACAGGGGAATTTGTGTTATATTGCTACAGACAACTAAAATTAAGTGTTTCTCAGTTTGGTTATTAAATATATCCAACTGTCCTTTTATCTCTGATACTAAAACATTAACTCATTTTATTAGGGTGTAATAATACAAGAGTCTTATCTCTCAGAACACAGGGACATCTAGTCTGTCTAATAGTAAGTGTTATACAATGGGTCATTTATCTTTCTTTTTTTTTTTTAATATGCTTGTGAGAGTTTATGAATTGGTACATTATTGCAAATGAAATGGCTCTCCATTTAAGAAAAGTTAATTTGTTTACATGTAGGCTTATCTTCAAATGCAAGCCCCATTAGAGAAGCGGTCTATTACTGTCAGAGCAAGCAAAGAGGGGAAATAGGCGGATGTAGAAAAATTTAGAGCACTGTAACTCATGATCACCAATTTCCTGTTTGAATATTAACTGTGACGTATATGCATTTTTGCAAAATTTCTATGATCCTAAAGTGATTCTACAAAAACACCAATTCAAATTGGATCCCACAAATTGTTTTTGTGAATTCTGCTCATCCTTCCATATATAAATGTATCTTAGCAAACTAAAATAAATGACAATTCACACACACAAAAAAGTCTACTAAAAAAGAAAATCTGAGTTTTTCCCTATTAAAAAAAAATGAAAAAGTGGGTGAAATTCTAGTTCAGTTTAATTCAGTGAGAGTAATCTCTTTTACTTAGAGCAAGATGTCCTCTCTTTTCCTATCTCCCTAGAAAAATTTTCACTCACACTTCAGTCATTATTTCAAGGAAACGAGACTAATTTGACTAGATCCTCAGTAAAACTGTGTATCAGTATGAAGATATATATAGATGAAGTTCTACAATTATCTTGTCTAGAAACCATCATCCCTGAATAGGATACCTCTAAAAGCTCCAAAAGTCCATATAACTGCTGGTTTCATCTTAAGAATATCTTCTTCCAGCTTTGAAAATGTCATGTTTCTTGTTTTCTTGTACTTCAGAGAATAGTTAACAGTCTCTTGCTTCTGGTTCTACACTTAGAGAGGTCAATCTGTGTTTGTAAACTACGGCTGTCCAATGCTGTTCCAGTCGATGACTAAGGCTTGTATTAGACCCTGGTAACATAAAAAGAACTCTGCTTCTTCAAAGCAGTGGACATCTTCCTACTATGTAGGTCTCTCAAAAAGTAACTCCTCCTATTTCTTTTCATGGAAACTACAACTGATACAAAAGGAATAACACTACTCGATAGAGCAAATTCTCCACTACAAAACGCTACTTTTCAACACAGTCACCACCATTAGCTATGCATTTTCATCAGCGAAAATGCTGAACATTCATGAAAATCTGCACCAGCTGAGGTGACCCACAGTCACTGTCACCACCACTGAAACGCACCATCCACCACTTTACTCTGCTCACATCCACTGTTTGGTCTCCATCAACATTCAGCAAGCAATGAATATCAATGGAGGTAATTTTTTCAGCATGGAAGAATTCAGTGACGCACCATTGCTTCATACACACTTCCATGACAGACGCCATTTTGTCAGATTGTCCCTCTGCTGCCATCTGTCACACAGCAACAACATGTAAAGGAATATCAGTGGAAAGGTTCAACCTCTGCTGCCCTATCAGCAACATCTCTCTCTTTTGAACATATAGCCGTAGAGGTTTTTTACTTGCTTCCCTTCGTTATTTAATCTACATTAAAATAGATGTTTAAGAATGCCCTCTAAGTTCTTTATGAGAAAATCTAGTACTCAAGTGAATCAACAAGGAACCAGAGCAAGCTATAAACCTAAGCTTCTGAATTGCTGTCAGTCGTTTGCCAAGAGGTACAACTTCACACAGTGTATGCTGAATCCTTTAGCTGATGCCACACTTCTGCAAAAAGTAAATCACTGATAACTATAGCACTTGAGCACAGCAATTTATTGTAGAAATAAATGAAGAACAGAATACTAAGCAAGTCAATGTGAGACTCGATTCTTGTCTCTAACCACCATTCCTGTACCACATAACATGTCATCATCCATAAGTAAATGAGTTAATCAATTTAATGAGGATTCAGACAAATCGGCTGCCTAATGAGCACTCAAACTGATGTGGCAAGGGTTATGCTCCAGTGCTGACAAAATCAGTTTGATGAAACTGTGACAAAAGCAGCAAAGCACTATTCCTTCAGCACATTTTCCTGCATCTTATTAACATGAAATTATAATCACCATTTGCAAAACTGTGTAGGGAAACCTTTTATTGTGTCAGTCATGTAAATACATGCTTTATCTACTCTTCTTTCCAGCCAACCTGTGCATACTGTTGGAATTCAGTTTAATAATTATTCAGTTCTTTTAGAAAATGATAGAGTTGTTTAAAGTAATTTAATCTGAGTACGCCAAGAGAATTTCCAGAGACATTATGTTGTATGTTTCTGCATTTCATGAACATGCCATTTGGCAACAAATATAAAATAAACCAAGCAAAGCATTCTCCAGCTTTGCAAACAGTTCAGGAAATCAACACTAGAATCTCTTTAAAATACAGCAGGGAAGAGCCAACTCTAGTTTTTAGATGAATAGTGACAGTCATATGCTGATTTCCCAGCTCCATAATGATCAGATGCAAAAACAAATGTAATAAATGAAGCTGACTACTGTCATAACTGCTTTATCAAAATCCTTTACGTAGGGCTTAAGTAAGAATTTTCTAGCAATACTAACTAGTTCTCTAGAGGTTCAAAATTCAGGACGAAGGAGTGTCCAGAAGGCTTGAATTAGATGTTGAAAGTAATTAAAAATGGAAACCTGTCAGTTAAAAAAAAAAAAGACTTTGCTCTTGCTTCCCAAGCATTATCTACGCCAGAAACCTTTCTGCAGGGAAGGAAAGGTACCTCTGCATACGGTTGTTTAAATGCAAGAGATACAAAGGCATATCAGAAAAGTTTTACATGCTGTATCTTTAATTTAAAATTAATTTTTAAATTTTAATTTAAAAATAGCATCAGTGTATCTACAGCCATACAGATCATATAACCCTGCACAAATTTACAAAAATAAGTTTTTGGATGAGTTCATATACCTGGCAACAAATTAGTATTTTATGGACTAATGACTTTCCCTTCTCCAGGGGAAAGTGTCATACCTGTAATATCTCATTGCTAACCTGTGAGCACTATGAAGAGGGAAAGAAATTGGTAAAAGCCACAACTTTTGCCCACAAATGTGGGATGGAGCAGCTTCAATCTTCTTGAGCAAAATTAGAAGAGATAACTGAATTTTACATTATGACACACAACTTTAGAAATAAGCGAAACTGCACTCTTTGTAGAAGCCTTTGTGATGCTTTCAACTTTGGGATCTGTGTTTGAGAACTGGAACTCAAAGGCAAGATTTATGAAAAGCAATCCAGAGTCATGGTAAATGATACTGCATCCAACATGTATAGAAGGATGTTGAACAGGCACGAGTGATTATAAATATTCTTAAAACAAAAAAAAAAAACAAAAACTTTTTTTAACAAAAAAGAAACCATAACTACTACACCAAAATCACCATAAAATCTGTGGCATTTGACCATACCAGCTTGCATATCCTCACACTACTTTTTCACCAGAAACTTTCTCTCCAAAGCACAGCATTCATAATAACACGTGGTGATCTAAATTTGAAAGAGTTGAACTTATCAGTTATTTTTAACTTCCACAATATTTATCACAACGCACCATATATATATTTCAAATCAGTTCCCTAATTAGATTCATTGGATAAATGACACTGATGGTATAGAAGGGGAGTGGGGAAAGGCTAAGCAGCCCTGTACCAAGTCCAGTGATTCTTTCTGTGCTAGGTCCAACTTATATTAAAGTACTTCTGTGCCTCTGAAAATATCTTGCCATTGCAACCATACAAATGTTTTCCAGCACGGCTTCTAACTGCTAGCTATAGGAACACATCACAGAAGCAACAGCTGAGCTAGTTAGTCCTGCTGTAATATAACTTCATAAAAATTTCCATGAAACGTCCAAGTATAAAGGTTATATGTCATCTGGATATAAAAAATACTCCAAATGAAACTGATTCTGTGTTATTAACTTTGTACTCTAACATAGCTGTGTGCTGCAGGAAATCAGAAAATAAACAGCAAATCCAAGTGCCTCTGCATTGCCTCTTTTCTAAAAAAAATGTTCATATCTGTCAAAGTAAGAAAATTCTCTAATAATGTACGCAGAGAGGAGCTGTGTTTTCATTATAAGATCACTGTTAGATGCGAAAATAGAAGTTTACAGTAATCCCAGCACTCTGGCTGAGAATAAGGGCAAATTGAGTATAAAAAACATACCAGAGGAAAAGAGAGATTGGGAAATTGACATTGAATACAGAGTACCTTGTATCTCTTATTCTTTGATAGAATTGAGAGAACAGATCCATTAGCCACGTTAAAGAAAAATAAAATC